>NC_136976.1:2080000-2160000 GCF_032717465.1 Coenobita brevimanus
TAGAATATGATGCTAGTCACGAGGAAGTGCTATGGAAAGGATGTAGAGCCACCGAGCTACGAGAAATAAGCTGCAAAAGGACGAAAATCTGAGCCAAGTTTAGGTGGAAGGGGCATAGTCAAATCAATCACAGTTGGCCATCAGTCGAGCCGAAAGGGGTAAGCTATCCTTGTCAGATTCAAGTACACAGACTCTAGTGCCTCGAAACTCCTTCAAGGTCGTCCTCCAGTTGACACAGGAAGCTTGGTAGCACCTGCTCATTAGCGATTCATTTTGCACCTGAACACTGTATTGCATTTTATTTGTATCGTTTCAGTATCGATACAGTTTGCACCAACGATATGCAAGAGGATTATTGGGGTATAATTTGCGGAATAAATCGCCAAAGAGAAGGTGTTAGGAGGGTTCTAAAACCACTTACCATACATCGTTCAGTTCGATGACTTGTTTCGTATCCAGGCTTTAGGAGACTCTCTCTCTCTCTCTCTCTCTCTCTCTCTCTCTCTCTCTCTCTCTCTGGGGGCGCGGTAGCTCAGTGGTAGAGCATCGAGCTCGTGGCCGGGGGGTCGCAAGTTCGAGCCTCGCCCGGGGTTACCGTTGCCGGGAGGGGTAGCTCCCTCCTGTAACCTAACGGGGCTATATGGCCTTTGATGCCTAGCTCGAGGAATTCATTTCTCTCTCTCTCTCTCTCTCCCTCACTTAAAACTAACCAATGAACAACCAGTAACTTAAATAGCCAAATAATTTCATAACTCTGTGTTCTGTACTTTTACACGAAGAATTCTGAAACAAAAAGCACTCAGAGAACGCAACACCCCTCTCCAAACAATGCGTCTAAGGGCCCGTCCTCACAATCAGCGGGCGCGAGTGTTTTTGAAGTATGGTAATGAAAAAAAAGAAGTATAAATAGAATAATGGTGTAGGTGTGATGAACTGAGACACCTTCCATGCTTCTGGTTTATTTATTTTGTTATTTAGTTATTTTTTTCGAGTGTAATTTGTCACCGTGTTTCGAAACGGATCGCGTGGAAGGAACTGGGGGCCAAATGTGAAGTGTGGGCCCCGTAGAGTTACCATCAGGACTTCGGGTACTCTTAACTTCATCTTCCCAGCTCCGTCGTTGACTGAAAGAGGCCCTGACGTTACCCCTGCCTGGTGTTGCTATTCTCTGACCTCCCCTACAACTAAGCTACAGCCAGAGGGTAGGAGGGTGGTGTTGAATGTCTTCCCTAGCCTGTTTACACGGACATTTGACCTTATCCTGTGTCCTTGACCTTTGACACGGACATTTGACCTTATCCTGTGTCCTTGACCTTTGACACGGACATTTGACCTTATCCTGTGTCCTCGAGCTTTGACACGGACATTTGACCTTATCCTGTGTCCTCGACCTTTGACACGGACATTTGACCTTATCCTGTGTCCTTGACCTTTGACACGGACATTTGACCTTATCCTGTGTCCTTGATCTTTGACTCACTGCTTTCAAGATCAAGTAAATTCATCCTTGCCTGACCCACAACCCATCCACCAAAATTGGTTAAAATCGGAATAAAGGTGTTTAAATTGACCCTTCCAGGTAACCTTGACCTTTGATCTTTTATACAGAAAGAAAAAAAAATCCCCATGTGACCTTAAACCCCTCCACCAAGTCTGGCCCAAATCGAATGAGGTCTACTTGAGTTTTAAAGGCGGAATATTTGACCTATACGTGTGGCCTTTACCTTCGACCGATTGAACTAAAAATTAAGTAACTTCGCCTTTTACAATCCCTCAACCTTCCCACCAAGTTTGGTCAAAATTCGATCAAAAGTCTGAGTTGATCTTGCCCTTGACCTGTGACGTATGTTTCTCTCTCTCTCTTTCTCTCTCTCTCTCTCATTTTTTTTTCACAAACTTAATTACACCCTTTCCTCTGATGACCCTAAATTATAATGCCAGTTTTGGTGCAATGCCATTCAATAGTTTTTTTTTTTTTTTTTTTTTTTTTAGGTATATAATCTTGCTAACAGACAGACAGACAGAGAGACAGACAGACAGGCAGACAGACGGACAAACCGGTCCAAATAATCGAACCCCCTCACCCTGCGCTCGCGGGGTTCACAAGTTTCCTCATCACCAGACACACACACACACACACACACACACACACACACACACACACACACACACACACACACACACACACACACACACACACACACACACACACACACACACACACACACACACACACACACACACACACACACACACACACACACACACACACACACACACACACACACACACACACACACACACACACACACACACACACACACACACACACACACACACACACACACACACACACACACACACACACACACACACACACACACACACACACACACACACACACACACACACACACACACACACACACACACACACACACACACACACACACACACACACACACACACACACACACACACACACACACACACACACACACACACACACACACACACACACACACACACACACACACACACACACACACACACACACACACACACACACACACACACACACACACACACACACACACACACACACACACACACACACACACACACACACACACACACACACACACACACACACACACACACACACACACACACACACACACACACACACACACACACACACACACACACACACACACACACACACACACACACACACACACACACACACACACACACACACACACACTGCATCCCTTTCTCCAGAGGCCTGTGTCTCGTAGTGATAGAAAAATTAATGTGCTGTATTCTAATTATCTTTGAATTTTACGTAACACCTCTTCCTATGCGATTTATTCCGCTTATCAAATTTCAGTATCCTTATATATACCACAGGCGCAAACTGTGTCTATATTCAAACGATGTAAAGACTCTAGGTGATGTTTCAGGTGTAAAAGTCAAAAACAAATCGCTAAGGAAGAGGTGTTACGGACTTTCAAATGCCACTTATAATTCGGACTTTTGACTGACACATCCTTAAAACTCAATGTCCTTTTTTAAGTACTTTTCGCCCACTATATTTTAGGGAACAGGGGTGAATATAAGATGGATGGCACAAACACCCCCTTCCTTTAATCCTAAACTCAGCGATTATCCGCCTTCGTAATCCCCGTGCAGTTGATAGGCATAATCCCACTAGCTAATAATAAAGAGATTCGGATTGGGGGATTTCACGCAGGATTAAGCAACACCAAGATATACGCGGATTATCTGCTGGGTGAGGATTTTTTAGGATTTTTGCCGGGAGGATGAGGTACGAAAAGTTGGGTGTCCACAGTATGAAGTGGCAATGATCATTCACAGTTACGGTAATCAAAGCGAATGGTCACAATTTCTACAGGCGAAGAATTACGTGCTGAGGGTATTCTCTTGCCAAATGATGTGATGCTTTGGCCGAAGATTTCCAGTAAGTTCCATTCCTGAAGGCTGTATGGAGAAGAAAATTAGCATCTTTGGTAGGGGGAAGGTTTGAGTTGTGTGCAGACGATCTATTGTCACAAGTGGAATTGATGTGAGGGAAAGAGGTACAGATTAGAGCCTGAATTCTGTATTTTCCCCAGGGTTTTGGACACAGAGAAGGTAAAGAATTCAAGGCCTGAACTGACTCTCTTTCCCGCCCAACGTTGGAGCCGAGTGTTTAGATGGCAGGATTATAAACACGGGTTAGGATATGGCGGTGTTTACAAATTCAACGCTAAAGTTACCGAAACGTGGTAATGCTTTGATTTGGTCACGTTCGTGGTTACTGGGCTTCTTAAATATAGCCTAAAAATCATATGGCCACACACACACACACACACACACACACACACACACACACACACACACACACACACACACACACACACACACACACACACACACACACACACACACACACACACACACACACACACACACACACACACACACACACACACACACACACACACACACACACACACACACACACACACACACACACACCAGTAGCATCGTCGGCTCAAGACTATCATGCATTGTTGTATTATTCCCAGCCCGTTTATCAGTGTGTGTGTGTGTGTGTGTGTGTGTGTGTGTGTGTGTGTGTGTGTGTGTACTGGTGGATGGGTCACCGGTTCTACTTGTCTACTGGTGTAATGCGTTCCTATGCTCCATTCACTCTAACCTGGACTATAATTGTCATCTCCTCCTCCTGAATTATTAGCTGTAGCGATAGATTATCACCAGAAAAATTATGCTAGTCATGAAGAAGTGCTATGGTAAGGACGTAGCGCAGTAGTTACGAGCGAGGGCGAAGTCCTTGCCAGTCACTCGTCAAGTAGTGACATTTTCTCACACATGAGAGGCCCAGCCCGGCCCGGCCCGACCGTAACGCTTTTGAGAAGCTTATATCTCAGCTTATACCTCAGGGCCGATCACCGCGTGGTTTTCACCATAAGATAGCCCAGTTCTTTAAGATTTGTGTTTGACAGGTTTCATCACACCCACGCGGTGCACGTAGCACATGACACGCGCCAAGTGCAGCATGTCGAAAATCTTCAAAAGAGGACCACAGGCCAGACAGTTTGTCGTAAAGGCATGAAACTTGGCAGGTAGATAGCCATCAATATGCTCCAGGCGTCCTCGGGGTGTAAGGCCACATTTCAGTGCTTTCGGATTTAAATGGCCTCGCTCGTACCTCGCCGACAGAGGCGTTTTACTGGTAATATTGTGTCACTGACTCCCTACATGTCAAGTGGGTTGGTGGAGGATTAGTGCCCCTCCCTGTAAAACAATTAACTCAGAGTCATTGGCCACCCCATGCGGGATTATGGCGTCTGGCAATAGATAGATAGATAGATAGATTATGTCACTGAGCTATATGAAATACAACGAAAAGGGAGGAAAATTTTGGCCAAGTTAAGGTGGCAAGAGTATAGTTTCGTGCATGTGTTAGTGGAGGGGGGTTGCCGGTTCTGTCAGTGTGGGTGGGTCTGCTTACACACCCTGAGCCCAGAGTCTTGCTCCCCAGGAATATATGACCTCAGTTGCACGGCCAAGGTCAAAAGTTCGCTTACCTTTCCACTGCATCCTGGTGCACAGTTAGGACACCTGCTCACACCTAGGACACCTGCCCACACCTAGGACACCTGCTCACACCTAGGACACCTGCTCACACTTAGAACATCTGCTCAGACTTAGAACATTTACTCAGTGCTCACACTCAGGACTTCTGCTAACACTTAGGACATCCACTCACACTTAAGACATCCGCTCACACTTAAGACATCTGCTCACACTTAAGACATCCGCTCACACTTAAGACATCTGCTCACACTTAAGACATCTGCTCACACTTAAGACATCTGCTCACACTTAAGACATCTGCTCACACTTAAGGCATATCCATCGCTTTGCTCGCTGACACATGATATCAAGGAGATTCGTCCATGGGCAGGGAAACATCCTAATTCTCCATCTTGACACAGGAATATTAGCCAGCTGGGGAATATTAGCCAGCTGAAGAATATTAGCCGACTTTTTTTTTTTTATGCGAGGAAGAAGGAACCAAAGGCCATGAGCCTGCAATAACAGTTCCTTCCAAGAGAAAAACAAAATACAAGAGAGAGCCAAATTCAAGGTCCGATCATTTCGAGATGCCTGGACATATTGCGTTTGAAAGACTAGAGATCATAGGAAGCAGGAAATACAGACAGAGGGAGACAGTTCCAGAGATGACCTGTAGCATAAATGAAGGACTGGGAGTAACGGTTAACTCTTGCATTAGAGAGTTGGACAGAAAAGGGATGAGAGTTTGCTGCTAGACGGGTGCTACGCGCCGGTCGTAGAGGTGGAGGAATATTAGCCAGCTGAGGAATATTAGCCAGCTGGGGAATATTGGTCACCTGAGGAAAGTTAGAAGTACTAGCTAACCTAAATCTAGACAATCAAGGCCTTCTTAGGTCCTAGCATCTTAAAACAACTTCATTCCACGCTCCACGCTGCGTTAGGAATTCTCAAAAACCGAAATTTTGAGAGCTATGATTCGCTAAAACGACCAATGGTATGATTTATTTGTGACAGAAAGTATTTAGGGGAAAAGTCTCTTAATATAACCGAATATTCTGAATTTAAAGGAATCCATGGGAGCATAATAGTTCAATCATTCACTCCCCTATCTCCACCCTTCCTGTCTCCCTCCCTTCCCCCCTACTCCCTCCATCCCTCCCTTCCTCTCTCTCTCTCTCTCTCTCTCTCTCTCTCTTTTAAAAATAAACACACAGCTTCAATTTCCTTCCATCAGAACAACTTTACACGATGAACTTACGATCCGCTACATTTGCTCCTTTATTTTCATCCTTTGGTTCTTTCTTCCCTGCATAAAACAAGAAGAATTATATATATATATATATATATATATATTTGGAGTCTGTTTACTGCTGAGATACACTAAAACAATTTCAGCCCGACTTGGACCCTCCTTAGGTATGAATAGAGACGGAACTTAAGCGTTTATATAAATGGGAGAAAGAGTTACGAATGAGGCCCCCTTGGTTCCTATAGGTTATTCATTTTAAGTTGGTAAAGATTTTCGTCACCCTTCTACTTGTTTCCCGTAGCTCAGTGGAAGAATACGACGCTTCTCCGGCCGTATATTATTTCCTTAGCATTATTTTGTGACTAGTACCACACTCTTGTTAATTTCTTGATGTATCTCCGCTTTCAAGGTAGAGAGAGAGGACATTTTCTCGCCCAGTTAAGGTGGACAGAGTATAGATCCCGTGATGAAGTGTGCTTAGCGAATCAAGGCAGCTAAATGTAAATACTGTCACTTTACATTCTCTGAAGGATTATGTGATTATTGTGCCTCAGTGCTTGGCTCCTGACTCCCCTGCTGAGGTGTGCTGAGTGAGCCATAGGAGCCTGAAAGTGTGCTGAGTGAGCCATAGGTGCCTGAAAGTGTAAATAATCTCCCCAAGTCTGAAATCAGGTAAACTTTGCACCTGGCCATCTTCTCCCAGGAATTATGTGATCACCACCCCCCGCCGCTGGACGCCCGGCTCCACTGTTGAGGTGTGTGTCATGGTAAAGGACGCACTGGCCCCCGCAGGCAGCATCAAAGTCACTCTGTCCAAGTCCCGCCCCGCACCAGGTGATACAGAGGTCACGCTCATCAGCAGCACCTTCAGCGTCCCGGCAGGTAAGCTTTGCCCCCCCGTGTGCGAGACGAGGATAACAGACACCCAGACTGTGATATTATTATTATTATTATTATTATTAGTAGTAGTAGTAGTAGTAGTATTGTTATTATTATTAGTGCTATTATTATTATTATTATTATGAGTGAGTATTTTCTTTGCTGCACATCACGCCAGCTAGAACACGTGTCTAAGTCCTGCCCCTTAAACTACCACACATTGATCACACCTTTTGTCCCAGTTTGTGTGTGTGTGTGTGTGTGTGTGTGTGTGTGTGTGTGTGTGTGTGTGTGTGTGTGTGTACGTTTGTTTATTTGTTTGTTTGTCCTCTTCTGTGATGCACCAAGGAAAGAAAGTGGTGGACATACCTTGAAACTGAAGTCATAGCAGGTAAACTTTTGTCTCTGGCTGTATATTTTGGTCCATCATATAATTTCCAAATGGACGTTGTAGTAAAAAAGGTGTGTAATCCTGGCAGGTGAATCTAATCAGTGTCATGAGGTGGATGTTCCGGCTATAGAGGGATACAATGCGGTGGTGAACGTGTTGGGAACAGCGGGGGGTGCCCAGGTCAACCACACGGAATCGGTCAGCTTAAAGAGGGACAGTGCCAAGACGTTTGTACAGACAGACAAATACCTGTACGAGCCGAGTCAGCTTGTTCAGATTCGTGCCCTCACGGTCGTTGGCCCCAAGATGATCGTCTCTACTGAACAGGTAAATCATTCGCGTAATTAAATATCTTTAGTCAGGTGATTCGGGGCTTTACAATGAGCGATGTTACTATTAGCATTTTTTCCAGAGAAATATTCCTAAATCGATATTTCTTAATCACTGTATATTGTTGCTTCTCCATGAACTGTAAAAATATAGCAGACAGTCAGAACCATGAGACTTTTACTGATGAATATTTTGAAAAGTTTCGTCTACTGTCTGAAAGTGGAAAGATGGATGAAAGCAAAGATAGATATTTTACCGAGTGTACCTGAATGTTTCCAGTCCTTCTTGCCTTTACCTATTATCAGTGTAGTTATTAATTATTTGCCTCAGTAGGTAAGGTGCTGGCGGGACCTTCCTTTCGAGTACTGAACCATGCTATGAATGTAAAACCAGAAAAAGGTATTGGTAATGAGTAATATTAGCTTGAGTACACGAAAGAGTGCGGAACAAAAGAAGACGCAGATTCAAGTCACTGAGATGTAGTTGGATGCCAGTGTTGTCACCTATTTGAATGACAGACTGGACACCTTACCTTAATTATTGGGACCTACAATCATTCTAATGTAAAAATGTACAAGATAGAAGTAACAGGTGGGTGGCTACAACACAACAGAGTGGTACTACATGAGTGACGTGTGGCCTTAACCCGTTGCTGTTGGTGGTGACGTGGATGTAGGCAGATGCTGTTTGAGGTTTACATTTATGCACTGACTGGAAACGTACGCACTTCCTAATCTGTTTCCTGCTGGTGGAGATGTCAGCTTACACAATGTCTGATCCATTCCCTGCTGGTCAAAGTGTAAATCAACTTTGAGCCTCGTCCACCCCCTGCTGACTGAGGTGTAAATTTACGTGTTTCTGATCCATCCCCTATTGGTTGAGATGCAAATTTGTCCCCCCTGTTTCATCCCCTGCTGGTTTTATAAATTTGTCTTTTTACGGTATTGTGCATGCTTTCTTGTGCTTTAATTTGAATGATAAGACCGCATTTGAACTTTCTACACACCAGGACATGTGAAAATGATAACTGAAGTTGAGTAGGTCTGATGGCAAGAATACGAGAAGAGCTTAAGGGTAGCAGAGCGGTTCCAAATGACTCGCTAAATGATTTCAGTTTATATGTACTCTCTCTAAAGGTTTACTAGTCATTTATATACACGGATATACATGTAGAGTATGTGGGTATGTTGTATAAAGCCGCAGTAGACTTGGTGATTAGGCAGTGAGAATACGGTAAGAGTGGCAGTGAAGCTTTGAATTACAAGGCCTTCCCTGGAGATAGCTTACTTTGACTGGGAATTCCATTTTCTCAGGACTGACTCTCTCTCTCCCTCCCTCTCACTCACTCTCTCTCTCTCTCTCTCTCTCTCTCTCTCTCTCTCTCTCTCTCTCTCTCTCATGCACAGTACCCGGAGGTGTGGGTGACAAATCCATCACGCACGAGGATAGCGCAGTGGAAGAATGTCAGCAACTTAGCCGGGCTCATCCATCTCGACTTCCGACTTGCTGACGAACCAGAGAAGGTAAGGAAGGTGGTGGTGTGGTGTGGGTGGAAGGGGGCATGTGGCATTGTGGTGTGCTGGTGTGTTGGGGGGGGCCATTTGGCATTGTGGTGTGGTGGTGTAGGGGTCATTTGGTATAGTGGTGGGGAAGGGTGAACGTGGTGGTGGGGGTTATGTGGTATCTTGGCTGTGGTATGGTGGTGGTGCTGGTGTGGGGGTCATGTGGTATACTGTAGTGGTAGTGGTGGTGAAGGCAGTGTGGTGGTGGGGATGATCTGGCGGGGACAGTGTGGTTATGACTGGGGTAATAGTGTGAGGGGATGGTAGTGTGGTACAGTGTGGTTATGACTGGGGTAATAGTGTGAGGGGATGGTAGTGTGGTACTGAGGTGGTGACAGTGTGGTACTGAGGTGGTGACAGTGTGGTTATGACTGGGGTAATAGTGTGAGGGGATGGTAGTGTGGTACTGAGGTGGTGGTGGTGGTGTGGTGAGGATAAGGAACAAAAACTGTAAATAATGGACTCTAACAACACAGGCTTAACGTATAATCTTACCTCAATTTCTTCTCAAAGGTGTTTATGTCTTGCAAGCCAGCCTCGAGAAACCGTAAACTTGTAGCAAAAAATATTAAAACCAGGCGATATATTTAACGCTTCCTGTGCCGGCCAGACTAATGGATAAAGCTTGTTCCCCAATGTTCCTTATCACCTGGCAGTAAAGTTGAGCAGGATGTAACTTCGATTATTGGGTGTTGTGGGGAAGAACGGGTCTTGGAAGGATGTTATCACAGTCCCTTCACCACAGGATTGGTTTCATATAATTCTAGATCCTCTCAGATTATTTCATTCACACTAGAAGAGATTTTTTTTTACTAGAGGGGTTAATCTGAGCATCTTCGCTACATCACATCTTTCTATGTGGATTAAACATTGCCAAGTGACAGTACGAACGGTAAACATGTCCAGATTGAAGAGGTGAATATCCCTTGTGCTCTTGGCTGGTTATTAATCCTAAGCTTTCCTCTCTGCTAAGCTCTCCTCCCTGCCAAGCTTTCCTCTCTGCTAAGCGTTCTTCTTTGCTAAACTTTCCTTTCTGCTAAGCTTTCCTCCCTTCTAAACCATCCTTTCTGCTAAGCTTTCCTCCCTGCTAAGCTTTATTCTTTGCTAAACTTTCCTCTCTGTAAAGCTTTCCTCTCTGCTAAACCATCCTTTCTGCTAAGCTTTCCTCTCTGCTAAGCTTTCTTCTCTGCTAAACCATCCTTTCTGCTAAGCTTTCCTCCCTGCTAAGCTTTCCTCTACTAACCTTTCGTCTCTGCTAAACCATTCTCTGTGCTAAGCTTTCCTCTCTGCTAACTTAACCCTTTTTCTGCCTCAGGGGATCTACACCCTCCACATAAACCCACCACAAGGCCACAACCAGAGGGTCAACTTCAAGGTGGAGGAGTTTGTCTTGCCGCGCTTCGAGGTCACCATCAAGGAACCGCCCTACATCCTGCGCATTGACGAGGAGTTCACCTACACCGTGTGCGCAAAGTGAGTTACCGTGTGCGTGTGTGTGTGTGTGTGTGTGTGTGTGTGTGTGTGTGTGTGTGTGTGTGTGTGAAGTCAGTTGGCATAATCATCAACCAGCGTAGACTTAACCATCATCTGAAGAGTATTGTCAGAAGACGTGCCTAACATTCATGTGTGACCAGGTCATTTTTATTATGCAAGGAAGAAGGAACCAAAGGCCTGGAGCCGGCAAATTGTTCCAAGAAAAAACAAAAAACAAGATAACAGAGAGCCAAATTCACGTCCATTCACATCAGTTATATTTCAGTCAATTCATTTATATCAACATCACATCCGTCAGTGCTATAGTCTGACAGATCGAAACGTAGGGTTTTGGTGGAGTCACCCCCTCCCTGCACTGTTGCCACGTTTCCGAGCTGACCTCTCCATCAGCGATGACCTTGACACTGTTTCCCTCTTGTGATCTCCGTTTTTCTAATACCCCCTATACCCCTGCCACCAACACCCCCTATACCCCTACCCCCAACAACACCCCCATCAACAACACCCGCTATACCTCCACCACCAACACCTCCTATAAATATAGACCCCCACCATCAACACCTGTATAATAATTAGCTGTTGATAATTGCTATACTTTTATTGAGAGCATACATTCTACCCTATTGCTCAAACTCCCTAATCTTACAATCCCATCTGTCTTAATCCTTCCCACTGCCTTCGTTCCTAAATCCCTTAATTGATCTATTTTTAACCTAAGTGTCCCCACACCTTTTAAACCATTTACCTCTCTGTCACTATTCTCCACCATATGTATCAACTTGTATTATATTGTGTATAGAACTTTCATACTGTATGCTGTACTACTGTATAATGTATAAGAATACCCACTGTTTAGTGGAAATAAAGTTTTATTATTATTATTATTATTATTATTATTTCTCTCTCTCTCTCTCTCTCTCTCTCTCTCTCTCTCTCTCTCTCTCTCGCTAGATTTTGTTATGTGTCATCCATGGTTTTTTACTTCCATTTTTATGTATGGATTATAATTTTGACTTTATTTCCGCACCACCCTTGAGGTAAAAGTCACGGCGCGTTTTTTTTTATAGAGGTTTCCCCAATAGGCCTAAATCCTGTAGGGGGTTGGTGACCTCCCACAGCGTACACACAAACACGTGTCGCGTGAGTGCTGCCACCCCAGAGCTGTTTGATATATTTATTTTAATTATGAAAGGATCGCCTCTTCCCACTTTTATCCCTTCAAATTTTCTTGCAATTATACTTGCTAAATTAATTAGCAATGTTAGAAGTGTTGGGGAAGTAAATAATAATTAGAATATTTTTAGAGCAACACTGCCAAATTTTTATGCCACGTTTCTCTATTATCGTATAATATAGTATGCAGAATAGTTTTATTCTTCCTTGATACATGTCAGCACTTTCATTACAGTTATATTAGTATGAGTTATGTTTATGTATCATTCCTACTACACAAACCACAGGCGTTATACATCGTAGGGTTAGGAAACATGGCAATAGTGTAGGGAGGGGGTGACTCCACCCAAACCCTATGTTACGAGGAGGAACACTATACCTTCGTCTGTATCAAGTCTTTGCAGGGTGTAGTCAGCAAAATAACTAATTCTGAAGGTAAACTGAGATACGAGAAAGAGTCCTTAGTTCAATCCTGTTTAAGACTGTAGGAAACATTTGCAGATCAGTTGGCCTATCAAGAAAGGTCACAATTTTGGAGCGATCTTGAAGTGGTAGAAATGTTGTATATGAGGCTGTGTAATGACCTGAAGGAAGGGAAGCATAGTGTAATTTTCTCCACACAAATACACTTATTGTCTCCCTCTCCAGGTACACGTTTGGCCAGAAGGTGAAGGGCAATCTGTCAGTGACCATCTCAAACCAGAGGAGCGGCGAATGTCGTGTTTCGAGCACCAGGAATCTCACCGTAAGGACCAAACACTGTACCTGGATTATTTTTATATTATTTTTTTGATAGTGACATAAATATTTGATAGGACGTGACGATTACCACATCCTACTGCTGACTGATGCACCTCCTCTGATGTTATAAGTTCTCTGACATCGTTTTACGCGTACTGGAAAAGACTGAAGAAAGTCAGATGGAGTTGGAACCTGTCTTGTCACTAACAGCACCTCTTCTGCAGATCTCCGGCTGTACTGACGTGAAGGTGGCGGCAGAAGACATGAGGATCAACGACTGCGATGTTTACTCTGTCGGGTTCAGGGCCAAAGTGATTGAAGATGGCACAGACGTCGAGGCAGAGGCGTATCGTAGCACCTCCCTCAAGCGCTACGCCCTGTCCTTCAAAACCATATACGAGGACCAGCACAGGAAACCCAACCTGCCCGTCACCATCAGGGTACGTTTTGAACATTAAAACTGATGACGCACTAAATATAATGTGTTAAATATGGTGATCTGTTCTATTCCAGATTCCTTCAAACTATCTTATTAATTTTAGTGGGGAGATCTTTTGTATTGAAGGGGTAAATGAAGACGAAATTTAGCTTGTCCATTTTGTAAGTCCCTATAACGCAAAGTCGTTCGGAGGAAATAAGTAAGAAATAGAGAAGACAGCATCAGACTGAAGAGGTAGGTGAAGGTCTTAACTTTTGGGGGTTATATGAGTCCCACCAGGATAAAGTTCCCACGCCTGCTAAATAAGGGATAAGGTAATTATTTTAACACCATTAGGAAAAAAAAAAGAATCTTAAGAGTTGACCTAATATTTCGAATTTTTGGATGCAGGTAGTAAGAAACCAATAACCTTTTCTTGTCTAATTATTCACGTTAACATTCTTATACAATGTTTTTCTTCTTTAACGTCTGAATACTTGTGTTATTTTTCTCTTGATGTTAATACTTGAATGGCCATCACAATTCGGTGGGCGAAGGGAGAAGTTAACCCTTATCTTTTGAGTCAATTTTAAAATATGCGTCAGGATAGAAAACGGTTATATACAAATTACAGTACCTAATGCATCCAGTAATGACACGGGAAGAAGATTATTATTATTATTATTATTATTATTATTTCAATTGTCTATATAATCTTAAGTTTTTCATCAGAAGCGAGACAGATAGGTGAAGATTCTTGTAATTTCAATCATGTTCTCTTCAATACTGTCAATAGGGCGTCTGTCTTGCCTTTCAAAACCTCAGAAAATAATCTTATGCCACAGTTGCGAGCGGAGTTGCCTGATGGGAGTGTAGCAGCGGGTGTGCCTGTGGAGATGTGTGTGGGGGGGCGTTGTACTAACATATCTACACCAACGGACGGATGCATCACCACCATCCTGCCCTCACACACCGCCACCAAGCTCTACGTAAGTCACTCTAGCACCGCGCCATTACTAAAAGGCGTGATTTCCTGGATACTGTTTACTTCCCCCGTTACCTGCTATGCTAAATGCTTCATACCAACAGTGAAAGCTAAAGAAAAAGGCTAAAAAAGTCTCACTGGAGGGCATTTGTACGACATCACATTCTCTATATTTCCTAAAAAAAAAAAAAAAATCACCCACATCTTTTCCCCACCTACCTGCAGCCTCCTAAAATCAAGATGCCAGGACAACACATAGCCTTGGTGTAAAATAATATCCGCCTTTGAGTAATAAACTTTTCTTATCAACACCAAACGCTGCAAGATTCCTTTTTACGTCCTCTCACTGCACAATACCCGGTGGAAAAGAATTAGAGCTGGTTTTGAAGCGCACAGATGGCAGATACGATGCCAGCTTACGTGACGCTCTCAGCTGGAAGAGGGATGCTGTTATGGTCAGATATATTTTACATTTTACTTATATTTCTACTTGTCTTTTTGTTTTTTCCCCCACTTCTTCATGAGCGGCCATATTAGACGCGTCATGATCCCACTGATTAATGAAGACCTCCTGACTGGAAAAACCTGGGGGCAAAATATTGATGAATGACCAACAGAATCCACCAATTCGGCAACAGGTGGGCCCAGGTAACTCCCAAGCTCAGGTGTGTGGGGTAGGAACTCATTAGCACATCCCTACCTCACGTCTGATTCTGTAAAGGTACATTCCCATCAATATTAGGGTGTCTGGGAGGGAAGGAGTCAAGAAAAAATGTTTAGTATTGCCTGCCAAGGGAGAAAAGCTTATAAATTAGGCTCTGACTAAAAGCAGGTTAATAATTACTTAAGAGTTTTAAATTATGCCCAGTGAGTACGGGGGAAAGGGAGGTTTCAAGGCCAAAAAATATATGGGAATAAATAGGAACAATAATTAAAAAATAATAATAATTGCTATGCCCTCCTACAGCCAAATGTTTTAATCTGATACATGCAGAACAGAATTACTAGCATTTGTAGACCAAGCTGCCATAATTGATGTCACTTGCAATGAAAGTAAAAGTCTACAGTTTGCATCTTACGTAGGGAACTTTTTGATGAGAGAAAGAGACAGACAGACAGAGAGAGAAACAGTAATTTCATATAAGCCTTCTGCACAAGTAGGGTAAACTCGCAAATTAATTCTGCAGGTATAATACTTGATTTTAAAGACACAGTTAATGTGGATTATGATTACGCTGGATATCAGGGTTCCGTAAATAATTCAAATCACTCCCCAGTAAGTACTTCATCTAATTTTCGCGTCATTCTTCTATGGAAAGCAGTATTTTCTTTTTCTTTTCAAATAGCTCAAGGCGCTGAACTGCCGTGCTTACATGAACAGCGTGGAGTACACAAAATCGCTGGAGTACACGTCTAAGTACTTCTCGCCATCCAACTCGTCCCTGCTGATCTACGCCCCGGAGCAGACGCTGAAGTGTACGAGAGGACAGGCCAAAGTACACTACCTACCCGTCCTCTTTTCCGCACGAGACCAACCCTCCGCCGCCATCACAGTCCAGGTACGGATACAAGCTGACTGGGTTTTACATTATATTACGTACGACATTACTATGGAGCTTCATAAATAATTGTGCATAAGCGAGATCAATACAGTTTTAAAATTAACTGATCAAATCCGTGCAATCTTCGGGTTTGTAAGGTGAAAAATGATCACCCAAACCAGACCTAACCCACGTCAACTAACAGTGAAAGTGAGGTTGTGCGGACTTAATCTGGACTTCTTTTAGACCTTACCCACCTGTCAGTGTTGTAAATTCATTCTTAATTGCCACCTGTGCACGAGATGGTCAAGATTGGTTCATACAAACACAAATCCTCCAATCGTCCTCTAGAAACAACCTTGCATATACCAGAAACCCATTTAATAATTTTCTCTCACGTATAATTTGAGAAACAGGTGAGATACTTAGGCCTCTACACCTGAGTCTTGCGTCATTCCCAGGTGGTATCCCGTGGTCGTATCCAGCACTCCAGCACCAAAGAATACCAGCTGGCAGAGGGCCCACTACCCATCTGCACTCACCATCTGGTCCAGCCTCTGCCGCCCCCCATCCTAGGTACCGTAAGGGGTGCTATCAACATTAGCCTCGCCCTTCCACCTACAGCCTCCCCCACAGTTCAGGTCAGCTTTCATTTTACTACTACTACTACTACTACTACTACTACTGCTACTATTACTACTACTACTACTATTGTCTTTAACTTCGTAGTCCTGGAGGAGGTTATTATGAACGAATCACCTCCACTACAGGCCGTCCTCCCCCCATCTCACATCACCCCTACTTCTATATCTCCACCCTGTCAGTCCACCTCATCCTTGGTCTGTCTCTCCCTCCACCTCAGTCACAAGCACTCTCCTAGTTAATCTTTAATTCTCAGTTTGCTGCGCATGACCAAACCATCTCAGGGTATTTTTCGTAACACTTTCCAGCATAGCCTTATTCTGTGTGTGTGGTGCTGGTGTGGTGGTGTGGAGGTAGTGTGGTTTGGTGTGGTGGTATGGAATTGCGTGGCGTTAGTGTGGTTTGGTGTGGTGGTATGGAATGGTGTGGCGTTAGTGTGGCGTTGGTGTGGTGGTATGGAATGGTGTGGCGTTAGTGTGGCGTTGGTGTGGTGGTGTGGAGTGGTGTGGCGTTAGCGTGGCGTTGGTGTGATGGTGTGGAGTGGTGTGGCGTTTAATGTGGCGTTGGTGTGGTGGTGTGAATGGTGTTATAAAGTCTGCCATTGGTATTGCTGCAGGTGCTGGTATGGTACACCAGGGATGATGGCGAGGTGGTGTCAGACGCCAGAGAGCTGAAGGTCGAGAAGTGTCTGGATAATGAGGTCTCGCTGAAGTGGTCCGTCCCAAGAGCTCAGCCTGGTGACGCTGCTGCCCTCACACTCACCTCAGCACCGGAGTCCGTCTGTAGTCTGGGTGAGCTTCTTCTTTCCTTGTGGGTGAGCTGGTGGTGCATCGGTGCCCGGATGAGCTTCCTTGGTGGTGAATTGGTGGGCTTCCTTCTTAGTGGTGGACCCATATCCATAAAATAAATCGCTCAGGAAGAGGTGTTAGGGAGCCTCCTTAATCGATGAGATCATCCCAAGTGTTCTTCTTCTTCAGGTGTTGTGGACAGGAGCGTTGAACTGCTAGCCCTCGAGCCAGACCCCATTACCCTGGAGAAGCTCTTCGATTTCGTAGATGACTTCAAGATCTACCCCTGGGAGAACAGACAGACGGACGACCAGGAGTACTGCAGAAAGAAATATAAGGGACGGGCGAGAAGTACGGAGCAGATGCTTAAGTTACCCCCATCCGTTGACATTTTTCTTTCTTCCTTCTTGATTACGTTTTCTTCTTTCTCACTTCTTTGCTGGTACAACTAAGCTATTTTATTCAACTTCATAGACACCTGTAGTAATAAATAGGCTTATGAAGGCTGCCTATCCCTCCAGTTTGAGTATCGGAAAGTTGTAGAGTCACTCGCAGACAGGAATATGAAACTTACTTACTCGGAGTGAAAGGATAAAAGCTAATGATAATTCTGGCCTTTTTTGTGCTTTCTCTTGCTTTGTTTTCTGTTTATCAATCTGTCTATCTATCTATCTATCTATAGCTATACGCCTAAATCCCGTAAGGAATGGCCACAAACAAATCGCCTCCATGTTGCCCTGTCCTCTGCCATTTCACTGCCCTCCTCCCATCTTACACCCCCCTCTCACTACTTCATCCTTCCATCTCATCCTCGGCCTCCCCCTTCTTCTCCCCCCCCTCCAACTCACTCACATACACTCTCTTAGTATGTCTCTCACTCTCCTCACCACATGACCAAACCATCTCAGTGTATTTCTCCTGACGCTTTCTATCATATCCACACCACAAACTATTCTGTGTTCCATTTCACTTCCTCCGTAGGTGTAATAAAATGATGACAGTGTGACAGTAAGATGTAATAAGGAAGATAAATAGCCTGGGAGAACTTGTTAGGGAGCCTCCTGTATGTTTTAGGGGGGGTTACCGTTTTCTATGTGACTTCAAATCTAATCCCATTCTGTACATGTCCGGAACAGGTCTGCCTCCGCCTCCCTACGTATGGTACGACACAGATGGCTATGTGGATGCCCTGAAGATGTTTGATGTGAGTAGGTGGATTCTTTATTTTTTATCCTTTATTGATTGACCCTGTAGATTTATTTATGCATTATTTATTCATTTATTTGTGTTTTAAGAATTGGTAAAGGAGTGGCGGATTCAGAAAGAGGGAGGGATACGGAGAGTCCATACCCCATCTCTATATCTATCTATTGCCAGAAGCCTCAATCCCGTAAGGGGTGGCCACAAACAAATCGCCTCCATGTCGCCCTGTCCCCTGCCATCTTACCGCCCTGCTCCCGGCTCACACCCCCCTCCCTCATATACTCCCATTCCACCATCTCATCCTCGGCCGACCCGTCCCTCTCCCCCCTTCCACCTCACTCACATACACTCTCCTCGTCAGTCTCTCACTCAATCTATTATATACCTATGTGCTGTTGTTCTCCCCTGCAACGAGTATACGGAATTACTGCAAGAAGCGCGACAATACTTTAAAAAATCATATTGCATTTTGACTTTGTGGTTTAAAAAAAAAAAATACTAAGATAAAATTAATCTATCTGATATTATTGATCTAACATTAATGCATAATTGTACATAGCGAAAGGAAAAAACTTTGAATCCCCTCTTTTTAACACATGATGGATCAGCTCTATATTAAGCTGTGTTATACGTGGCGTAGGTGACTCGGCAACACTTTTTCCTCAGCGATTTACTTTGCCCATTACGCGTTAATATCTTCTGGTATGTTACTGACGCAGACTCTTATCAAAAAGAAGAAAAAACACAACTAGCAAACTAAACATTATTAGGATGAAGTGCACAAAGAAAATAACTAAGGAAAAGTAAGTCCGAATTTTAAGTGGCATTCGTAACACCTCTTCTTAAGCTATTTAGTTTGTATATTAAGCCGTTGCATTGCCTTTTGTGGTATTTATATAGTCTTAACATCGACTAAGTTTGCATCAGTAACATGCAAGAGGACAGTGAGGTGTACTATGAAGAATAATTCGCTATGGAAAAGGTGTAACGAAATCTCCAAAATCATTTAGATGAAGACCACAACTGTCTGCCCTAATGACTCCTCGTGTGGTTGATAGGCGTCCATTCTAAGCCTCATACACTGGAAAAAAAAGAAAAAAACTACTGAATCTAATATGCTAATCTCCTCCCGTAGGATGCTGGCGTGTATGTGTTCAGCGACTACACTTTGGAGACGAGACCGTGCACGAAAAACGGTAAGTAGAATCAAAATGGCCATGTTTGTGTGTAAAATATGTGTGTGTGTGTGTGTGTTGCGTTTTGACTGTTTAAGAAATCCTCTAGTTCTCTATTCCAGTTATTTCCAGACGATTTTATTCTGCTGAAATTGAGACCTTGCACAGGAACAAGGGCTGTGGTGAAATTTGTCCCAATCTGACTGATATGAAAACTTCCAATACGGTACTCTTTTCCAGTCGGTTATGGAAGCTCCCTCACACCTTCACCTGTGCGATTTATTTTGCCTATTACACCTGACTGTCAATCTCCACATTGCATAAATCATTCTAATATCGCCATACTGTGCGTAAGAAAACCTACCGAAGGATGTTAACCAGCCATATCCAAAAACAAATCACTAAGGAAGAGGTGTTAGGGAGCTTCCTTAACAGACGAGAATATCGCTCTGGAACAGCTGAATAAAAATCGTCTGGTGGCGGCAAGAGCAAACGTTTTAAAAATTTCATCTGAGATTAAGATTGATTATCATTTCGTTTTATTTTCTTTTTCCAGATCGACATTACTATCCAACAATCTCCCGGCCAGGACCATTTCCCTCTGTAGTTGCTGAAGATGCCGCGATAGGTGCTGCGCCTCCAGTCATGTTTACAACCACCGCCATATTCCCGACCACTACGCTCCCATCAACCACCCTTCCGTCTGCAGTTCCGGACCAGGCCCTGAATGCTACTGAGCCTGATGCCCCTGAAAGTGATGTTCCAAGGACCAAGTTCCCTGAGACGTGGTTGTGGGACCTCGTTGTCGTCCCGTAAGTTACAGTGACTTTAATGACGGAGTGAGATTCTGGGAGATGGAGTGATGCTGAATATTTGAAAGTTAGGAATGTGGAAAGACGAAGTTATGTAAAGTTTTGTAGTCAGAGATGTAGACAGATGGCGTTACACTGACAGTTTTATAAATATATATACGCATAAGGAGATTTCTGAGGCTTAGCTGTACAAAGACATGGTTCGTAGACGGTTGTATGAGAAAGAGGTGTACGGAGACTTTTATGGGAGTTAGAAATGTAGAAAGATGGTTGATTACGAGTTACATATGTACTTACAAGAGTCAGGGCTGCGGAAGGACAGAGTTAGACTGATGATTTTGTGACTTATATGCATAGAAATATTTTTATGGGACTCTGACGTAGAAAGAGGAAGTATCATTGACACTTCTATGGGTAAGATGAATAGAATGACATTAATGGGATTTAGATGAGCGGACAGGCTGTTTCGCTGGGGTCAGAAATGAAAAAAGTCTAAATTATTATGACCTGACCACTGGCATCTGGTGTTGGGGAAGTGACCCTAAAAATTACTCACCTCGTTGTCTCTGGCACTTTGAGAACCGGCTTCCCTTAACTTCACTTCTGTGCTGTAGGTTATAACTTTTTACTGTAACTTGGCCTAAAGTTGACACCTCTTCACCTTGACCACATTTAAGTATAGCAAGAGATGAACACAAGAACACAGCGCTAGTAATAAAGACGTGTTATAGAAAGTGAGGAGAGCTGCAGTGTTATCTTAGTTTGCCACTGAGCTTCGTGAAATGAGCTACAAAAGGACATAATTCTAGGCCAAATTAAGGTAACAGGACTATAGTGCCTTTCTGCGTGATGGGTAGAGAATGTTACTTTGACAGTGTGAGTCAGGAGCTGTAGGAGGGCGTGCTTTGAGTCGGTAGTGTAGAAGAACATGAAATTACAACGACTGACCTTACTATTTATACTCATTTATTTATTTTTTCAGTCGTACCCATGTTAGACTGAAGGTAAGATTTTGTAGAGAGTTTCATCATGTACCATACCAAAATTTAACCATTTAATTCTTGTCAGCCGTCACTGAAAATACGTTAACTTAATTGTCCAAGGCGCTGATTCATGCACCAATGTAATCAGAGCTGTGTCATGAATCAGATAAATTTTGGTGAGGACCACAACCAGGAAAAATTCTACACCCTTCTTACTTCTTTTGTTCCGTAAAAAAAAAAAAATGGCGTGGAATTAATAGCTCATGAAGTCCAGCCAGAGTGTTCGTAGTGCGTGAGTAGCAGATGATGTCTTTCTTTCGCTTAATATTACTCTTTCCAAACCATACATTCAGCTCAGGAGAGACTTTATAGAGTGTTTACATGTAGGATTCAGTAACCCCTTCACATTATGAGAAATCCATAAGTTGAGTAAGGATGTATGGTAAGTATATAATTGTATGTGCGTTATTTTACTGAAGAAGACTAAATACGAGAAATCGGTCATTTTCAGAGCGTCCGGAGTGAGTGAGCAGCCAGTGACTGTGCCTGACACCATCACACAGTGGGTGGGCAAGGCCGTGTGTGTCCACTCGCAGAAGGGCGTTGGTCTCTCCGCCAGGGAAACCATCACCACCTTCACGCCCTTCTTCGTTGACCTCACCCTCCCGCCCACCGTCAAGCGCGGCGAAGTCCTGCCAGTCAAGATGTCAGTCTTCAACTACCTCGACCAGCCACTGCCGGTTAGTAAAAAAAAAAAAAAAAAAAAAGTCATAACCAGTCCATTATATGAATTTATCACCATTTTATCTTTATATTATTACTGTTATTATACCGCACTGTACTATTTTGTGGCCTAGACAACCACCACCAATCCAGTGTCTGACCATTAGTATAATCTAACCAAGTAGCCTCGACTACGATCTTCACATTTGACTAAGATAATCAGGTTTGCCTTGGATAAGATAATATAATCATTTTTCCTTGAGCCAAATAATCCATGTCTTATGTTGCGCTCAGTGGCGTACCTGAGGGGGGAGGGCGGGGGGGGGGTCTGTTTGAAACTGCCCCCCGGACCCCCAATTAAGGGGGGGGCCCACAAAGCCTTAAAAATTTATAAGCTTTTTTATTAATATTTAGAAATATATATATTTATCATCCCGACAATCCCTGCTGAGATATTAGATAAGTTTTGAGAATTAGGGGGGCTGGGTTCTTTGCGGGGCCCCCCTCCAGGATGGGGGCCCCGCAAAGAACCTAGCCCCCCGGGTCCCCAAATATCTAGGTACGCCCCTGGTTGCGCTAAGATGATCCATAATTCCACAGGTGAGCCTGACTCTGGCGGGCAGTTCTGAGTACGAGATCCTGGGCGAGGCTGGAGCGGTAGTGCAGCAGGGCAAGAGGAGCGCCTGTGTGCCGGCGCAGGACAAGGTAGTGCTCACAGTTAAGATCAGACCCACGGTGATCGCTGACGTCAACATCTCTGTGACAGCTGTTGTGGATCAGCAGAGTCAGCAGGGATGTGGAGCCGGGGCCACTGCACCAGCAAAGAGGTATTTAAAGTTACTGTATTTAGATATGCTGAGTAAAACAATTATGTTAACTGTTTCTGTTCCAGTGATGTAATTTTTTATATTGCTTGCTCCAGCTGATCCAGTGTTATTTAGGTGAGGAGACTGAATGAGGAAGTTGGCTATAGCTTCCACTGACACCTTCACGAAAATAGTCTCTCTTAAGTCGGGGCATAAGCAGAGGAGTGGCTGGGGTGGCCATACTGAAATATGCCTGGACATTCCAAAATTTAGAGGGCATACCTGTGGATCCATTTAATATTATAACTCTGCTTGGACTGCCCCATAAATAGGCCTAACCACTCTGTTATTAAAATCCTGGCTGTTCCTGCCCTAATCTTTTTTAACTTGTCCAGAGGCAACAAGGAAAGAGTAAATGCCTATCTAGTGTGAGTTCTATTTTCTAGTATGACTGTAGTTTGTATTTCAGGTTGTTAATCCCTTGCAAATCAGGACTTGGATTTACATGATCTCCATTCTCTTCTCTGCTGGTTAAAAAGTAAATTTGTCATGCAGTAGTGACAATTCTGCTTTCCTGCATTTGAGTGGAATGAATATGTGGGTGAACTTCCCACAAATTAAGACATAAAAAGGCAACTGCATTATGTCTGGTGGCTAAACTATGAAAATAACAAAAGGGAAGTACAGAAGCTCAATGTAACTTTAAATATGTGCTGTTCTGTGTGTGTGTGTGTGTGTGTGTGTGTGTGTGTGTGTGTGTGTGTGTGTGTGTGTGTGTGTGTGTGCTGTAATATTTCCTTGCTTTGCTGAGTGTATTTCTTATTCACTTACCTCTATGGATGTGCCATGATCTCAACGTATCATTGAGACCTTCACATACTGAAAAAAAAAATAACATATGAAAGAAAATGAAGGTAACGGAAGGAAAACAGAATCCACCAAGGCAGTGAGAAAGACTCCCGTGATTCAGGTGGGGGTGATGATGAAAGTGCTCTGTCCTTACCACCTGATTTTATACATTATTAATATTATTTATTATTATTATTATTATTATTATTATTATTATTATCAGTTTAAGGGTGCTTGGAATTAAAGAAACTACTCTTCGGTTTGGACAGGCTGGTGAGATAAACTTATAAACGAGCCGCCTAGCAGCGGGCTAATTTCCCATGTCTAGGCATTAACATAAGCTTACCTCTCTCCATAGGCCCTGTGACAAATGCTTTTACGATTAACTATTTCCCCTGCCTGTTGTCACGCAGAGATGCCCTGATTAAGCCAATCAAGGTAGAAGCTGAGGGATTCTTGAGGGAGAACACCTGGACGAAGTACATCTGTTCTGAAGGTAAGATGCTGTAGAACGTAACTTGAGATTTTGGTCATGGAAATATCTTTTTTGAGTAAACAGTTACCCGGAGTGAATATCTAGTTTTGGAGATATGAAGTAGAGTATTGAAAATGCCTTTGACACTGGGATGCTCTTGCCTCGTTGCACACAGACTTGGAAACAGGCGAGGACACGCTTGAATCATGGGAACTGACCCTGCCGGCGACACTGGTGGAGGGATCTGCGAGGGGATGGGTCACAGCCGTAGGGGACCTCTTGGCTCTCTCTCTTGAGGTGTGTGACCAGCCTTTACATCACAGTATCAGCGCTCATCGCTTCCAGTACTTATTCCTCTAAAATAAGGTTTCTGTGTTCATTTTCGCCATATATGACGCTGGAGTATAACCTCACAGACGCTTTCAAGCTGGCTGTGGCGATGGACCGTGTTACAAATGTTCTGATGTGTTTACAGTATGAAACATCAAACTAAAAAGTATGAGAAACAAGTATACTTATGGCGTTTGGGAAGGAATGAGAAATACAGATGGCAGGGTAATGGTGGTTAGTTTTTGCTCCGGATGATATGTTAAGATAATAGGAAGTAGATCATTACGTGTGCAGGGAGGTGAGATGATCACAAAAACAACGTTGTAATGGAGTAAAATAGCTTAACAAACACATATGAGAACAGAAGGTGTGTTACAGAACCTGGGTCACCTGATCAGAATGCCGTATGGGTGTGGTGAGCAGAACATGGTCAACTTTGCCCCCAACATCTACGTCCTGCGCTACCTAGACAACACCAGGCAGACCACCCCAGAGGCCCGCGAGAAGCTCATCAGGTTCATGAAAACAGGTAACATCTTCCCCTACGTGTGTTTATGGCATGACACTCATAAATATCTGCATTGCCTGAGTCCTGATCCACTATACTGGTATGACATGGAGAGGTGATGGTTCTCCAGGGCATGGCTTGTACTTCTAGCATCAGTAGGAGACTTGTACTTGCAGATACTGTAAGTGTGTGTGTGTGTGTGTGTGTGTGTGTGTGTGTGTGTGTGTGTGCTGTTCATCCTGTGTTCTCTTGACAGGGTACCAACGTGAACTGCTTTACCGAAGAAATGATGGTTCGTACAGCGCTTTCGGAAACGCTGATGACTCCGGCTCGACATTCCTGACTGCCTTTGTACTGAAGTCCTTTGCTCAGGCCCAGACCTACATTCAGGTGGGTGCAGATGGCGGGGTGGTGCTGAGGCTGCTTGGGGAATGAGCACAATATTAACACTCTGACTACCTCGTTTTCCCTAGAACGAACATAGGACTCTAGTTAGCCAAAATGGATCCTTACGTATTCCAGCAGCTGAGAAAGAGGCTCAAGGTAGTTTTTGAACTGAGTGCGGGGACTTTTCTCAGTCGAACGATAACCGGTGTTGGCCTAATAAAAAACGTAGAGGAACGAACTGCATGAAATGGGTGAAAACTGAGGACTTGGAGGTTTAGGCAGGCCCCTGAATTATATATTATACCCATTTATGATACACCCGTACTTGTGTGTTATCAGCCTGCATCCCATTTTATAGAGTGTACTTAGAAGAAATGATACAGAAGAGGCTTGACATATTCCATCACGTGTTTCAGAAATTATCGTGAAAATATTGAAGGTTCGTCCATATCTTTACATACTGAGTTAATAGAAGTGTTTACGAAAAAAGTTCAGAGTCCACATAGAAGAACTTTTTTACTGTTTTTACTCTAACTTGGCCTAAAACTGCTCTTTCCATCTTGAATGCCGAGTTGTAACAATAGCTTAGCATTAGGTTATGATGACAGTCATGAAGAAGTACTTTGGAAAGGATGTAGAGTTGTAGTATTATCATTTCTAGTCACTGAGGTGGGCTACGTGAAATACGCTGCACAAAGACGAATATTCGGCCAGGTTAGGGTAAAAGGAGCATAATTTGATTCCACACTGGTATATTACTGCTACTAGGGGGGAAAAAAAACGTTTATTTATTTACGTGAAGAGGATAGGGATATTGTAATTCATATTCTGACTGGCTTTTGTTTCTATATTATGCATAATGACCATAGTAAGGGTCTAGGTTTCATTAGACAATCATCAGTATTAATATTTGTGATGTTTTTCTAAATAACTATAGGTTGATAAAAGCAGCCAGCAGCAGACGAGGTCCTGGCTTCTGCAGCAACAGGGAAAGGATGGCTGCTTTAAATCAGTCGGCAAGCTGCTGAGTAAGGCACTGCAGGCAAGTCTGTTTTTTTTTTTATGTGTCCGACTCTGGGCATAGGCTTTACAGTCTGCTATCAAGGCCCAGCAGTCCTCCTACATACCATACACCTCTACATGTCACCACTTCGGCGCTAACACCCACCGTCCATATTGAATACATGCTGGGGCTGTCTCATACAGGACTTGGTGTATTGGTATTAGCGGGGGTATTTTTACGACATGTCAGCGGGTCTTCTGGTAGATCAGTAAAGCCTGATTTAATGAAATTCAAATCCTTAAACTGTTCCCTGCCCCAGCCGGGATTCGAACCTGGGTCAGGTGGGACTGCAGGCCACCTCTCTACCGATTGAGCCACCGCCTGTGTGTCGGGTTTACTGTTACTTATTCCTTGCAAAAATAACACGAATTAAATATTTCCAACATTCCCAAGGCAATACAGAATGATCTCCAAAGACACAGTGCACTATTCCTCCGCACAAACCGCCGTGAAGATTAGCGAACATCCAAGAACACAGAATTTCAAAATGTGCGTGTTTGTATGACGACCTGAGACCCCATACGTTCCATTATATAGCAGAAAATAAAATGTGAAACAAGTGCCTGGAGGCATTTGACCTAGGAACAATTGTACCAGGTTTGAAGCAAACTGGTAAATAACTAAACGAATGACACCAAAGTGAAAAAAAAAAAAAAAAAGTTTACTGAAAGAGAGTAAAACTGAGTCCCGTAAATAGTGAACTGCACGGTGTGGAGACCTAATAAATGATGAAATGTCTCTCCAGTGTGATGTGTGCTCACGTTGACTCCTGGCAGGGTAGAGGTACATGTAGAAATGTAAACGATGATGGAATGCATGTAACTGTTAATAATAAAGTGTCCCACACAGGGTGGAGTGGGCTCCAGCCAGAGCCCGGCACCTCTGACGGCATACGTAATGGCAGCGCTGCTGGAGGCCGGTGCTGACCCAACCAGTCTACCGGTTAGCCTGGCCGCCCAGTGTCTGGCCGCTGACACCTCCAGCCATCCCTACACAGTGGCCCTCAAAGCCTACGCCCTGGCCCTGGCCGACCTACCAGAGGCCGCTGCAGCAGTGCAGCAGCTGATGGACCTGGCCATCGTTGCCCCCAACTCAACACACTGGGAACTGCCTCGAGGATCAGGTAATGTTCACAGGCAGTCATTGAAAGCTTTGTTAGTTACATACACCAGTAAGTGGTAACTTTCTAATGTATCAGCTTGTAGAGGATTACCTCATTTATAGTCTGACTTTAGCTAACTACTTAACTAACTAGCTTACTTAAGACACAGCATTCTACCTATCAAAAGGCACCAGCTCACTATAAGACACATAACTATACGAAATTTCATGACTTTATAGTGAATACTTTCTGGGTTCTGGCCCGGAAACGAAATCTCTACTCCTGGCCAAACGCCCTGCTGCCCTGCCGCCCAACTTTACGGAAGGACACCAATTGATCCCAGTGATAACAACACCGTCCTCTGACTTTGTCAGGTGGATAAAAAAGGCAAGTCAGTGATAACCAATGCCAAATTATCAGATACCAGTCTGGTTAACACTGAACTGAACTGCACGAGTAACAATCAACTGAATACCTCGATAGGTCTCACCAAACTGGAGTGCTTTAACTCACTAGGCTACCAGGCGTCCAGTTGGTTATATGGTTATCACTAAACGTACCAAATAATTTCCTGGGCTAGAAGAAACCATTGGTTTGCCATTCAGTGTTTCTAGGATGAAGTTTTGTATAAGTTTCCTTTGTTGATCCCAGGCAGGAGCAGGGCAGCCGCCCTGGAGACAGCCGGGTATGGCATCCTGGCCATGATGACCCACGACCCCGAGAACATGAAGCTACAGGCCAGGAAGGTGATCAAGTGGATCACAGCACAGAGGAACGGCCAGGGAGGCTTCTACTCCACCCAGGTCAGACACACGGTTGATTATCTTCAGGAAGAGTTGATTTCCTTCTGGTTAAACAGGAACCAAATCCATTATTTTCTTCCTTGAATCAAGACTAAAAGTATGCTAGCAATGAAAGAAACTGGAGAAAGGAAAGACACCAGAGTTAGATCTCAACAATATGTGTGCAGACACTTGTGTGTGTGTGTGATGAGAATGAATCTACAGAGCTTGAACACTACAATCTGACCTTTCTTTTAACAGGACACAGTGGTGGCTCTGCAGGCCATGGCCCTCTATGAGAGCCACGTATATCAGGGACCACTCAACGTGCAGGCAACTGTGACGGGCTCGAACTTCTCGTTTACATTCACTGTCACAGACGACAACAAACTGCTGCAGCAGCTGGAACCTCTGCCTTACATGCCCACCACACTAAGCCTCGCCATTGCCGGACAAGGCTGCGCCGTCCTTCAGGTCAGTCAAGAATCTGAGGTAATGGAATGCAACTTAACATTTACCCCGATCACTGAGGAGACGCATTTTTTTCTTGAAACAGGCCATAAAACATAATATCTAGTGTTTTCTTATCAGCATTACGTTAGCCAGTCCATCAATCATTCTTTGCTTTTGTACACAGCCGCTCACACACACGGCTGCACAGCAATACTGTATGTCTGACGCTGTGCCAAGCAATGCCTTTGACTTATAATCATCACCGTGCTGTCGACAGGGATTAATCTCACACCTCGTCACCAGGCTGGACAGCAGTACAATATGCCTGACACTGTGCCAGGCAATGCCTTTGACTTATTAACAGCATCACCGTGCTGTCGATAGGCATTAATCTCACACCTCGTCACCAGGCTGTGCAGCGGTACAACATTCCTGACCCTGAGCCAAGCGACGCCTTTGACCTGACCGTCAACACCATCACTGTGCCGGACAGACAGTGCGTCACCAAGCGCATCACCGTCTGCGCCTCCTACCGCCTCCCCGACAGCAAGTCCAACATGGCCGTCATCGAGGTGGACCTCATCTCTGGCTACATCCCCGAGAAGCAGGACCTCAAGCAGTTACTCAAGGATGACCGCAATATCAGGCGCTACGAGGTGGACGGCAGCAAAATCAACTTCTACATCAATGAGCTGTCCGCCAACGACACCTGTGCCAACTTCCGCGTTATAAGGGAAGTGGACGTGGAGGAAGTCAAGCCAGGGACTGTGGTGGTATACGACTACTACCAACCAGAGTTCTCTATCTCAAAGGTCAGTCCCTCTTCTCTTGCCTTTTTTTTTTGGGGGGGGGGACGGAGGGATGATTTTTCAGAGCTAGACCTTGATAGATCATAGCCAAGCAAGGTGATGGGAGAGCGCCATCTCTCCCAGCAGGGCAACTACCTGGGCGGGGTGCGAACTCTTGACCCTTCGGTCTCGAGCCAGGCGCTCTACCACTGAGCCACCCTGCCCCCCCGTCTTCTTGCCTTACTTGCCGGAAAGTGACACCTTCACATGGTAGCGCTTAGATAACTGGACAGCGCTGTAACCCATTCGCACAAACGTCCCTCAACTCCCTCCGCATCCACTGACAGGATATTGTGGGATGCAGGAGAGTAACTCAGCCTACAGTCCAGTCGAAGCACGTCCACATTAACAGCAACAACTTAACAGTAGGATGGAAGGAATAATTAAGGGATAGCACCAAGCCATAACATGGCTATGGCTGTAGGAGAAGAGAGAAAATAAAGGTCTTAAGAAACACACAAGTATCATCAAGAGAGGTAGGTCATAAGTGGAGAAGAAGAGAGTAAGAGAGAGAGAGACTGGAGAAAAAAAAATCCTGTTTAGTCGCACGACAAGCAAGGATACTGGGGAAGTATTCTTTCCCTCCCCTCCCCTCCCCTCCCCTCCCCTCCCTTCCCCTGGGGGGGGGGGGCGGTAGCACAGTGGTAGCGCGCTGGACTTGTGATCGGGGGATTGCAAGTTCGAGCCTCGCCCGGGCTGCCGTGCCGGGAGGGGTAGCTCCCTCCTGTAACCCTAGCGGGGCTATATAGTCCAATACAGGGCTTAGCTCGGGGGAACTCCATTTCTCCCATTTTTTCCCCTCCCCTGGGGGCTATTGCCTGTACGAGACATGATACACTTATATGGCATTCCGATTATTATGAGGCTTACTTGTTAAATAATTCTTGAAAAATCTGGTAGAGTATGTTTATTAGTAAAATGTCCGCCTACTCTTGTCTGGGGGTATGAAAGCAGTGCCTTGTTAACACAAATTTATGTATAGATCCTTGCTCTTAACCTGCTTCCACAGAGGTATACTGACACATATAATTTACATGATGATACTGCTTTATGTGCTGAGCTTAAAAAAAAAACACACACACACACAGAGGAAAACATAAAGCAACATTTTTTACTGTCGTTTTGTTTTCAGATACAAGTATAATATTTCCACTGCTATCAGAGGATGCTCTATCACAACGCTTCGACCTTTCTTCAAAATGTTGAGTGCCTTAAGTAGTGTGATTCATTTTTGAGAGGTGTACAAGTCTCTTTTATCTACTCGTGCTGCTAGACGCTTCAATCACGTTAGGGATGGCCACAAACAAAATCACTCTATATCGCCCTGTCCTTCGCTATACTTCGCCGTCCTCCCTTAAGCACATACACCCCTCTCTCGTTTCTCTCTCCACTGCATCTCCTTCTTGGTCTCCTCCTGTGTACTTATTTATGCTATTACCCTCCTTTCACAGAGATACACACTGCCGCCGCCAGAGGAGTGCCGTTAGTGAAGCCAGATGCCCACCTACACAGACCGGGAGGCGGTGGTTTGGAAGGGAAGTGGTCATCTCAGCATCACATGACCACCATTTCGCACTGCAGCAGTTTTCATGTTTTTGAAGTTTTACCACAGCGCTTCTCCCGTTCTAGCCTCCACCTCTTTCCCGTCCCTCATTTCTTTCCTCCCTTTACTCACTCTTACCTCCTTTCCTTCCTCACCCCCTTCCTTCTCTTCCCTTTCCCTAATCTCTCCGTATTATCTTCATTACTTACACTTTTTTCCCCTCCCCCTTTTCGTTTCCTCTCCTTTCTCAAAATCCTCCCTTCCCCTACTCTCCCCATAATTTTTCTCTTCACCTCTCCTTCCCCCTTTTCCCGTCACTCAGTCTCTCTCTCGCTCTCTCTTAACATATTCTATTTCCTCATCTACTGTCCTTAAACCACGAAAAATCCACAATTTGTCTGAAATCACAGTACTGTATTGTGATATAGCTCTCATTAAGTGTTGCTGGGAATGAGCTTATACATGAATAAATATACTGCTAGCAAAGTGATAGTAATTTTAGTTGAAAAATCTGTTATTAATACTTCTTGAGGGGAATAATAATGTTAGGCGATCAATGTACGTTTTAAAAAAGGTAAAATGTATGTCATACGTGACGTTATAGTTTTGTTATTGCTTCTCGCTGGCAAATCGTAATAAGCATTCAAACATACATTGAATAAATACAGCATACTAACGCTATATACACCTGTTTGTATGTAACCTGTAATCACTGCCTATTTTACCACCCACAGGCGTTACATATCACCAACTGTTATGTCTACCCTGCGATAAATGTCTAATTACAGCCACAGAATCTTGGTACGTACTTCGGTATGATTAACTTTAGTCATATAATCCTTTACCAATCCCAGCAGCAGCAAAGAAGCCGGAGAGAGAGAGAGAGAGAGAGAGAGAGAGAGAGAGAGAGAGAGAGAGAGAGAGAGAGAGAGAGAGAAATTTACCTAAACCGTTTCAGTATTTAGCTCCTTGTGCCCAATCTTTCCTCCTTGAATTCAGTGATACATTCTGTACGTTAAACTCCTGCTGCCTCTAGACGATTTTTCAGCTGTGGAGAAACCGTCAAACTGGTAGAGAGAGATTTCCTTAACCCGTTCTGCACGGGAGGTATTTCCTTAACCCGTTCTGCACGGGAGGTATTTCGTACGCTGAAAATCGCCTGGAAGTAGGATAAATAAAATGAAAAAACCGCATCCCCAATTAATAAATTTCAACTGAATTACTTTGTTAACTTCAAAAGGTTTTATTCAGCTTTAGGAAGGATCTCCACTAATGGCCTTATGTGGTTGGCCGCAAGGGTGTGGGCAGTAACGCCATCTTGTGCAGTATTTGTGATAAGTGGGTGCATAAAAGATATGGTGGCGTCTAGAGACTGCGAGATAATGCCGAGTTCATGTGTGTGGTGTGTATGTCAGGAGAGAAAGGATAGATCTTGCTGGTGAGGCTCTCGAGTGTGTGGAAGATTTGTTATTTGGGGACATGTTATATGCTGGAGGTGGGGCTAAAGCCAGCTCTGAGGCTAGGGTAAGGAACGGTTGGAGGAAGTTCAGGGAGCTGTTACCTCTGCTAATATTGAGAGGACTGTCATTCTGTGCAATGGGGACCTTTGTATGCGGCATGTGTTATTAGTATAATGCTGTATGGTACCGAGACCTGAGCAGTAAAGGGTGAGGATACTTGTGGGCTCAAATGTACAGAAATGACAATATTAGATAGATGGATGTGTAGCGTGTCCTTGGATGCATGGCCTGGGATTACACTTGAAGAGTTGAGAGGAAGGACGGGAATGGAGTGTACTTGCGATGTGATGAGTGGTAGACTGAGATGTATGTTGAGGAAATGGAGGATGACAACTGGGTGCGAAAGGTGGAAATTGTGAATGCTGGGGATAATGTTGTGAGAAGCAGGCCGGAAAAGACCTGAGACAAAGATACAAAGTGTGACCTCAGGGTTAAAGGACTGAATACAGACTGCCAGAAATCGAGCTGCGTGGAGAGCCATCATTAGGTGGCCATGGGGCCAATGAATGCAAGCATGTTGGAGCCTCTATAAATGATAAGACGATAACCCTCCTCCTCTTACCGACTCCCTTCAACCTGACTCTTCGCCACACTGTTGAGTTTAATCTCTCTTTTGCGCTACTTCAATGGTCACTGCTCTTCCAAACTATCTCCCTGCCTCTCCCCTCCGTTACACCGGGCACATAGCACCTATCTGAGAGCAAACTCATCACTTTTCTATTCAACTCTGACACAAGAGTTAACTAAACTCCCAGTTATTCATGTACGCAACAGGTCAACCCTGGAACTGTCTATTTCTTTCTGCTTATGACCTCCACGCTTGTAAATGCAATGTGTCCAGGCATCTTGAAATGAATGGATCTTGAACTTGGCAGTTACATAGTTCCTTTTTCTTGGAGGAAGAATTTGCAGGCTTCTGTTCTATTAAAAAAAAAAAAAAAAAAAAAAAAAACACTATCTGACGGCCCCTGTGGATGCAGAAAAAAAGGGCTAAGTTATGATGTAAAAATTTCTTTGAAATTATCAAAGTTATATGACAACAAGCTGTATCTTTAAATTCAAGATGGCCACAGAAGCCCATCTTTGAAAACTTGGTCAACTCATGATCCAGGAAGCCATGTAAAAACTATTATATTTCCCAAGTCACCCATTTCATTTTTGGCCTCAGTAAAGCATTTCTGATGCACTTAAAGATCTAAGGATCTAACTACAGTATATTTTTAGACTTAATAACAGTTTATTGATTTTTCACATACGTACCTCAGTGTTTGGTAAGGTAATATGAAGACAAATTTTATTCTTGCTTATACTAGACAAATTTACTCAATTTAGGAGAGCCCCCTAATACAGAAAGTGGTTTATGAAAGCTGTACGCAATGCTCTCACTTCAAAAGGTCTTCGTAAGCTGGATAAAATTATTTGAATGCAGCAAAAAGGAAAAAATTTCATTACATAAATGGAAACAACGTTAACTCGTTTGGTCAAGGAATGTCATTTCTATTACTAGTACTTCCAAATGTTATTCAACTTGAGATAAATGTTTTGAAAGAGAGGAGCCAGAGACAATCTTCACTAACTCTTTTACTACCTGGTGGATTTCAAAACCTGAACTAAATTGTCAGGAGACAGCAAGATTAAAAATATGCCAAGGTAAAGATAAGTTTAAAATTATACAAGGCTACCATGTATGCAAAATCAAGCATCTTACTACTGTATATAAAAATGTATGGTTACTATAAATGCAGAAAACTTGGGACCACCCGATAAGGGATGACAGGCTTTGTAACACCACATTCTCAACCATTTATTTTGCATATTACACCTCCGCAGTTTCTTGTATGTTATTCACAGGTGACATCAATAATAAAGAAGGTACTGCGGTGCAATGCGCAGGACAGCTAAAAAAAAGAGGTGCTATGAAATCTCCTATGTGATTAATAATGCTGCCCTAAACAGTAAACACATGCAAGCAGTTTATCTTCAGTGGGCACTGTGTCCTCAGTAACCGTTTGCATATTTCTGCATAACAACATCAAGGAATCTAGCAACGTCCTGGTGCTTCTCCCGTGCAGCTCCCTCCCGTGCAGCTGCCTCTCGTGCCCTGCTCAGAACACTGTAAGGCTTCGACAAATAGCCATTCCTCAGCAGGGTAGTCAGGATCTCCAGACGGCCATTCATAGCAGCCAGTGATTAGGCAGCTCTCTGCGACAGGTTTATTGGAACAGGTGTACTGATTCTGGAACAGTTGGGAGGCCACCTCTTCGCTAGTACCCCCAGCTGCTACTGCAAGCCTTATGCCATCTCTGGTGTTCTCGTTCTGTTGAAAGAAGGGCTGCTGTGTCTCCAGTAAATTCTCTGACAAAGCAGCGTCGACCAGGTCCTTCTTAAACATCAGAGAGTTGCCAAGTATTCTGATGACAGACTCATCCCTGTCCCAGTCCCTTGCTTCAACGGTCTTAGACAGAATTTAACAAATGCTGTCAATTCGATGCCTGATTTTTTGCTGGAGTACGCTGCATACAACCTCCCATTTATTGCACTGATAAGCCTTACTCAGTAAAGCCACGTAAGTCTTGGTGGGCTGCATGAAATTTCTGTCTAGCACCTTCTTCATTATTACCCAATGGCTGTCCTCTTCTGCCTCCTCCATGATAAATGTGGTCTCAGCGCGACTCACGTTGGTGTGAGAGTCGCAGAGCCAGGCAACGATGTCACAGTGTCGTTTTTTTGCGGCTGCCATGATGGGGGTAATCAACTTGCCTTCCTTTGTCAGCGCCATGGCAGACAGGTCAATGCGGCACTGACAAAATGGAAGAGAAAAGTATTATACCCTTTCTCTCTCTCTCACAATGTTGAAACACATACTCTGACTGCTTTATCAGAAACTTTTAATATAGCTGTCAAGGCATGTGTACCAATGTGTAACAGATGGCCTGCAATACGTGTTACTCAGGATTATGAAAAAGCAATGTTAGGAACTTTCTTTTAGCAAATCAAATTGCTCCTGAAAATTACCAAACCACAAAAATCAAGGATAAAAATAAATACCACAACTTTGTCAAAATGCTAAAAAATATATAATCCAAAGCACGAAAACTTTGAACGGCATATTGCCATGACTATTAACTGAAACCCAAAGATTTTTTTTTTCTTTTTAGTTACATCAGAGATCACACAACTTAAGAAAATTTAGAGAATCTGTGTTTGACCACACAAATAAAATTCATGTTCGATTCCTTACTCTTTCTTCAACATTTAGATCATGGCAGCATAATTAGTAACATTATGATTACCGAGAGATGTATTGTTTGCAATCGATATATTCAAAATAAACACAACTCCTAAGACAGAAAGAATACCTCCAAAGATTTAAACTGAGTGAAGAGAGAAATACCACAAATTTAACTTTCAATTCTCAACAAATCACTATGAAGTGGCGCTGTACTTCATGACTAAAAAAAAACAGTTTAATTCCAATATTTATGAAAGTGTCATGAATCACAGCTCGGGTATTACCATCAAATTAATTTAACAGTAGCCTGTTGTGGGAAACCATAATACATAAATGATAAAAAATATAAAGCCTGAATAAAATGCCATGGGGTTTATATAACCTCACATCACCACAGGCAGTGCAGGGATCTTCTCTGACTCACGCGTATGTGTGTGAATTGGAAGTTTGGAGGATGAACTGCTTGAAAGGGTAGAGCTGGGAAGACAGGTTGCTGACTCTGAGAGCAGTGATAAGAAACAGCGAAGTCAGCAGACGTAATTTAAAAAAGTCGTTGCATGACTATTGTGATCCCCACTCTAATGCATGGAGGCAAAGCTTGGGCCTTGTTAGAAGGATATATATTAAAAGTGAGAGCAGTGGAAATGAGTTATCTGAGAGGAGCATGTGCAGTTACATGGTGAGAGAGACTAACAAATGAGAAAGGGAAGGAGCAATGTGGTATGGATGTAGATGTGACGAAGCATTAGAAGAAATATACCGAGGTGGTTTGACTATGTGGAGAGGATGGAGAGTGAGAGATTGACTAGAAGAGTGTATGTGAGTGAGGTGAAGGGGAGGACAGGGAGGGGGAGACTGAGGATGAGACAGTGGGATGGAGCAGAGACGTATATGAGGGAAGTGTAAGTTGGGAGGAGGGCAGTGAAATGGGAGGGGACTGGGAGACATGGAGGCAATTTGTTTGTGGCCAACCCTTACAGGATTAAGGCATCTAGCTATAGATCAATAGACAGATTTAAAATTCTACGCAAAATCCTACCTGAGAAACTTAAGTCCATAGTTTTAGTGGCAATCGACCAAAGGGGAGCAGTAACTGGCATACAAATAGTAAAAAAAAAAAACTGCAATAAGCTGGGTAGGAAAAACTTTGGACAATGTTATAGGTAGGGTGCAACGTGGGTGTGTTTTGGGTCCCATTCTGTAGCTAAGTTACATCAGTGATACCAACAAAGGTTTGCACTGTAAAATGGGCACATATAACGATAATAGAAACATCAGAGCAGAGCCGATACAGCTAAACAAAGACAAGTAACTAAGAGATCTTGACAAACACTGTTCAACTGGGCTCCAATATCATGAATGGATTTCACCATAACGGGTGCAGCAAAGGATGAAGCCCCAGTCCCCTTCCTTCTTTCTTAAGAGTAATCTGTATTCCGTATTAAATAACCATTCATATTCAGCAATAAACATAAACATGTTGTCATTCATTTGTTTTTGTATTACTCATTCAGCTATTAACGACTTTATCCTATTTCTCTACCATTTAACAAGACATATTTATGACTGATCTAGATACTATTACTTTTCAAACAACTGCGCTTAAAAAAAATAATGACACTGTAAGAAGGGATTGTATGCTGGAGAGAGGGCAGCCTGAAGGTCGTGGACAGGGTAACATATGAGGAGATTTGTTTGTGGCCATTTTGCATGGGATTAATAAGTCTGGCAATACTGTAAAATCAGATTTCCCCCATCCCCCATAATGAAACCATGGCTGTCCCTTGTTCAACACTGATAAACACAGTCCAAAATATTTTTAGTACACCATCCTCTCCTGGACTCTCTCGAAATCAATGTAAATGAATACCTTGCTCCATTCTCGGACCAGGCAGACTCCTGCTGTTTGTCTCCCCCTTATCTCTGTTCACCCAAGCAGTATAATTGGGGTACTGCATGTATATTAAACTGTTGTGTGTCATTTTTATGGAAGATTGTAGGCTATCCGAGCAAAAATTTATTATCTGCCTCAAAGACTGCTTGTTCAGTCATGAAACATTCAGCAGCATAGGTGGGGACTTGGGTTTTAATTTGATAGTCTTAGTAGTGGGATGTGGGTGTAGAAGCTGCAGTTAGGGAGAAAAGGAGACTTTTCCGGGAATAGAAAAAGGGTGGTAACAAAGATGAATACTTGGCTGCCAAGCATAGGGCTAGAAAAGGGGTTTACAGGGCAAAATCAGAGTCTCAGCAACTTTCACTTAACCTAAATAGTGTGGAATGGCAAAATCAGATAAAGAGGGAAAACAGGGATATCACAGGTGAGCAGTGTGTGAAGAATGATGAAGGCAAGGTAGTGGTGAACTGTGGGGATGCCTGGAGAAAGCAATATAACCAATTGTTGAATGAGGAGTTTGACTGGGACAGAGAAGGTTTGGAGCCAACAGATCCAGTGTTTGGCCCTTGGCCTTTGATTGATGCTGCTACTGTGAGCAGGGCAATAGGCAGGATGCCAAATCCTTCAAAGTCAGGCAAGGCCTCGCATCCCTGAAGGAGACAAGACCATACGGTAGGGAGCCGGACAGCCATTCTTACTCAGCTTGTGGGTTATGATCTTTATTCCCCAAGTGCTGCCGGTGTGTGACTGGTGACTGGGGGAGTCAGGGGACTTTGACCATGTGGTAGGGAGCTGGACAGCCTTGTTTGCTCTGTTTGTGGGTTACGGTCTATTACCCACGCATGGACAGAGAGGCTGGTGGGCCACACAATGGACTTTTTTGACTCTGCAGGCTGGCCAACCGCCAATCCCGGAACTTATATGTTCGGGTACGGACATATAAATCCAGATACACACCCAACAGAACCAAGGCCTAACGTCTGTATACAGAGCATGACCGGATGTACAGCATCTAGACAACTAAGTGATTACTGTATTTTTAAATTCTAAATGTCTTTTCTGTGTTCTTTTGCGTTAAAATCCATTTTCAGCTTCACATATGTAGTTGGATCGTTTGTGTTTCATTACTCATACAGTAAAGCTTTATAAGTGCCCTAAATGGTGCACTACAAACCTTAGTACAATGAATAATGGCCAAAAGTGAGTCAAATAGCCCCATCTTACGGTATATAGCCTGTATGCTAATATATCACCTAATAACACTTGACTCATAGACATACTGATATCCCCACGGAAAAGGAAACATGAAATATCCTGATCACTTTTGTGTGTTCACATGAAAGCGTTTTGGATAATATTTCGTGTTAACTTTTCCTTGTGGTTATCAGCACATACGGTAAAGCCTGTATACACGCACTCTTAGACCCAATTTGAACCAAGGACTGTTTTAAGACTGTCACGTGCTTAGTAACGTTGGGTCTGGTTAGTACTTGGATGGGTGACCGCCTGGGAACACCAGATGCTGTTGGCATCCCTACGTGTCAAGTGGGGTTGGTGGAGGATTAGTGCCCCTCCCTGTAAAACAATTAACTCTAAGCCGTTGGCCACCTCGTTTGGGATACATGGCGTCTGGCAATGAATGAATGAATGAAACGTACTTAGTAGCTGTATGAACAATGACAAATGTGTATGCAATGATCTCCTGGTCATACTGGTTTTCACGACTAGGCTACTGCTAGATAAAAATCTGCACTTCAGGTGTTACTGCACATTTTTTGACTAAAAAACACCATTATTGTACATCTGAGCTGGTTTCCGCCAAAAATAATGCTGCAAAATCTGCTGCTTTAAAGGATTCAAAGGTAAGGCCCTACTTAAGGAGTTAATCCCAGGTGGTGGGGACCACTAACTCTTCATCCCCTTGCCTCAGAGCCTCTTAGCTCAAGCCCATCTCATTTCTCTATATGGTAGGTGTTTCTTCCTTTCTGTGTCTTTTTCATTGTTTTCTATTAAGCTTACCATGCCTATGTGTATTCCTGATACCATAACAGTAACTACCATATGTATACAGTAAAAGTCCTCTCATTCGGCATCTGGATTAAAACAAAATGTCTATAGTCCGTTTTTTTTTTTATTGAGGCGAAGATGCAATTGACAGGTTGATGATCACTGGCTAAATGCAAGATGTCCAAAAAATATTTACTAACCCAAATTTCCCCCTCAGATATTTGTTTTCAGTTAATAATGATAGATTATGAAGTAATGTTGCATTCAGCCAATAATCACCAATCTGTCAAGTGCATCTTCGCCTCGATATAAAAAAAAACTGAGTATAGTCAAATGCATGTAAACATTCAAATACTCACGCCAGTATAAAAGACAAAATCCTGCCTGCCAATCGCGTAACGTGTGTGTGTGTGTTGAGATTTTCCACCTGACAGTGGAGCGGGCCTAGGGTGGAAGGCCCGCCAGTGAAAAGCAGATGATCAGGTGTCGCTGTAGCTAGGCGATGTGGAGTTGTAGAATGTAGAATGGGCTATGATGCGGTTGCAGATGAGGTCGATGAAGTCTGAGTTGGTGAGTGTTAGCGCGAGTTTCTCGCCGAGTTCTGGGTCTCAAGTCGTCAAGCGGGCGTTCAACGTCGGCAGGACTGCAGGCAGGGGGAGGAGACACTGGGTGGTCCGTCTCCATGACCTCAGGTGAAGGAGGCCTGGTTTTCTTCCCCTTCTTGTTTTTGCTCTTTTTCCTTGATCTGTGGCTCGCCGTCATCACCAGGTGGTGGAGTCGAGGGCGGGAGGTCCTCTTCTTCCCGGTCGATGGAAGGGACGGGAGAAGGAGCCCTTTCCTCAGCTACTGACGGCGAGAGGCGGGAATCTTCGGGAGCTGGCTCGGCAGGCTCGGTGGGCGGTGCAGTGGCGGTGATGGCGGTGGCAGCAGTTGTCCTGTTCAAGGGAGCGTCGAGCTGCAGCCTTTTCCGCGGTGTTGGGAGGGGTCTGGGAGGCTGCAGCTTGAGGGTGCGACGCTCCTAACGAGGGGCAGCATGTGTACCACGGGCAAAGCACAGCGGGATGACAATACGTGGAAGTCCGTTCTTCTCAAATATCTGTGGAAGAACGAGCATCGCCGCCTTGTCACCGTCGAAAAATGCTCGTGCCGTCGCGATACACATGGTCGATCTACCCAGTGCATCGAGGATTCCCGGGGTGACGATTCCGAGCCGAGGGGCGCCGCCGTGCAGGAACAGAGCCCTGCACAGCTGCACCCCTCGGCTTGGTAAAGTTACTAGCATCGGGACCCTTCGGTGCCTGTAGGAGACCGAACACAAAAGCCTCACCCTCGCGTAACGGGCTTTTCTGGAAGTCACATACCACTTCAAGAAAACACTGACTTAAATCTCTTCCAAAGGCGAGAGGTGTTGAAAATAATACCTGCTTTAAAACAACTGTATAGTATAATGCATGTAGGACTAAACATTCAAATATTCATGCCAGGATAAATGTGAAAATCCTGCCTGCTAATCGCCGTACTGGAAGTCACGTACCACTTCAAGAAAACACTGACTTAAATCTCTTCCAAAGGCGAGAGGCTTTGAAAATAATACCTGGTTTAAAGGAAAATGCCTGATCCTGTAGAGCATTTATGCCGACTATAATTTTCTTGCCTGAATACACATGAAAGTCTAAGTAGTGCACCTTGCCGTCAAAGAACACGGGAACATCTTTGACACTCTCCCGTATATTACACCTTTGACTGAAGAAGGTGAAATGAATATTGAGGGGAGGGTGGACGGCCTCAAATTTCAGCCCGTGTTTCTTAGCCACGGCTGCTGGCATAAGAGACACGATTCCTCCGGTATCGAAGAGAACTTTGCCGTAAGATTTCTCACAGATCTTGATGGTTTTCTTGAATAACAAGTTAACAATCTTAGTGGGCTTGATCTCGGGTACCCTGACAGTCAACGCTGGACAAGACTTTGACGTGTTTAGGGTACAACTACATGACCTCAAAAAATCCATGCCCTCTATGCCACAACAATAATTCATATAACTATCCACTTCAATATCCATAACAATACTTACTGGGCCACTCACCGACTCCAGCACTATTTCAACACCTTTAAGATAATCATCCAGATAACCTTTAGCCAAGGGAACGACTCCCTCTAAACCATATTTCCTAAGAAGGATTTTTGGCAGGGTCGTTGTGGGTGCCCCCGTGTCTACTACAAACGGAATGCACACATCTTGTATCTTTACCTCAAGAATTAGCTTTGGGCCTTTCAGCCATTTCAATGGAACCTCGTATGAGGCCATTGCTAGCTCAGTAGGAAAGCAAACACTCAAAAGTCAGCAAGAAATACAAGACTAATGACAAGTGCAAGAAGCAATGATTTTGCAACAACCTTACCTCGCAGAGGCTTGGCAGAGAACTGACCCATCCGTCTGAGAATCACCATCTTATAAGATGTAACTCCGTCTACTGTAATCATGTTTTTCAGTGTTCATAAAATAAACGATTCATTGCCCTTACAACCAACAAATAAATTGTATAATCATAATGTCTATGCATTCTTAGCAGATATTTTACTGTATAAAGATTTATTTATTTATTTGAGCTTTTAAATTAAACGAATATTTTACTATATACCACCCGGACAGCAAGTGGCTGCGGAACATTCATACAATTCAAATTCAAATTTTCCTATCAACATTTTCAGCTCAGGAATGATTGACTGGTCGATTAAATGTAGTTTTCAAAGACCGTGGAAGAAAGACAGGAAAAACACTGCCATCAGCAGCATCTCCAGCAGTCTAACCATAACCAAAGAGAGTCTGAGTTACATATATACAAGACAAACTTAATGGGTTAATGGTGCACGTATACATACCAAAGTCTCGATAATTCCCATGCATCAATTTACCCCCAAGGATCGATATTCATGGCTAGGTGTCGATCACCATCAACTTTACGTTACCTCCTTTTCACAGCACTTTTGACTAGCACCAAAATCTACTGCTACAACACAGCATTCAAAGTGTGCAGTTTTATGCCAAGTTAGAGTAAAAAAAACAAAAAGTAGAATCGCCAACTGACCATTCTCAGTGCAGGATGCGTGCACTGAGATCCGATTGTTTTTGCTCCACCATCTCACAAATACCAAACCAAAATTCTCATAAAAAGTTCTAATGCTCATGTGATAGCCTATAGTGCATCAGGGGTTATGCAAAAAATTAAATAAATAAAAAAATTAGATAATCTTCCTTTCTGCTTAAACTCCTTCATCTTGGCCTACGGTTCTGGCAACATGTACAGGTGTATGGTGACATGTAGAGGTGTATGGAATGTAGGAGGACTACTGGGCTTTGGAGCAGGCTGTGAAGCCTGTGCCCAGAGTCGGACACACACACACACACACACACACACACACACACACACACACACACACACACACACAAAACTATAATGCCCAATGAGGTACGCCCTTTTTCAAATGCAGGATTGTATTTCAAACAGTTGGACTCCAGGTGGTCTAGTGTGTTAAGGTGCTCTTAACTGGACTTGTCTTGTAAGGGTTAAAATCTGAAGTCTTGGTGTTTACTGATAATATAATGTCACTCAGGGATGAGTGCCTGGTCACTGTCACCTACAGTACATCTGCGCTGAGCAGCTCAGCACGGGACCCCAATGCTCCTGGTGGGGCAATACAGGATGAAAAGAATACAACAAAAACAGCCATGAGTTGGGGAGACTGTGTTTCTCTCTCTCTCTCTCTCTCTCTCTCTCTCTCTCTCTCTCTCTCTCTCTCTCTTGTGCTTCCTGTTGCCAGAGATGAAGGAGCAATGATGTAGGTCTGGCCACGCCATATATCCTTCATCTGTATTGTGGGTTTGAGGCACTTGACTAATACTATGCCCTGTGCCAGTGCCACATTACCCAACTGGCACAGTAGGTCTGGCCACGCCAGAGGCACTTGACTAATACTATGCCCTGTGCCAGTGCCACATTACCCAACTGGCACAGTAGGTCTGGCCACGCCATATATCCTTCATCTATATTGTGGGTTTGAGGCACTTGACTAATACTATGCCCTGTGCCAGTGCCACATTACCCAACTGGCACAGTAGGTCTGGCCACGCCAGAGGCACTTGACTAATACTATGCCCTGTGCCAGTGCCACATTACCCAACTGGCACAGTAGGTCTGGCCACGCCATATATCCTTCATCTGTATTGTGGGTTTGAGGCACTTGACTAATACTATGCCCTGTGCCAGTGCCACATTACCCAACTGGCACAATGCCATGTGACTGCTGGGTCCCAACTTCTGACAAGGCCTCCAGTTATTGCAAAATAAATAAATAAAAGGATAAATGATGAAAATTACAGGTACCACAAAAAATCCAGTGATGGACTGCCCTGGCTACTCAGGTTGAATGGTATCAAAGATCAAATGCAGGAGCTGCCTGGGTTCCTGAACCAAATGTGACGTGATCTTACTGAACACAGAAGCTATAGAGGATGTTCAGTGACGTGCAGCACAGTTGGTATCATCTCTATGGAACTAATCTTAACACACAAGCATGCTTCAAGCTTGAACTGCAAGCATCATTATTGGAGTCTGAAGCATTAGGACTTCTATATACACACCCAAGTAGCAGCCTGTCTCCTTCCCTCACTTGCATCTCAAGAAGGGTAACTTCACTAAATGTCGACAGGGTGTTGATCTGGGAGACGGCCTTGTCAAGGGTTTCATTAACATATATCATTATGCCTCTATCATTACTAGGCTCCAGACTGCAGGTCTATAGTAAAGTCCTGTATTAATCTCTCATTAAAATGTTTGGGTTTCACCTCTGTTATAGCTACAGTGTATGATGTGGGGTTTGATTTCGGGGATTCTTGCCTTGAGCTTGGATAATTTGTTTGATGTGAAGGTATCCGCATTTGTGTAGGCCACTGTTAAGGAGGATAATCCTGACTTACAAAGTATGGTGTTATTTGTGGATTTAAGGATAGAATACATAAATATATCTCTATAAGTTACACTTGCTATTTTGTTCTTATTGCTACTCAGTTTGTCTGGTTGACCTCCTCGTTTATACTTAATTAATTCCAAAATCATGTCTCGAATCAGTGGGCTCATTACCTCGAATCCCTCAATGGGGTGCTTCTGAAAAGCCTAGTATTCCGTCAGATGGCTCCACTGTAGCAGTAAACACATTCCCGCGCTGTTTAAAAAGCATAATTTTATTTGTTAAATATTTACACTGTTGTGTGAAATTGTGAATCATAGTAATGTCATATGCCGTAATATAAATAATACAAACAGAACACGTATATATAACGTATCATGAATTGTTTATATTTACCATAAACTGAAATTAAAATATCACTGATGGCATGTGATGGCAATCCGCCATTTCAGTGGTCCTATATTATTTAATTTCTGCTACATTTAGTGCAAGTTAGATTCTTAATACATAGTTTATTCAGAGTGTAAAGTACGCCTAGTGGGTATCTTGACTCATCCAGTCTCTATGTGGGCAGAAATTTAATGTTGAGTAAATACTGGCATTCACCATCAAAAATGATCCGGTCTGAGGAACCGTCCCAAAACCAAGATCGTTTACGCGTCATTCTTTGCCCGGTCTCACCGAGGACAGACGACTGTGGAAGGTACACAAGCCAAGACATCGCCTCCAAGTGATCCGCAAGATTCACACGGAGTCAAGTTCAGTATTCACGATTTTATATATATATATATATATATATATATATATATATATATATATATATATATATACAGTATATATATATATATATATATATATATATATATATATATATATATATATATATATATATATTATATATACACACACACATGCAAACGGACTGGTAGGCCCTATGTGCACAAGCTACTGACTCAGTCAGTGGAAGATCTTACAAACATATGTGTGTCGACAGGTGGCCTGGAGACAGTTCTCACATGACCATACCATTAGGGACTTGCCAAGAGGGGGCAATGTGTGTGAGATATTGATGATAAGATGACCTTAAGGTATTTATTTGGTAGGCACTTGGTGAAATGTAAAAATTAAAATAACCACTAGTTCTCAACAGAAAAAGACAAAACTTCACTAACACTTTATTTACAAAAAGCTACAATGATACATATATGACTCACTCATGGTGCAAGGAAGCTGCAGGGGAAGGTCTCTCTCTCTCTCAGCTCAACAGTCAGGAACTCACATTACTGAACTATATGTGTTTGTGGGTGTGTCCATTTTCGACAGTAATGTAACCAACGTCGGATACAGGGATATGAGAAATGGGCGTAGCTTAGTTAACAGCTAGAGAGGCAATATGTGGGAATGACAATCACACAAAGGTATCGCTCACAGAAACACACTGCCTGTACACAGTCACTTACGAACCAATGACGAATGTTATGAATTTAGCTTGTTTCTACTCTGAGTGAATCCGTGACATTACACGCCATCAAAATAAAATTTTTCATGGAAACTTGACATCCCTCGTGAAAAACTTAAACACGGGACTGTCTTGTGGTGCGCATGCGTGAAGGAAGCGAGTAAAATGTTGAATGCCAGTATTTACTCAACATTAAATTTCTGCCCACATAGAAACTGGATGAGTCTAGATACCCACTAGGCGTACTTTACAGTCTGAACAGACAATGTATTAAGAACCAAATTTGCACTAAATGTAGCAGAAATTAAATAATATAGGGTCACTGGAAGGACGGGTTACCATCACATGCCATCAATGATATTTTAATATCCGTTTATGATAAATGTAAACACTTCACGTTACGTTATATATACGTGTTCTATTTGTATTATTTATATTTCGGCATATGACATTACCATGATCCACATTTTCACACAACAGTATAGATATTTAACAAAGAAAAATATGCTTTTTAAACAGTGAGGGGAATGTGTTTACTGCAACAGTGGAGCCATCTAGCGGAATACTAGCTTTGAAAGCACCCCATTTCGTCAGGCTCGCATATTACATTAGACGCTATTCTATCAGTGACAAAGGTCCTGAACTGGCAGTGAATATGAAAACTGTACTTTATAAAACTTATGAATTTTGAATTATATGCTTGCTTATACATTCTTATAGCACCCAATGTTATGGTAACCTTGCACTTCCTACATTTAGCCCGTCCCGAAATTGCATTCTCAATACCAAAGTTCTTCAAAGACACATTAACCTCCTTATGAGACACTGTGTCGTTACCCTTAACTTCCTCAGTTAACGATGAGCCTCCTGGGTCACCTTCTGCAGCCTCATGTTCCAGGGGGGCCCCCTCACCAGCCACTTGATGCAAGTATCCACTGGAAGTTGGTTATTTAGGTTTTTTGCCTCCTCCAAAAGAGACTTTTTTTTCTCTCCTGATCATGGGTCATATCATGAGGTATACTGATGAAGGGTTTACAGGCTGCAACATCTTCAGGGCCTCTATTTCCCTCTTGGTATTTTCTCCATGCACCTAGTCTTAAAAATAATTGCCCCTTTTTCTCATCAGATGCCAACTTAATAATAACAGGTCTAGTTTTACCCACATCTGTACTCCTCTTGCCAATCCTATGACAGTCCAATACATCCCCCTCAGATAAAGCAACACCACAGATTTTTGCAATGTCCAGAAGGGCCTTGGTATCATCAATTTTCCCTGCATCTGAGTTCCCCGTTTTCTCCTCTAGATTGTAGATGATCAGGTTGTTCTTCCTTTCCTCTTCTCGTTTCAGATCAACATGTTGTCTTATCTCCCTGCGTGTGTCCCGATGGTTGACCCAATCTTGACCCATAGCTTCATTTACCTTTGTCTGTACCACTACATTTAAGTCATTACTGTTACCAACTGCTTCCCTAACAACTGCACTGAAGGTCTTCTTAATATCTTGTGATTTCGTGAAGTAATCCTCTATCCCTTGCTGGATTGTTGCATCAATTTGATCTTTGAATTCATCCTCCACCTTCCATACCTCTCTACTTTTTCACTCTTCTCATTCAACACTCCCTCTACTGTTCCCAGCCGAACTTCCATATCCTTATTGGCTAAAATTTCTTGAGCTACAGTTTCCTTCACCTCTTTAGACCATTTCCTCCTCCAGAGCACTTTGCTTAGCACTCATCTCCAGCTGCCCTGCTGCTGTTTTTCATGTATTTATACATCTTCTGACATCCTCTTTTGCAATAACTGCAGTGCCAGTTCAATTGCTGACCTGCTTCATCTTTTACCATAAACTCACAAACATTCTCAGGGAGGTGTTCACACTGTATATGGTGACATCTTTCACATATTTCACAGCCTATGGCTTTATCTTCATTTCCCATCACCAGTTCACAAGTAGGCTACCACATGTATCACCTGGATTATCCTGACTACCTGAATTATCCTGACTTCCAACACTACTTTTTTCCTGACTTCCAACACTACCTTTATCATGATTTCCATCTTCTTTCATGGTGTTTCCATTTAGACTGCTGGGCGCCACTGTTGAAGGGATGCTCTGATAGTCAATTACAAGTCACTCCTACCTCACTTGAAGTCACGCTTCCACAGGGCTGAAGAGCTGATATTATTTGTATCTCACAGTTTCCCTTGAGTTCGTTTTTCGTCCTGAATCGTATCAAATGACAAAAAATTGAAGAAGCCTCATATATGTCCAGCCGCCACCACAGACCACCATTCGTGGTTCCTTGTCATTCTAAATAGTTCGGGGTGTGACCTCGGGTACCCTGAAAGTTAGCTTTAGGTTTGACTCTGACATGTTTAAAGTACAACAACAGGAAATCGAGGCCCGATATGCTCGTCGACTTAGTAACCCTACAATACTTGAGTTCATATAGGCTACACAGGGTTACTGGACCACTCACCGATTGAATCATCACTTTGATAGTTTTAATAAATGATTTGCCTGGAACCGATCTTTTTCTACCAGCGCAAGGGAGAGCATCCAGTAAACCATATCCTCAAGAAGTTTATGCGTGACAACGGTACGTGTCAAAGCAACCTGTATCCACTTCCAGTGACCCCATGAATGCTTTATATCAACGTAAACGAACAACTTGGCGTCCGCCTATGTCAAAGGAACTTCGTAAAAGGCCATTGCTGGCACAAATTGCAAATAAACAAAAGTATGGGAAACTGACTATCACCTAATATGATAGAATGAAGGAATATACAGTACAAAACGTATGGAAATAGATGGTATAAGAGATAACGCTTAACTCAATGAGAGTTGACTGAAGAATGACCTACCTGAGCTCACTCAGAAAATCTGTGCCTGCTAATAAATAAGTGCAGATGCCTGCCTGGCGGTCGTTGAACTGAGGTGTGTGTCTGCCACCTGCCATCATGGGTTTCGTCAACAGTAAAACAATACATTGTGTTCAGTAATGCGTGCAAAATTTGCTTCGCATATTATCATTTTTTTTTTTTTCCAACAAACAACTTACCATAAATTACCGTAAAAACAAAGAAAATGTTTGTTATTGAAAACCTATTTTACTATATACAATCCGGAGCTTCCGTGGCTCGAGACGAGAGAGAGAGAGAGAGTGAAAGTTTGGTTACATCAGTCGGGTCTTACCTACTACTTGATGAATATTATTAGACAACTTCACTCCTTCCTTAGACCAAACGTAAGTGACTTTGCTGCCTTTGTAGTTGGCAGTGTTCTTGTGTAGCAATTATTCGTAAAGCTATACGCTGTAAGGCTTGTTACCTAACCTTTTGCCTTGTATTATCTAGACGATGACCTTATTGTGGTTTACCATTGTTGCTTCTGGATGATATTACTAAGATATTTTATAGAGATAAGTTCATTACTTAAGATATTCCTCTAACACTTGGAAAAGTTCATAGCCTAACGGATTTTCATCAGGCTTAAGAGAAATGGGAACGTAATAATGCAGTTCAGTGAGTTCACTATGGCAGGTATTCTGTGGATAAAGTTCCTGTTTTAAGCATTTTTTTGCAGTTTTAAAGTCACACGCCCCACATAGGCCAGTTCTGGTAGGACAGTAAGGTTAGGAAACAAAGGTAAATATTACACAACCAGAATCCTATGAAATAATGTGAATCTCTTCATTGTAGTTCTGTCAGCTTTCTTCTGTTAGGTTTCTTCTGTAAATAAAAAATAAGTGAGATATTGTAGAGTCTTTTATGTGTGTAAGGCTTTGTGGTAAATGTACGCTTTATCTGAGGCGGTAGAAGGACATTACCAATTCAGTTCATATTCATCCAGATTATTTTTTGTATTTGCCTGACTTTTTCAGGGTGGTAAATTACCCTTTCCTACTGAAAAATTTCCCACTTTTTATCATCACGTTCCTTAAGCTGTACCTGTGGTTGTTTGCTTATGGCATAATGGAAAGATCGTACTCAACATACTGAAAGGTGGATTTTGTTTCCCAGCTTCCCAAGTGGATGCTAGGTGAGGTTGGATTAGGTTAGGTTTGATTTAATTACTGTATTAGGTGGTAGCGTACAGTTAAGCTAGGTTAGGTTAGGTCAAAGACTTACCTCAGGACAGTTCCATCTGGACGCATGACAAATCAAACAGGTTGACACAGCGGAACATTGCTAAAAATAACGAGGGAAGTAAGTTTTTGCATGAAACGTTTATTTATCACCCAAGAAATAATCACAAAAATACAATGAACTGTCGGGAAGTAGAACTGATGTAGTAAGGTGCTTCTACTGCCTCAAATAAAACATATGTTTATTGACTTTATAAACATTTAACTCTTACCTTTTTTTTTTTCCCCTCAAGTAAAGAGAAACAAATTAATTTCAAGCCATTTTAGGCATTAACTACCCAAATGCCACTTAACCTAACCTAGATCTGTGGGTAAATTTTTACAAATGGACAATACACCCCCCAGGTAGTGCAATATTTTTTTGGGGGCAGTTTTTTATGCGATTCAAATGTTTCTGACCTTCATTTTTGTCGGAAATGCCCCTCACCGAACACAATAAAACTAACCAAACCAAACCCAACATACCTAACCTATCTTAGGGGAGTAATAATCAATTTCCGAATGGGGTAATGGGGGTTAGTTGTGATCCTTAGGGACTATACTATACCGTACGATAATGGTGCTAAAATTTCAGAACTGGATATTGTCAACTTGTAAAATAATACCGATCTGTGGTATTGAATCCTAATCAGAACTAATTTCCAGTCTTACCCTGTCATCGGCAGACTCCATCTTGACGGATTTCAAATTTGAAAACATGTGACAACCAGCTGTTTAAAAGTCAAAAGTTAAAGGTTTCATATTTTTGTGACTTTTTATTTTTTATTTCTTTTTTTCAATGCAAGGAAGATGTAATCCAAGGCTAGAAGCTGGCAAGATTGTTACCTCTAGGAAAAGACAAAAACAAGATAACAGAGAGCCAAATTCAAGAACTGAGTTTTTCAAATAACATTTGCATAGTAGCTAATGTAAGTGACTGAGAATAGTTTAAGCGATTGGTAGACGTTGTTCCCTATGTGTCAAGAGGTGGGTTGGCGGAGGGTTAGTGCCCCTCCCTGTAAAACAACAAACTCAGAGACAAACAACCACCCCTTACTGGATTATGGTGTCTGGGCCTAGGTAGATATACACTGTAGGTAATTTACACATTTGTACACTTGACAGATGAACCTCGGTGTACGAACCTCAGAGCTGTTGGAGCCGACGATGGCGACAAAGAAGGCCACGTTTGGGATGTCATGATTCTGGATCCCGGAGGCGCAGTTTGGGGCCGCCCCGGGGATAATACGCACCAGGGTGGGCTTTGCTGGCGGCTCCAAGGTCAACCCAACGTATCGTAACTTGTGAGTTTACCATGTGGAGAGGATGGAGAATGAGAGACTGACTAGAAGAGAGGGAGGGAGAGACCAAGGATGACATGGAGGAATGGAGGGGAAAGACATTATAGCTTTTGAGTTCGTTGTGTGGATTGGATGGAGAATGAGAGTCTGACATCGTCATCATCTCCATCATCATCATCCCATAAGCACCATACTTATGGCGGCAAAGATCCAGAAGCACAAACAGAAAAATAAAATAATGAATGCAATCAAACACAGAACTCTCAGTTTAATTATTCCCCAAATTTTGTAATTGTTCTGGCCACCTGTGTTAGCTACTGTATCACACATACCATATATACATACTTACACACATACATACAGACATACTTGCCCTCTGAAGTAGGAATATAGTAAGAGTTATGATATACATACATAAACAGTATACTTGTACATACACACATGCGCATGATGCCAGTACATACAAACATACATGCTGTTAGAAGTAGAAATATGATAAGGGGAATAGTGATAAAAGTTGAATATCTGTGTGCATGACCATTAATAATTATATCTGTGTTGCCAGGGGCGACCACACTGAGACGGTGGACATTGATTACGACCCAGAGCAGACCAGCTACGCCGCCCTGTTGGACATGTTCTGGAAATACCACGACCCAACCTCCAAGTGCAGGCGCCAGGTGAGTATTTAATCACAACACTTAGAGGAAGACTTGTTTTGTTTCGTGTGTAAAGGTTCCAACATGCAAATGAGCATTGGTCTTGGTCACTTAAGGGGTGCTGTCAATGCTGCTCCATCCCCAGCATCCTCACTTCAGCCCCTTAACCCTGATATAAATATACAATAATATTAAAAACATGCAGTGACATTCTATATATACCTTATAACAACTATAGCTTTATACTGGGTTTTGTAAAGAATCCTCACCCATTACACTGGTTCATCCTATTACTAAATCACTGTATGTAAAGTCCATAGCATAGCAGCACTAGTTATTGCCATCCTACATTATCTTTCTCAAGTATTTCATTGAGACTACTTATTTAATATATTAAACCACATACAAAGTGTCTCCATGTTATCCTGTCCTCTGCTATTTGGCTGCTCCCCCTCCAACTCACATACCCCTCTCTCATACATCATTTCATTCCCAAACAGTGCCGTTTCTTACTATACGCGAATTACGCGGTTGCATAGGGCCCCCGAAGCCACCAGAGGGCCCCCGAGCTGCCATTACAGTACTGGCTTTTTTTAGAAATTAAAATGTGTGTTGAGTCACTCTATATTCATGAAATAAATTTTGTAGAGGGTACAGTGGACCCGCCAATTATTGTAAGTGCCATAAAATGTGTTACATAAGTAAGAGGTCCCCAAACAGCATTTCGCATAGGGCCCTCAAAAGGCTAGAAACGGCACTGTTCCCAAATACTGTATCTTCCTTGATCTCTTCCCTCAACACACTCACACACATACTCTCCTAGTCAGTCTCTCATGTACTAACAGCTTATCATTTTGCAGTACTGGCTTATCCTGGGTTTCCCCCTCCCCTTCATATCCTCCACCTCACATGCATACTCTCCTGGTCAGTCTCAGATTTACCAGCAGCTTATCATTTTCCAGTTTTATCATTCTTGGTCTCCCCCTCCACCTCACAAACATACACTCTTCCAGTCAGTCTTACTTACCAACAGTCCATCAGTTTACAGTACTAATCTCATTGTTGGTCTCCTCCTCCCCCTCACATACGGTACGTACATTCTCCTAGTCAGTCTGTCATTTACTAACAGCTTATCATTTTTCCATTTTCTGATGCTTGGTCTCCACCTTCCCTTCATATACATATGCACTCACAGTCACTCTGTCATTTACTATCACTCCATCATTTTGCAGTTATCTCATTCTTAATCTTCCCCTCCCCCTCACTCACATACACACTCCTGCTAAGTCTCTCATGTACTAACAACTTATCATTTTCCAATTTCCTCATTCTTGGTCTCCTCCTATCCCTCATTCACATACACTTCTAGTCCCTCATTTACCATTCATTTTGCTGTTATTTCATCTTTGGTCTCCCCCTCCCCCTCACCCACATATACACACCTAGTCAGTGTCTAATTTACTAACATGTATTCATTTTTTTCAGTACATGTCGGCCATCTTCTTCTGGGATGAGGAACAGAAGCGTCTGGCGGAGGAGACACTGAAGCAGCAGCAGAGCCAACGTGCCCGACCCATCACCACCTCCATCATCCCCATCGATAAATTCTACGAGGCCGAAGAGTGAGTGGAATACTTTTTTTTTTCCCCCAATAAGTTCTCATTATAATAACCTGTGCTGGTAACTCCTTCTTGTGTTCCCCTTTGCTATTAACTCCTTGAATGGGGTGGTTTATTTATTTGTTAAAATTGTTCTTGATACCTCCAGACTGTTTTCTTGGTTTTGAAGGAATTATTTGTCATGATGGGCCAGAAACAGTCTCCACGAAGCCCCTCACAACATGATATTGTTTTTCCTTAGCAAAAACAGAAAAACATTGCATCAGATAGCAAAGACATAAGATTATTATACCTTCAGACTGACTGCTTTCAGTTCACAGTGGTAATATAAAATCAACTTCCACTGCTACCAATGATTCTGGTTTACCACTTAGCCCTGTTAACAGTATCAGTGGTTTGAAAAAAGTTGTGATATTCTTCCCTGACTTATAATGAGGACTAGCATTGTAGTATTGGTAGGAATGGTGGTTGTAGTAGTAGTAGTAGCAGTAGTACCCTAGTATTAATAGTAGTACTAGTAGTAGCAGCTCCAGGTTCATGTGAAATGTGCACCACAGTGAAGGCTGACGTACCATAATATCTTTAACTCAAGATTGGAATGACTCTTGTTTATGCCAGCTAATGCCAGATGGTTTTATTCAGCTGAGAATGAGTCATAGGAGCCTGAGAGTGTTAATACTGTTAACTCTCTCATGCTTGGGATAACTCTAGTGTTTGATTCAGCTAGGCTAATGTTGAATGGTTTTCTTTAGCGACTCTGAGTGTCTTGTTCAGTTGTTTGTCTCGTGTAGTTCTACGTAAACATGGGATGGAGTTGGTCATCTTCTATCTATCTGTCTATAGCCTGACACCAATAAATAGATAAATAGATAGAAGAGTCCCAGCTCCATCCCACAGTTAAGATAATGTATACATGAAATAGAGTGGTGAATGAAGACGATCCATTTTAACTAACTCACAAGCTATACCTGTTTCACTTTAACTTGGCCTAAAATTTTCCTCTTTGCATCTTAAAGGGTGAGCTCTAACAAGGTGCTAGTCATGAAAAAATGCTGTAAATAGGATGTAGAGCCATACTATCATATTCTGCCACTGAGTAACGATAAGCTGAAAGAGGATTATGTTCTATCTGTCTATCTATTGCCAGACGCCTCAATCCCGTTTGGGGTGGCCACAAACAAATCGCCTCCACGTTGTCCTGTCCCCCACCATTTCACTGCCCTGCTCCCAACTCACACACCCCCTCTCTCATATACCTCTCCACCCCATCCCTCCATCTCATCCTCGGCCTCCCCCTCCCTCTTCCCCCCTCCACCTCACTCACATACACTCTCTTCATCAGTCTTTCACCCTCCATCCTCTCCACATGTTACTAGTCATAATCATTCTTGTAACTCAGCCCATCATATAAAACAACATAGCATGGAATATCTCTCATAGCATGGAATATAAAGAGATATTTTAAGTATCTCTGCTTGGCTCCCCTCCTCCCCTCCCCTAAGAATCAGTGAGTGCAGAAAGTGAAATGATGATGCGCTTGTAAAGAATGCTAGGTTTGTTTTTGTAACCTTAACATTGAAAGAGTTGGGAGGGACTGTGTGATCTTATGACTGTAGTAGATATTTAAGGTGAACATCAGAGCATCTCTAGCCTGGTGTAATCCTGGAGGCGATGGTCATGAATGGATCCTTTCTAAATCACCCTATCCATACTTCCATCTTGTGTCTGCTCCATCTCATCTCACCCTTATATACCTCTCCAACCTTTCTCTCCACCTCATCCCTGGTCTGTGTTCCCCTCTTTCCCTCCACGACTTGCATGCTTTCCTTGCTAGTACGATATCACTCTCCATTCACATCACATGGCCAGGTCAACTCTAGGTGCTCCTCATGATACTTTCCAGCACATTCACACACGTACACATCAACACCACAACATTCATAGAAGCCTTCATTTATTTCTCTCTCTCTCTCCATGTAGCTCCACACACTTCTGTCACTTGACTCATTTCCACTCCTTTGAATAGCAGGGAATGGGTTGGATTACAAAATTGTTCTGATATTAAACATGCAGTAAAGACAGGGAGTGGGAGTAGATCAGATTAGGTTGTTGTATGAATGAAAAATGGAATGGTGTTAGAAGATTTTGGTAATGAATGTACAGTAATTCCCCACGTAACACTAGATTTGTTCCTAAAAGCTGTCATGTTAAATAAACATTGTGCTAAGTGAAGACTGTGATCCAGCAAAAACGATTCATTCATTCATTCATTGCCAGACTCCATGTATCCCAAACGGGGTGGTCAAGGCTTAGAGTTAAAAAAACATCATTTGGAGATGCAAGTAACTGTCAAAGTGGAGTATATGGTATGACTGGGTATATCAGTGTTTTAAATGTTAAAGCCGATAAACGAGTTAAAAATAATGATAATGATAATAATAATAATAATACAGTAATAATATATGGAGATAGGGCATGTGCTCGTGTAACTTGTATCAGTTTTGACCCTTCATTGCACAAGTGGCATCTTAATAGTGAACAGTGGCATGTTAAGTGAAATGTGTTCTTGTGTTGATGTATAACTTTGTAGGGGAAAAAACACATTAAGAGGAAGCATTCCCATGTTCATCAATAACGTTATAGTGAAAAAACATGTTCAGAGAAAGTGTGTTAAATAAGGAATTAAGGTAACAGGGACTAGAATTAGATTAAGATGTATGATTATAAAAATTGCTTGGAACATTTTTGGTAATTAGAAGTATGGTATGATCTGAAGCAGTTAAAATTAGGGCAATGTTTTAATGATAATTGGATCCCATGTTATTCAGTCCACAGAATAACACAAGACATTTAGGTAATTAAAGGAACACGATCTTATGGAGTTAGATTTGGACTATTGTGGTGATAACATAACGGGATCTCACTTTGTTCTCCTCCTACCATAAGGTGATCTTGTTAAGGTAGATTTAGGATACTTTTTTCATACTTAAAATAACAGTCATTTGGAATTAGAACAGTTTATTATATAAGTATTACTATTTATATATTTTTAAAAATATAACGAATATAAAACAATATTGTGTTCATTGTTCTGATTAAGAACATAAACAGTCCCATGTTCATTGTTTTGCTGCTGAACATGTAAGGGTCACACTATGTCCTCCACCCACAGTTACCACCAGAAATACATACTCCAGCGCCACCCCCAGCTCATCAACGCCCTTGACATCGACCCGGGCGAGGAGCTGATAAAAAGCCACGTTGCCGCTCGTATCAATGGCTACCTTGGTGGATACGGCACCCTGGGGGGGTTCAACAAGGAGTGGAAGGCCTGGGGCATTACTGACAAAATGGCCGAGTATATCAGGGGGGAGGTTACGGGGTCCTTCCGTGGGTCATGCTAAATTGTAGGTCACAGGGGAGGATGGTGGACTGTCAGGGAAGGGCATTTTTCAGCCTGCAGTCCACCGGGTTCATGTTTCAGATGAACTTGAGACTACAACTAATAGTACAACTACATCTGCCTCACTCATCTTACCGTTAATATTATAGTTTGGGAAAGAATAAGCGGGTACAGCACAGGGTATTACAATACTATAAATTATATCTCGTTGTACAGTGATCCCTTGGTTATTGTGCATAATTAGTACCACCCTATTGTGTTATAATGAGATTACATGATAACAAAAGCACAGAACCTTTGGGATTCGCCTTAATTGGTACTATACACCCCACACGTACACCCAAAGTCTCCCATTTACAATTTAAACCCACTTAATACATCTATACCTTTATGTTAAGTATCCTAAACACACACAGGCATGGTTAGGGTAATAGAAAACAGTGAAAAGAGCTCAGTAAGGAAGAAACACAAACCATATAGAGACCTGAGATGGGCCTGAGGTAAGGGGCTCTGAGGCCAGGGGGTGGAGAGGTAGTGGTCTCCTCCACCAGGTATTAACGCCTCGAGTAGGACCTCATCCTTCAGTCCCTCAAAGCCATCACAAACGACAGATTTCACACCATCAGTTTAGGCAGAAACCAGCTCAGTTGCGTGATAATGAACTTTTTTAGTCCAAAAAGGCATATTAACAGCAGGAATGCAGATTTTCAACTGGCATTGATAAAGATTGTTATAAATAAGTGTGCAATATCCAAGAGATCACTGTACTGTATTACTATGCATATCTCAGGAATACAGTATCTCAGATTACATAATTATACAGCATCAAATGTATATGAATGCTGAAAATATTGCAACCACCAAAAGCAGCATTGATGGATTCCCCAGTAGTGTTTGTGATGCTTGAGAAGTAAAGCATTCGTGCTGTTTTCAAGCGGATGATGTTTGCCTATTGGGGTGTTTGTTTTTGCTGCTTTGGATTTGGTTGCTTAGTATTAAAACTGGAATACTGTTTGATTGTCTCATTGCTCCTTTTGTGACATTAAGTGATGGCATTATCATCACTATGGCAGGATCTCTCGTATCATCATCTGCATCATTGATATCATAATCACAACCATAAACATATCATTTTCATCATCATTATCAACACTGCCTTGATCATCACTCTCATCATCATCATCATCATCATCATCATCTCATTGGTCCCATTCTAGCTTAACTCAATGCTGCTGTGTTATCTCCAAATACAGCAGCAAAATCATTCTTCTGGAAAATAATAGTGTATGAAAATAATGTGGTATTGAAGGCAACAGTGTGAATGGTAGTAAACGGAGAGAGACATGCTGATGAATGAGCTTTAAGTATATCAGTGCAATGTAAGAATAGGTAAGTGTGCAAAATGAAGTGACAAGTGAACAAATGAAAAGAGATATTGTTAACCAATTTGCCTGTCTGGCAGAGCAGACCCATCAGTCCCAAACAAATAACTGTCCCTCCAGGGTTGTCCCATGCAGTGAAGTGATGTTCCCATGCAGCTTTTTGCCACGATGAGGTGCGGGGATTAGTGTGGAGGTTTGGTTCATGGATGGATGCTGCATTTGTGTGTCTCCACTCAGTTGACATGGACACTACAGTAGGCTCCACCACTCCATTATTTAGTTATATGGTTACCATCCAGCATTGTCAATGGTTTTCTGGGTTACAGGAGACTGTTAGGCTTGTCATTTTGTGTAGAGCCACCTGAATCGGAAAGAAGAAGAATAAAAGTGACGGGAAGGAAAGGGAGAAGTAGGAAGTGAGGAGTGCTAACAGAGAATGAGAATGTGGGAAGAAGTTGTCAGCACTGCATCAAGTGAGTGGATGATGGTCACCACCAAAATAAGAGGTTAATGTGCAAAATATAAAAATTAGGTATACGTGCTAAGGAGTGGGGAACATAGTGGCAAAAGGAAGAAAATTAGGTCTAATAGGAAACAGATTTGATATTGGAGACTGGAAGAGAATTGTTTGAAAGTGTTTTGCTGTCCACATTAATATATGGGTATGTGACTTCGGTGTGACATGTGTAAAGTGAAAGTGGGACTACTGAGGAAAGTGTAAAGTGTGTGGAGTGGATGGGATGATAATGTGATTTGCCGATGTGGAATATAGAAGTTTGTTGACAGTAGGGTATGGGTGTGTTTAAATGGTAATAGCCTTGTGGTAAAAATATATGTGCTGTGGATAGTGTGATGTGGACATAACGAAGATGTGGTAGACCAATGAAAAGGTTGATGGACAAGGTAAATGCATAAGCGAAAGCTGGGGAATATGAGCTAGAAACTAGGGTATTGATAGGATCGTGTTCACTGGATCAAGTATGTATGGAGAGAAGTAATATGGATCTGGCGCACGTTTTTGAACTTGATAGTGGATTGACTGTGTGAATGGAGAACATGAAGTGCGTTTACAAAGAAAAGTCCCACTCCCCCATGTATTTGTTGCAAGTTAGGCCTGTGAGGTGGAGTCGGAATTCTGTGGCCCATTTCACTGGACATGCTGGTAATGCTGTAGTTCTCCCAATGTAGACACCCACTGAAGAATCATTCGGTATCCGTGGGTGTGATGAGCTTTGATATGATTCGTACAAGAGAAACCGTGTTCATTTAGTGGTGCTGGTAATTCAGAATCTTTGGTCCGTGTGTCATACTATTATATCACACAACATGGGCGCTAAATAATTTTTTAGTGGGTAGTGTGTCTTACTTAATTTTGTGTATTCTGCTTTGCCCCACCTTTAGATGGAAAAGAGGGTTAAGATAATGACAGTGGTGTGTAGCGCAGCAGAAGGCTTTTTTTTTTTTTTTTTTTTTTTTTTTTTTTTCCATACCATCAGAGTTCCTTCCTAAAACCAAGCTGGCATTAGCTAAATGTGAAACGGGTAACCAAAATAAAGTTTAGTGCTTTTTCTAAGAGTTGTGAGGGTGGATGGGACTGGAATGTATTGGTGTGACGAGGAGGGGAAGATTGGGATGCTTTGGGCTTGTGGAGAGGATGCGGAAGGTGAAAAGTGTGAAAGTTAAGGGTAGGGTTGTGGGGGGCAGGTCAAAAAAAGACCTGGGACAAACAGAGTGCGACCTCGGGGATAAGGGACTGAATAGGGAGGCTGCCAGAGAGTGAGCGGTGAGGAAAGCTGCTGTTAGGTGACCAGAGGCCAATGGATGCAAGCATGTTGGAACCCTTATAAATGATATGATTTTCTCTCAGGCGATCAAAATCATCTGGCATTCTAGTAAGTTGTGGGAAATCAGAGTTTTGTCAACCACATCAAGCCGAGGGGTTTTGTCCATGCCAGATATAATGGTCTGGCAGTAGTAAATGATATATCGGTAAGCAGGCATCATTGTACCGAAGGGGTGAGTGATAGGTCGAGAAATATCTCCTGAAATGAATATAACTGTCTGGTGCCAACAAGAATAAAAGAAGATAATGCTAAGGAAGTTAAAGAATCAATACTGTACTGGGATTGGCCATGGTACAGCTGAATGGATTTGAACCCTCTTATGGTCGGAATTAAACTGAGTCATAGGATCCGAGAGTTTTAAAGAAGTGCTCAAACTAGTTCCTAGTTACCAAAAGTTCCTGGAAACTGCTAGGGAAAAGAATTCACTAAGATTGTAACAGTGATTGTTTCCGTTTTGTTTTGTGGCTGCGTTCCCTACATAAGAGTGGTGATTGTGTGGCTAGTTAGTCTGTTTTTATATGGCAGAACCAAATACAGTACAAAGTCCGGGTTGTATGAAATTAGGCGAGTTTTGAGATAGGAATGGTCATCCTTGGTTACTTGTCAAACCAGTTCTCACACATGACTACACTTGGCAGTGAACTAAGCAGAAAGAGGTTATTGGGTTAGGAAATACCTGTTAGTTGTTATCAAGTTTGACGTATCACATCATCCATAAATAATTCCAAGGTTTGTAGTAATCAGGCAACTGCTTTCATAATCAGTACAGTATATTATTGGCCAGCTTCTAACACCTTGGTACATTTACATCTGTTAAAAGATAAATCAGAATAGAGTTTAAAATATCTCGGCTGTGGAGTCATCTATTATTAAGTAAATTGTATGCACATTTATTGACAGGGAAAAAATGAGGAAGTAAAGGAGCATTGTGGCATTGATGTGGATGTGATTCAAAGCGCTGAGTACTTAATGCGGGATAGTTTGGTCCTGTGGAGAGGATGGAGAATGAGACTGACTAGAAGAGTGCATGTGAGTGAAGGGAAGAGGGAAAACCAAGGATGAGATGGAGGAATGGAGTGGAAGGATATAAAAGAGGAGGGGGGGGTATGAGTTGTAGGGAGGGCAACCAAATGGCACAGGACAGGGCGACATGGAGGCAATTTATTTGTGACCAATCATTACGGCATTTAGGCGTCTGGCTGTAGACAGATGGAGATAGAATTGTGTTTACTATACATCTCTGCTACGATTCTCTCAGCTAAATATATATATCTTGAAGTGCCTCCATAGTGAACTGGTTGTGGAGAAGAGATTATTTGGCAAGACAGGTGTTATAATACTCTCTTACTCTAACTTGGCTAGAGTTTCGTCCTCTTGGAGCTGTTTCACGTAGCTCTATGGCAAAAGACAATAATAACGGCTATAGGCTACATCCTTTCCATAGTGTGTGTGTGTGTGTGTGTGTGTGTGTGTGTGTGTGTGTGTGTGTGTGTGTGTGTGTGTGTGTGTGTGTGTTTTAAGCATCATGTTGTGCTAATTCATTCTTACAACTCGGCATTCACGATAAAGACATGGCAGTTTTAGGCCAGGTTAGTGTAAAAAGAGTATAACTGTCACGACTATTATTGCCTGATTTACTCATAATATCTTGTAAATTATGTCCTTATGCTGGACGGGTTAATACAGAGTATGTAACGATCTCACTCCTAGAGGTCTATGATGGGGGTTTGTGACAGATGGGCGGATTATGTGAAAGTTTGTGACAGACAGATGGGCGGATTATGTGAATGCAGGTGTAAAGCTACCGTCATCTACCCTTCCAACTGACCACAGGAGAAACAGAGAGAGGTGAAACGAAAAAGAGGGGGTGGGGGTAAAAGAAGAGTGGCAATTATGAAGTGAAGAGAGAGGGGGGGGGGAAGGAGGGGCAGAGATGTGAATCAAAAGAGCGATTTTGCCTAAGTCGTGTCCTTGGAAACGGAAAACATCAAGCCTGCGCGAGGTGAAAAAGCGCGGGAAAAACAGTGTTGCTGATTTTTTTTAGGTCAGTGGGCATTGCAAATGATATTCTTTTAATAGTTTTTTCTTCATTTCTTAATAATAGTTGTCGGGGGGAAACACTGTAAGGAAAAAAAGACAGGTAAAAAACAAAACATTCGAAAGATTGGTAAGAAGTGAGAGGCAATCAGCTTTTTGTATATCCGACCTTCCAGAATGTTCATATTATATTTGTCATCGTTAGACAGAACCAGGGCAGCGAGTTGTGGCAAAGAGAACGTATAATTTGCCTTTTCATTCTGATTACGTATTCTGTAGTTTCTTTATACAGTCTCTAAACAACATCATTCAGCTAAAGAAAGACTTCAAACTTGAGATTAGATATATGTAACTCTAGGTAACCCCTTCACTACAAGAGATGGGGCGGTAGGCGTGGCAACCGTCATCCACTCACCTGATGTAGTGCTGTCAACTTTTTCCTTCCCCCTTCTCATTTCTCTCACGGGGAACAGAAGAGGGGGGGGGGAGGGGAAGCAAGACAGTTCCCCCCCATGAAATTTAGTGAGAGATGAACACTCTCTGTCTGTCTGCCTGTCTGTCTGTCTCTCTCTCTCTCTCTCTCTCTCTCTCTCTCTCTCTCTCTCTCAGCCACGTCGTGAACTCATTGCAAATATGCTATGTGGCTCTAACGGAAAACCCGAATGCATATGCTATGGTATGTTATTCTTCACACCAGCATGATCATAGTACCTGTCCAACGGAAATAAATGAGGCTAATGTTAGTTTTTGAATTACCAGCATTTATATGGCCAAGCAGCAAGATAAATACGAAAGTTATATACATTAGCATAATTCCTTCGTGTTTCTACGTCTGACACAGCGATCCTTTCCGTAACACCATCAGAGGTCGGCCAGATGTCACCTAGGCAGCTACTCAGGTTTCTGTGTGTGGGTCAGAGTTTACTAGCACGGAAAAGTGACCTAGACAGCCACTTGTATACCGGAGACATGGTTGGGTCGGAATTCTATAGCATGGCAAGGTAGCTTAGACAACAATAGCAGTTTTTATGGGTGGGTCATTAATTCTATAGTATTGGAAAATTGACCTAGGCAGATGTCAGTTTTTTTTTTTTTTTTTTTTTTGGAGGGGAGTTGGTCAACTAATACCTTCATGCATACATACATACGTTGTATCATATATATATATATATATATATATATATATATATATATATATATATATATATATATATATATATATATATATACTTATACCTGTATACGTATACACCCTTAAAATATACCGCCGACTGTCCCAACGAAATTGTAGATGTAAGGATAATTTAAACGACCTGTGCGATAAAGGCAATAATTAATGTGTTAGTCATGACGGCGATCTCTCTCTCTCTCTCTCTCTCTCTCTCTTACTGACAGGGCCGAATCCAGCACTTTTTGAAAGGGGGGGGAATGATTCCTAGCAGAGCTACCCCTTTTTTTTTTTTTTTTTATTAGTCAAGTACAATAATATAGGCAAATGCAAGTAATATTCCAATCAGTCAGTGTAGCCAACATATTTATTGAGAGTATCTTAGTAAATAGCAAGTTTTAGGTTAAGTAATTACTGGTGTAGCGAGAAGAAGGTAGTGCAGCACGTCCCCTACTTGCTTCCCTTCTACAGTGTGTAAAAAGAAATCATATTAACTCATTTTCAGCTCAGAATTTTACAAAGCGTTTGAAATTAAAAATCTCACACTGCGGAGATAAAGATTTGCTCACAATACGTTGAGAAAGACGCAAAAACTAGCTTGAGAGAGAGAAAGAGAGGGAGAGAAACTATGACTCAGGTGTGGGGGCAAAAACTTTTCCTACCGCTCGCTCTCTCTCTCTCGCTCTCTCTCAGGTCTCACGATACACGTTGAAGGTAAGAAAAAAAAAGTGAAAGAAAAGAAAAAAGAAAGTTCATCCATGAGAGAGAAAGACAAAGGAGTAAAAGTATGAGCAGACGAAGAGGGCGGGGGGTAAAAATTGATGGCCCCGCTCTCTCCTCTCCTCAACATGTCTTTCCCGCCGAGTTTTGTTTCACGGGGCAACTTTCTCGGCTCACCTTTTTTCCTTTCGTTTTTTCCCTCCCAACACGCTGAACTGGCCTCCCCGTAAAAACAAGTGGGCGAGCTACATTTCATTTTTCTTTTTTCCCCTTTTTTTTCTTCCAATATCGCCATAAATCCACTTTCACCTCCGTGTTATTATCTTCTATAGCATACATCGGAATGGTCCTGCTCGGCTCTCTCTCTCTCTCTCTCTCTCTCTCTCTCTCTCTTGGCCGAGGTTATAGTCCTTTAATTATCGTATCTTAGTAACAAAACATTGCTACGTCTCCACACCCTTTCCATAGCACTCCTTCGTGACTAGCACCGTATTCTAGCGGTAATCTTGTTATAGCTCAGCATTCAAGATGGAGAGATGGCAGTTCTAAGCCAAATTAAAGCGGAAGCAGTTAGTTAAATGCTTTCCACTAAATAAATAAATAAATCAATAATGCAGACGTACTTCAGGATTTGCCATATATACCTGAAATATCGTTTGTTTATTTGCAGTTTCATTTTAGTGCAGAGAAAACGGGAATTCAGTAGCCAGTAAAATTCAAATCTCATAAAACGACTAAAATTCATCTGTAAACAATTCACCCAATAATTCAAATATAAAACGTTAACTATAAAATTCAAATATTCTCAAACGTTGACTCTAAAATTCAAATATTCTCAAACGTTGACTCTAAAATTCAAATATTCTCAAACGTTGACTCTAAAATTCAAATATTCTCAAACGTTGACTCAAAAATTCAAATATTCTCAAACGTTGACTCTAAATTCAAATATAAAAATTCAAATATTCTAAAACGTTGCCTAAAATACAAATATAAAATGTTGATTCTAAAATTCAGATATAAAACGCTGACTCAAGCTGTTTAAGTCTTAACAAATTTCTTTAACTCGGAACGAATGATTTTTAAAATAACCGCCAGTTTATTTCAAAAGATGCGCTAACGGGTTTTGTTAATAACGGTTGTGGGAAAGTAATCTCTCTCTCTCTCTCTCTCTCTCTCTCTCTCTCTCTCTGCTGCAATGAGGTGTAGGCAAAACACACGCAATCCCCGCAGTGCAAAATATAACATTCATTCGTCATTTTTGAGAGAGAGAGAGAGAGAGAGAGAGAGAGAGAGAGAGAACATAATATTGGGGATATGGTATAATACGCAAAATACAGGATGCTCTCTCCCTCTCTCTCTCTCTCTCTCTCTCTCTCTCTCTCTCCCTCTCTCTCTCTCTCTCTCTCTCTCTCTCTCTGAAGCACGCCAGGCTGAGTTACGTCACAGGTAATGCAGGTTGGAATGACATGAAAAACAGATTCAGACGCCACAACTGCAGTCTGGCGGGCGAAAATGTCAGAGCCAGAATTGTAATGTTACGTAATGGCGGGGTTGCATTGAGGAATTTCTGTTATTTCGGGAAGTTGAAGTTGAAAGGACTGTGTTTGGAGGAGGAAAGGAGGTAGGTTACGTTGGCTGTCTTTTGAAGTATTTTGTGACGGTTAAAGCGTTCTGTTGGAGTTCATATACATAAATACATTCTCTCTCTCTCTCTCTCTCTCTCTCTCTCTCTCTCTCTCTCTCTGTCATCAGCCATTACAAGTCCACTGCCGAACCAAGGCCTTCCCCAGCCTTGTCCACGAATTCCATGACCTTCTCCAGAGAGAGAGAGAAACCGGACGGGAATTTGAAACTTGTGTACATCATCATCATCATCATCTCCTCCTCCTCCTCCTCCTTCTATTGTTACTTTATTCAGTACAGTTTTTTTTTACAGTAACAGAGAAGGATGTATGTGCCTAGAATAAGTCGCTGAGTATGAGGCGTTGCGGAATTTCGAAAGCCACTTAGAGGATACAGGATTGAAGGTGATGATGATGATGATGGTGATGACGATGATGATGATGATGATAGTTGTAAGAATAATACCTTTCATATAAAAACGCCGTTGATGATAATGATTAGGTGATGATAATAATAATGAGAAAGAGTGAATATTGATGAGATGCAGTTTGGGTTTATGTCAGGTAGGGGGACCACTGATGCCATATTCATTGTTCGACAGCTTCAGGAAAAATATATTGGTAGGAGAAGGGATCTTTATTTTGTTTTGTTGATTTGGAAAAGGCCTTTGACAGAGTCCCTAGAGAGGTGGTGAAGTGGGCAATGAGAAAGCTTGGCTTGGAGGAGTGGCTGGTTAGGGTGGTTATGGCCATGTATGTGGGTGCTCACACCCAGGTGAGAGTGAATGGAGATTTGAGTGATGAGTTTTCCGTGAATGCTGGTGTGCATCAGGGGTCAGTCTTGAGTCCCATGTTGTTTATCATGGTACTTGAAGCCCTTTCACGTGACTTGAGAAACGGACTCCCGTGGGAGTTGTTGTATGCTGATGATTTGGTGTTGATTGCAGAGAATGAAAGGGAGGCGGAGGAAAGGTTTAGGAAGTGGAGAGATGGTATGGGGCAAAAGGGTTTAAGTGTAAATGCAGATAAAACAAAAGTGATGATATCTAGGGTTGGTGGCGGTACTGTCAAAGACGAGGGAGAGTGGCCATGTGCAGTTTGCCACAAGGGCGTGGGAAGTAATTCCATCTTGTGCGGTGTGTGTGATAAATGGGTGCATAAGAGATGTAGTGGTATCAGAGGTAGACTGCGAGATAATGCTGATTTTATTTGTACGGCGTGCTGGGGTGAGCAGGTGGAGATTGTCAGACATGAAAGGATTGAACTTGCTGGTGAATCTCTTGAGTGTGTGGAAGAGTTTTGTTATTTGGGAGACATGTTGTGTGCTGGAGGTGGGGCTGGAGCTAGCTCTGTGGCTAGGGTGAGAAGTAGTTGGAAGAGGTTCAGGGAGCTCTTGCCTCTCCTTACATTGAGAGGGCTCTCCCTATGTGCTAAGGGGTCTTTGTATGCAGCATGTGTTAGGAGTGTAATGCTGTATGGCAGTGAGACCTGGGCAGTGAAGGAGGAAGATATTCACCGGCTCAGACGTACAGAAATGACAATGATTAGGTGGGTGTGCAGTGCGTCCCTGCGTCCAAGGCCTGGAGGGGCTGGGTTTACAATGGAAGAGTTGAGAGGTAGGATGGGACTGGAGTGTATTGGTGTTGTGATGAGGAGAGGTAGATTGAGGTGGTTTGGGCATGTGGAGAGGATGGGGGATGATAATTGGGTGAGGAAGGTGAGAAATGTTAATATTGGCGGTGAGGTTATGAGGGGTAGACCGAGAAAGACATGGGACGAGGTCATTAAGTGTGACCTTAGGGTTAAGGGACTGAACAGGGAGGCTGCAATGGATCGTGCAGCGTGGAGAGCCGCCATTAGGTGACCAAGGCCGACACATGCAAGCATGTTGGAGCCTTTAAAAACGAAACGAAAAACGAAACGAACATAATAATAATGATAATAATAATAATAATAATAATAGTAGTAGTAGTAGTAATAGCAGCAGCAGCAGCAGCAGTAGTAGTAGTAGTAACAATAATAATAATAGTAGTTGTAGTAGTAATAGTACTAGTAGTAATAGCAGCGGTGGTAGTAGTAGTAGCAGCAGTAGTAGTAATAATAATGATGATAATAATAATAATAATAATAATAAAGCCTTCCCAATAAAACAACGCAATAAAAACTAAACCAGCAGTAATGGCTACGAGATGGCGTGTAGCCGAAATAGACCCAATCGATCGACCCCCCCCCCTCGCCACCCCTACACCGGAGCAGTCTGGAAAATTCGGTGCGTACAGGTTTCGGCTCTCTCTCTCTCTCTCTCTCTCTCTCTCTCTCTCTCTCTCTCTCTCTCTCTCTCTCTCTCTCTCTCTCTCAGACACACACACGCACACATACACACACACGCTCAAAAACACACATATTGATACACATACATTACAGTCATTACAGTACACTCAGACACAGGAACAAACACGTACACCTACACGCACACTGTAATACATAGTCACACACACACACACACACACACACACACACACACTTGTTTTGTATTTCTCTCTCTCTCTCTCTCTCTCTCTCTCTCTCAAAATGCCACAAATTCTGTTTAAAAAATAACGAGTCTCTCTCTCTCTCTCTCCCTCTCTCTCTCTCTCTATCTATCTATCTCTCTCTCTCTCAAAATGCCACAAATACTGTTTAAAAAATAACGAATCTCTCTCTCTCTCTCTCTCTCTCTCTCTCTCTCTCTCTAAAATACCAGAAATATTATATTTAAAAAATGAATATAAACAAAACGAAAAAAATATATATATATATGAAATTGAGGATATATATTACCACGTCACCTCTGCCCAGAAATGTAAGAAAATAAAGATAGTGTGAGAGAGTGAAGGAAGAATGTGAGAAAGTGAATGATTTAAGACGTGTGTGTGTGTGTGTGTGTGTGTGTGTGTTATTCTTATGTGCACATGGAAGTATCGTGTGTGTGTGTTTATGTATGTATTGGCATGTACGTGTATGCATTACGCGTCTATGTGCGTTTTTACCGTGTCTGTGTGTACTGTCGTTTCAAAGGATTAGTTCCGGCCGTGAGATTAGTTCCGGCCGTGAGATTAGTTCCGACTGTGAGATGTAGTCCCGACCTTGAGATTAGTTCCGACCGTGAGATTAGTTCCGACCGTGAGATTTAGTTCCGACCGTGAGATTAGTTCCAGCCGTGAGATTAGTTCCGGTCGTGAGATTAGTTCCGGTCGTGAGATCAGTTCCAACCGTGCGCTTAGTTCCGGCTGTGAGATTAGTTCCGACCATGAGATTAGTTCTGGCCGTGATATTAGTTCCGACCATGAGATTAGTTCCGGCTGTGAGATTAGTTCCGAGCAAGAAAAAGACCATCTTGTATATTTGAGGAAGCGAAAGATTACAGCCACATTATTATTATTATTATTAGATTAGTTCCGGCTGTGAGATTTAGTTCCGACATTGAGATTAGTTCCGACCATGAGATTAGTTCCGGCCGTGAGATTAGTTCCGACCGTGAGATTAGTTCCGACCGTGAGATTAGTTCCGACCGTGAGAGTAGTTCCAGCCGTGAGATTAGCTCCGGTCGTGAGATCAGTTCCAATCGTGCGCTTAGTTCCGGCTGTGAGATTAGTTCCGACCATGAGATTAGTTCTGGCCGTGATATTAGTTCCGACCATGAGATTAGTTCCGGCTGTGAGATTAGTTCCGAGCAAGAAAAAGACCATCTTGTATATCTGAGGAAGCGAAAGATTACGGCCACATTATTATTATTATTATTATTATTATTATATTATTATTATTATTATTATTATTATGTATTATCTATTATTATTATTATTACTATTATTTTCTGTTATTATTATTATTATTATTTTTTTTATTTCAACTGACTCCAAAGATATGAAAAAGTGCAATTTGATGTGGACCAGGGTTGCCAAGTCGCACCCTGCTCTGCCCGCGGAAACCCAACTGAAAACCAGCCCAAAAGTAGCCCAACACCAATAATTATTTTAAAAATCCTCTATTTATGCGAAATTAGTGTTTTATATTAATAATTCATATATAGGTCCCTATTAATGCCTGAAATGATCACTTGATTTACTTAAACTTTCCCTATTTCCCATAAAAACACTATTGCCCATAAAACAACAATGATTCTGTTGAAATATACTTATCATTACACTAGGTAATACAACATGCAAGTGAAGGTATTTTCTCTCCCTCTGAGTCAACTTTCCATCACACTTATATTATTCAAAAATCTATATGATCATCATCACTGTGTTTCGTTGCTGTGTACGTCATATGTGAAATTTGCTAACATAATTTTGTTTGTGAAATCATTACAACAGATTTTATGTCCGCATATTGCTCTAATATGAAGAGTGTTTTCAACTGTTTCATGTTGCTGTTTGTTTCTTCATTTACTTTTCACTAAATTATACTGAGAGAAAATCCTCTCTACTGCAGCAGTGCTTGCTGGCAACGATAATTGGGATAAAACAAAACTCTCTCCGGAGTCTCCGCACTGGCTGCATCCACTGGTCCCTGTGGGAGTATTAGGGGGTCTCTCTCCGCCATATGTTTAAACTCTCTCTCTCTCTCTCTCTCTCTCTCTCTCTCTCAGTATATTGTCGTGATGTGGTTTAACTCCATACTAGCCCAAACAACCGCGACAGTTTTCAAACCAGCCCAAAAAACCGCAACCCGCGACCGGTAAAATCTGCCCGCGGAAGAGCTTCAAAACGAGCCCAATTTGGCGGGAAAACCGCGACCTTGGCAACCCTGATGTGGACCGTTTGGCCTATGAGGTCGGGTAGAAAAATTTAAAAGTTTGAATGAATGTTTGACCGATTTCACTGGACATTCGTTTGTTCAAAATTTTTACGTTACTGTTCTTCCCTATGCGTTGGAGTTGATGAAGGTATGAGAGGGGGGGATGTGAGTTGGAGGAAGGGCAGCGAAATGGCAGAGGACAGGGCGACATGGATGTGATCTGTTTGTAGCCACCCCTTGCGAGAAAAGGCGTCTGGGTATAGATTGTTATTATTATTATTATTATTATTATGTAGTATTGTCATCCTTTGTGCCAGAGTTATTATTTAGTTATTTATTTTTTCTGTACCTTTGAATGCCACCATCAAATCTCAATTTTATTTTCAGAAAGACTATTTTTTTACCCCATTTCAAACTCCAATACCAAATTTCCGATCTTTCAATCCACTGAGAGTCTCGCGCGTTGAGTATATACCCGTTTTATATACTTTTCACGTCCCAAAATGAAAAACTTTGACTCAGGTGGATATCGCAATTCCATACGTGGCGACCGCTGGCAACTGGCAATGTTTTGATGACGTAACAGACCGCTGGCGGATGCGATGGAGGATTCGGTTCAGTGATAGGTTTTTTTTATCTTGAAGTCTTTTATAACAGCGCTTTTATTAGCCTTTGCTGTTATATGATTAGGGTCGTTTTAACATTCCTTTCGCTTTTAGATTAGTTGATATTCTGTTGTAGATAGATTTGCTTTTATTCTGGAGGCTTTTATAACTGCGCTTTTATTAGTCTTTACTGTTTTATGATTAGGGTCGTGTTAACATTCCTTTCGCTTTTAGATTAGTTGATATTTTGTTATAGATAGACAGATAGATAGATAGATTGTGTGTGTGTGTGTGTCAATCATCCAGATCATTATTGCCCCATCAGGTACAGAGTTTACATGGCTTCCAGTTGTTTACATTTTGTTTGTGTGTGTGTGTGTGTGTGTTCGACTCTGGGCATAGGCTTCACAGTCTGCTATCAAGGCCCAACAGTCCTCCTAGATACCATACACCTCTTCATGTCACCACTTCGGCGCTAACACCCACCTTCCATATTGAATACATGCTAGGGCTGTCTCATACAGGACTGGTGTATTGGTATTAGCGGGGGTATTTTTACGACATGTCAGCGGGTCTTCTGGTAGATCAGGAAAGCTTGATTTAATGACATTCAAATCCTTAAACTGTTCCCTGCCCCAGCGGGGATTTGAACCTGGGTCCGTTAGAACGGCAGGCCACCTCTCTACCGATTGAGCCACGCCTCCCCCAATGGTTACCACCCAGCGTAATAAATGGTGTCCTGGGCTACAAGAAATCATTTAGCTTGCCACACAATGAAGAGGCACCTGAGGGTCACCTTACGTCAAATGAATGGATGGTAGGGTGTGAGAAACCAAAAGAAGTAACACTGCATCAAGTGAATGGATGGTAGGGTGTAAGAAACCAAAAGAAGTAACACTGCATCAAGTGAATGGATGGTAGGGTGTGAGAAACCAAAATAAGTAACACTACATCAAGTGAATGGATGGTAGGGTATGAGAAACCAAAATAAGTAACACTACATCAAGTGAATGGATGGTAGGGTGTGTGATACCAAGAGTAGTGCGGATAGAAGCATAAGGAAGTGCATAGAGGTTAAAATGGCATGAAACCTTACTCTTGGCAGTAAAGGAAGCTCCCTAATATCTCTTCCTAAGCGATTTATTTTATCACACATTACTCTTGTGTTACAGAAAATCCTCAAAGTAAAAAATAAACCACTAAGGAAGAAGTGCTAGAGAGCAATCCTCATATCCAAAAATAAACCACCAAGGAAGAAGTGTTAGGGAGCAATCCTCATATCTAAAATTAAACCACCGAGGAAGAAGTGTTAGGGAGCAATCCTCATATCCAAAAATAAACCACCAGGGAAGAAGTGTTAGGGAGCAATCCTCATCCAAAAACAAACCACTAAAGAAGAAGTGTTGGGGAGCAATCGTCATATCCAAAATAAACCACTGAGGAAGAAGTGTTAGGGAGCCTCTTAAACCGACGAGAATACAGGCCAGTGACATAGGCAGGCTCCCTAACACCTCTTCCTTAGCGATTTATTTTCCAAACTACCCATTAAGATAATATTTTTTTGCATCATACATCTTAATATGGACATAGAGTAACACGGGAATTATAGTAACAGAGCAGAATCAGAAATAAGCCGGTAAGGAAGAGGTGTTTACACTCTCTTCACTCTAACTTGGCTTAAAATTGCGGTCTCTCCATCTTGAACACCGATTTGTAACGAAATTAACGGTAGAATACGATGCTAGTCACGAAGAAGTGCTCTGGGAAGGGTGTAGGGCAGTAGCATTTTTTTTTCTCTCTCTCTTTTCATTCTTTTTCTGTCCATTTGCCACTGACCTGCGTGACATAAGCTGCAAAAGGACGAAAATCTGGGCCAAGTTAGAGTAGAAGGAGTATTGTAGGCTTCCTGATCGCATGAAAACGTCGGGGTGTAGGTGAGGGGGAGGAGGGAAATTCGTTAGCGTAGGAAAATGAGCGATTGAGTTTAAGATGTGGCGTAAATATGGCTGTCTGCTAATGTTTCGTCTCTCTCTCTCTCTCTCTCTCTCTCTCTCTCTCTCTCTCTCTCTCTCTCTCTCTCTCTCTCTCTCTCTCTCTCGCGTCTAAGCTACCGGTTTAAAGTTAGGTTCAAAAGCTAAGATATTGATAGCTAAGAGATGAGAAAGACGTGAAGAAGTGAGGTACAAGCTAAGAAAGTACACGAAATAATAACGAAAGAAAAGAAAAAGAAAGAAAATAAAAGAAAAAGAAAAGACAAAAACGAATACGAAATTAGTGGGTTTGGAAGCCGTGTTCGAATTTCAAGTACCGAGTCGTTAAGTTCGTTGGTTCCGAAGCTGTTATGATCCAAGTTAACGGCTTTAAGTAACGGTAATTGCTAACTTAACGCTTTAGATGCGTGAACCAGCATGAAAAGTGCGTAACACAATGGAAAAAATGCGTCAGAGTAATTTAGTTAAAACATCTTATTTCAAATGACGCTGCTTCACTGGTCACGCGTGTGTTTTTCCGTATAGTTTAAAATATCACCTTTAAAGTATGTTGATTACCAAAATAATTATAATTAAGAAAAACAAAAGGTGGAAGAAGTGCGTTAGAGGTTTAACCGCTTTGCACCCGCGTTTCGATATTTAATAAAGAAGGGAACCCCGGGGTAGGGACGATGAGCCGACAAGCGGAGGGCGGTACGCGTAACACCCTTCCAGCAAAATCCCTCGCACAGGAGCTCTGGGAGGTAAAGGGTTAAAGAACTACGTCATGTCGATAGGGCGGTTAAATTCAAAAGCCTCGTTTGTAAGATCATACTGTTTTTCTTTCCTACTTCGTGGCTTTTGTTTATGTTAACTACTAAGATGGCGGTATTCTACGAGTGGGGGAAGCAAGAGGTGTGCGTAGACTTTCAGGAAGTGCGCTGGAGGAGAAATTACCTAGTTAAAATTGAGTTAGTTTGGTTGAATTTAAATGTTTTGCGTTTAGAACCAATTTTCCGACCTGTGTTCTAGTTTAGCGGCGTAAGGTGATGCAGATGGCGAAGATATTAATATTGCAGAAGACTGGGTGACTAAAAGAAGGGCGTTTGAGGATCAGGAAGTGTGGTAGAGGCGAAAATAGTGCGGTAAACTGACTGCGGTAGGATCGATCGGATGGCGACAGTCGGCTAGGGGAAGTCCTCGAGCGGAATCCTTGCCAGTCACCCAGCCAACGTCGTGGGCCTCGCATCTGCGCCGCCCCCGCTCCCTACATCCCTCTTGACTATAGTGCCTTAGCTACCGGTGACTCAGCAAAGTGTGTTAGGACATAAATTACCCACATCATTACCCAAACGACCTGGACTCCTCAAAGAAGGACGATACGACCCCCTTAACTGCCGTGTTACTGATTACGACCTGAATTGCCACCTTAACGACCTGCAATACCACCCCGAAGACCCCAAACACCTCTCCAGGAGCTTTCACTGTTACCATAGCGACCATACCTACCCCCATTAAGGACCCATTTGCTGTTATAACCACCGGTACCATCACCCTTAGTAACTACGATCAACCGACCGTGACTACAGCAATTACCGGTAGCCTAATTACTGCCACAACAACCTGAACTGTAACTACCCTAACCACCAATCATCCCCTTGACCAACCAGTAACGTAAAGGAAACAAATTCAAACCTAGCAGTATCGTAACGGAATATTTCAAATTCAAAATCGGTAACAGTTCACATATTCTGGTAAACAAAAGCCTGTTTGTTCATTAGTAGATATAACTGATCATTTAGCAAGCAGTTATTCCCGTGAGAGTCCATTTTTCACCTTAACAAGCCTAATTAGTCGGCAACCGTTATCAGTCAGTTATGTTTGGTCATTAACAAGCCCAGAGTATCAGTAAAAAGAACATTTGGCCTTTTATTGGGCTGTTTCATCGTTAATTAGGCTATTAATCACCTAGGCGTGTTTTCAAAAGTCCCGTTTGATTATTAACAAGCCCAGTTTATCAGTAGAAATATATTTGACCTCTAATTGGGCTGTTTGGTCATTAATAAAACTTTTAATCACCCAGGCTTATTTGAAAAGTCCAACCGTTAATTACTGGCCATAACGAAAAATGAGTTACGTCATCAATTTAACTGACGTGGAGGCGGCGGCGGGTCAGAGTCTCTACAACATCTCGTACAACCTCGTCATGCCTTTCGAGGGTAGTTTCCAGGGGTCAGATTGGATTAGGTGGTTTGACCGTAACTGGGGACTGGTATTTTACATGGTGGGGGCGTACATGGCTGTCATTTTCGGGCTGCAGGCCTGGATGGAGACCCGGCCGCCATTCCATCTGCGAAAATATCTCTTCGTGTGGAATGTCGCCCTGGCTGTCTTCAGTACCTACGGCGGAATTAGGTATGAGGTGGATTACGTCTCTCTCTCTCTCTCTCTCTCTCTCTCTCTCTCTCTCTCCTTGAAGCTGCTTACTGATGTATTGCTGGTGGTAATGGTAGTTGTAGTATTGTTTGTAGTTATTGTTGTTATTATTATTAATACTATTATTATTATTATTATCGTTGTTGTTGCACTAGTATTAGTAGTAGATATTATTATTATTACTATTATTATTATTGTTGCACTAGTATTAGTAGTAGATATTACTACTACTACTATTATTATTATTATTATTATTATTATTATTGTTGTTGTTGTTGCACTAGTATTAGTAGCAGATATTACTATTATTTTATTATTATTATTATATTATTATTGTTGTTGCTCTAGTATTAGTAGTAAATATTATTATTATTATTATTATTATTATTATTATTATTATTGTTTAGTGGGTAATAAAGGTGCTCCAATCGGATTAAGCCGGTGAAGGTTTATATCCAAGGGGTGGTTGGGGTTTATTGCTCACGTAATGCCACTCAGGGATGAGTGAGGCAGATCGCTCTCACTTTAAATGTCAGGACCAACTTGCCTAGCCCCGGGCTCCTACGCTCCTTATGGGGCGACAAAGGACTGGATGATGAATGGATGGATTATTGTTATATCCTGGGGGTTTTCAGTGTGTGTGTGTGTGTGTGTGTGTGTGTGTGTGTGTGTGTGTGTGTGTGTCTCCAGAGGCAAAGGACACGCTTGGGGATGTGTTAGGGTGGTGAGAACGGTTGGGGTGGAGGGGTGGGTGCAGCTATCAAAGGTGTTCGTTGTTGCTGTTATTGTGATGGTAGTGGTGATGGTTTTGTGTGTGTCTGTGAGAGAGAGACAGACAGACAGAGACAGAGAGAGAGACCATTCTTCATTGCATATATATTTTACTTAATATTAAAAAACTTTCAAATATTTTCAACTTAAGGAAGCCTTCAAATTTTTTAAGACGTTAATTAAGACTTTCTCCTCTAATTCAGAGTCTAAATTAAAAATAATCTGATATACTCCTTTCACTCCAAGTTGGCCTAAAATTGCCATCTCTCCGTCTTGAATTCTGTTACTCTTAGAACATGATGTATAGTCACGAAGAAGTGCTGTGGCGGGAGTATAGAGCCGCAATATGACACTCTGAGCCATCTTAGAGTGACTGGAGTATAGGAGGAGGGGTAAAGGATAACGAGGCGGTGGTGAAGGGGTATAGTTGTGATAATTGTGGTTGTATATCCAATTATCTTTATTTATGCAGGTCACACACACACACACACACACACACACACACACACACACACACACACACACACAGGAGCTTCAGTGCAATACCCTCGCCCACCTGTTTGTCCACACACACACACACACACACACACACACACACACACACACACACACACACACACACACACACACACACAGGAGCTTCAGTGCAATACCCTCGCCCACCTGTTTGTCCACACACACACACACACACAAGCGTTCAGTGTAATACCCGCGCCCACCTGTTTGTCCACACACACACACACACACACACACACACACACACACACACACAAGCGTTCAGTGTAATACCCGCGCCCACCTGTTTGTCCACACACACACACACACACACACACACACACACACACACACACACACACACACACACACACACACACAAGCGTTCAGTGCAATACCCGCGCCCACCTGTTCGTCCACACACACACACACACACACACACACACACACACACACACACACACACACACACAAGCATACAGAGCACTCCCCGCGCCCACCTGTTTGTCCACACACACACACACACACAAGCGTTCAGTGTAATACCCGCGCCCACCTGTTTGTCCACACACACACACACACACACACACACACACACACACACACAATCGTTCAGTGTAATACCCGCGCCCATCTGTTTGTCCACACACACACACACACACACACACACACACACACACACACACAAGCGTTCAGTGCAATACCCGCGCCCACCTGCTTGTCCACACACACACACACACACACACACACACACACACACACACACACACACACACACACACACACAAAAAGGAGCTTCAGTGCAATACCCGCGCCCACCTGCTTGTCCACACACACACACACACACACACACACACAAGCGTTCAGTGCAATACCCGCGCCCACCTGCTTGTCCACACACACACACACACACACACACACACACACACACACACACACACACACACAGAGCTTCAGTGCAATACCCGTGCCCACCTATTTGTATACACACACACACACACACACACACACACACACACACACAAGCGTTCAGTGTAATACCCGCGCCCACCTGTTTGTCCACACACACACACACACACACACACACACACACACACACAAGCGTTCAGTGTAATACCCGCGCCCACCTGCTTGTCCACACACACACACACACACACACACACACACACACACACACACACACACACGCACACAAGCGTTCAGTGCAATACGCGCGCCCACCTGCTTGTCCACACACACACACACACACACACACACACACACACACACACACACACACACACAAGCGTTCAGTGTAATACCCGCGCCCACCTGTTCGTCCCCACACACACACACACACACACACACACACACACACACACACACACACACACACACACACACACAGACGCGAGTTCAGTGCAATACCCGCGCCCACCTGCTTGTCCACACACACACACACACACACACACACACACACACACACACACACACACACACACACACACACAAGCGTTCAGTGTAATACCCGCGCCCACCTGCTTGTCCACACACACACACACACACACACACACACACACACACACACACACACACACACACAAAGGAGCTTCAGTGCAATACCCGCGCCCACCTGCTTGTCCACACACACACACACACACACACACACACACAAGCGTTCAGTGTAATACCCGCGCCCACCTGTTCGTCCACACACACGCGCACACACACACACACACACACACACACACACAAAGGAGCTTCAGTGCAATACCCGCGCCCACCTATTTGTCCAGACACACACACACACACACACACACAAAGGAGCTTCAGTGCAATACGCGCGCCCACCTGCTTGTCCACACACACACACACACACACACACACACACACACACACACACTAATAAGTTTTCATTTTATTAGTCTCAAACAATCCTTTTCTCACCTCCTTGCTTAGGTCTCTTCATGAACTGGTCTACGTGTACTCCAACTTCGGCCTCTACTCCACCTACTGTCTCAATGGTCTGCGGTGAGTACTGATTATTATTATTATTATTATTATTATTATTATTATTATTATTATTATTTTACTGTTACTATCATTATTACTTCCATTACTATTGTTATTCTTTATTATTATTATTATTATTATTATTAGTTATTGTTACTATTATTACTTCTGTTGCTGTTATTATTATTATTATTATTATTATTATTATTATTATTATTATCATTATTATATTACTATTATTTTTACTTGTTACTATTATTATTTATTACTTATCATTATTATAATTATTATTATTTATTGAAGTTCTCTTATTTACATCTTTATAATTGCTAACTTTATTTTTAGCGAATTCGTTTTTCGTTGAACTTTTCGTTAGTCTTATGTTGCTTGTATTTGGTGGTGTTTAAAATTGGCGGTCTCAGTTTTTACCTAAGTTGAAAAAAAAGTCAATTATATACATTGCAGGTATAATTCTCATGTTAATTGTTCTGTGTAATTGATTTGACTTGTTTAAAATTGAATAGGATCGTGTGTGTGTGTGTGTGTGTAATTCACCGGGTCGGTCAGGATCACTTGATGGTCGTGATCGTCAGCTTTTACCCTCCCGGAAGGGAGCTGAGAGCTCATATAGTCCGATCTAAGGGC
>NC_136976.1:2165000-2170000 GCF_032717465.1 Coenobita brevimanus
TTGTTCAAAACTTAGACTCGTAATATGGCTTCTCTCTCTCTCTCTCTCTCTCTCTCTCTCTCTCTCTCTCTCTCTCTCTCACTTTGCGCATGAACGTCATTGGAACATTGGGTAGCTGGTTCCATGAGCTAATTGGGAGTGTGTGGGTGTGGGTGTGTGTGTGTGTGTGTGTGTGTGTGTGTGTGTGTGTGTGTGTGTGTGTAAGAGAGGGAGAGGGAGACACACACACACACACACACACACACACACACACACACACATACACACACACACACACGGAACCGTGAGTTTGATGATTATTTATTTCTTTGCATCAAGGTTTGCATAATCTGACCTCGGTTCCTGGTAGCGTCTGTTTAACTCAGATTAGTTTATTTAAGTTGACCTTTGTTCAGGGGGAGAGCGGTGTTCACCTTTGTTCAGCCTTCGTAAAGATTGATCAGTTCATGGTAACGCTTATTTTATTTACTAATTTATTCGAAAGATACTTCCCTGTTCACTATGATCAGGTTTGTTTACATAAATTGGCTTCTCTATTCACGGTAATATCTATGTCGTGAAATATTTGCATTAGTTGACCACTATTCGCTACAGTATAATGTCCAAAACATCTCTTTTCACTGCAATATCGATGTCCAAAACGTCTCTTAGGCAATATTTGTGTCCGAAAAGTCTCCATTCACATCAGTCTCTGCCCAAAACGTCTCCTATTCACATCAGTCTCTGCCCAAACCGTCTCTATTCACCGCAATATCTATGTCGGAGAGTTTGTTTACGTTTTGGCTGCTCAGGGCAACGCAAACGTCATGCCGTAGTGCGTCAGTCTGTATGTCTGTATTTGCTGCCTCTCATCAACAATCAATAGTTTTCTTTTTTTTTCAAGTTTTAGTGTGTGTGTGTGTGTGTGTGTGTGTGTGTGTGTGTGTGTGTGTGTGTGTGATTTTGTGTGTGTGTGTTTTTTTTTTTTTGAGGGTTCAGAAAGTTATAGAATTCTGAAGCTTGATTTGAATGCATGTGTTCCCCCTCACCCCCCCCCTCTCTCTCTCTCTCTCCTGCAACCCAAATCAATACTCACGCACGATATGGTATAGAACTATAGATAATACCAAGATTATTCATTCTCTCTCTCTCTCTCTCTCTCTCTCTCTCTCTCTCTCTCCTGCAACCCAAATCAATACTCATGCTCGATATGGTGTAGAGAATACCAAGGATATTCGTTATTATTATTATTATCATTATTATTATCAACAACCATTCAGAAATATACTCTGTTCACTTTAACAAGGCGTAAAATTGCCATCTCCCTCTAGAATATGCTGCTAGTCACGAAGAAGTGCCATGGGGAGGATGCAGAGCCATAGTATTGTCTTCTGCCAATGAGCCACGTGAAATAAGCTGCAAAAGAAAGAAATTTGAGCCAGCTTAAGGTGAAACGACTATACCGCTTTCATCTTAACTTGGCCCAGATTTTCGTCCTATTGCACCTTATTTCACGTGGCTCAGTGGCAGAAAAAGACAATGCTACGGCTCCATGTCCTTTGCACGGCACTTCTTCGTGACTAGCATCATATTCTAGTGTTAATCCAGTTTTACAAACCAATATTCACGATGGAGAGACTGCAATTTTAGGCCAGGTTGGAGTGAAAAGGGTGTAGTAATTTTTGTATCAGTGAAATTCGAAGGCTTACATAATGAGTTATTGATGGTAGGGATGATTTCGCCAGCCACTTATCTGATGGTTCTCTCTCTCTCTCTCTCTCTCTCTCTCTCTCTCACACACACACACACACACACACACACACACACACACACACACACACACACACTAACACACTAACACACACACACACACATTCACCCACTAACACACACACACACACACTCACCCACTAACACACACACACACACACACACACACACACACACACACACACACACACACACACACTCACCCACTAACCACACACACACACTCACCCACTAACACACACACACACACACACACACACACACACACACACACACACACACACACACACACACACACACACACACACACACACACACACACACACACACATTGAGTAAGTCGGTATTTCTGCTTTCTTCACCTGGTCAATACCTGGTCATCCCTGTTTACTCTCACTTTCCTCCCTCCCTTCCCTCCTTCCTCCCTCCCTCCCTCCCCGACCCGGATTTAGGCAGAACAACTTTTGCCTTTACCGAGTCATATTCCCATCACCTGGCCAAAATTGTCCCCTAATTACCTCACGAGCTACCTGTCTTTGTGGTGTGGTTGTTGTGGTAGCTGGGTGGATGTATGGTAGTTGTGGTAGTGATGGGATGTGTGGTAGTTGTGGTAGTGATGGGATGTGTGGTAGTTGTGGTAGTGATGGGATGTGTGGTAGTTGTGGTAGTGATGGGATGTATGGTAGTTGTGGTACTGATGGGATGTATGGTAGCTGTGGTAGTGATGGGATGTATGGTCGTTGTGGTAGTGATGGCATGTGTGGTTGTTGTGGTAGTGATGGGATGCATGGTTGTTGTGGTGGTGATGGGATGTATGGTTGTTGTGGTAGTGATGGGATATATGGTAGTTGTGGTAGTGATGAGATGTATGGTTGTTGTGGTAGTGATGGGATGTATGGTAGTTGTGGTAGTGATGGGATGTATGGTAGTTGTGGTAGTGATGGGATGTATGGTAGTTGTGGTAGTGATGGGATGTATGGTAGTTGTGGTAGTGATGGGATTATGGTTGTTGTGGTAGTGATGGGATGTATGGTAGTTGTGGTAGTGATGGGATGTATGGTAGTTGTAGTGATGGGATGTATGGTAGTTGTGGTAGTGATGGGATGTGTGGTAGTTGTGGTAGTGATGGGATGTATGGCAGTTGTGGTAGTGATGGGATGTATGGTAGTTGTGGTAGTGATGGGATGTATGGTAGTTGTGGTAGTGATGGGATGTATGGTAGCTGTGGTAGTGATGGGATGTATGGTAGTTGTGGTAGTGATGGGATGTATGGTAGTTGTGGTAGTGATGGGATGTATGGTTGTTGTGGTAGTGATGGGATGTATGGTTGTTGTGGTGGTGATGGGATGTATGGTAGTTGTGGTAGTGATGGGATGTGTGGTAGTTGTGGTAGTGATGGGATGTATGGTAGTTGTGGTAGTGAAAGTTTGTCACGCTGCCTACACACATAAGCATCCGGTGATAATTACAAGTATGAATGAATAGATCGATAGGTTAGCTTAAAATAGAGCCAAATAGATAGATGTATGGGTGAAAAGATAGATTGATATAGCCATAGACATAATATAGAAATAGATAGATGGAGGAGTGGATGGATAGATATAGATAAGTTAGATGGATAGATAGAAATTTGATAGATAGATAACTAATTGTGGGAAGTTGTTTAGTTCCGTCACATGAAAGTAAACTACACACACACATACACACATACACACACACAGGCCAAAGCTGCTTACATAGCCTACATGCATACGTACAGTCACTGACAGCCGGGGTGGAGAGAGAGAGAGAGAGAGAGAGGGATTGTGATACTGTGTGCGTTAAAGGTATGTACGTATGGTCATGTATGTGTAAATTCGTGTGTAGGCAAATCTGTGTGTGTGTGTGTGTGTGTGTGTGTGTGTGTGTGTGTGTGTGTGAGAGAGAGACAGAGAGAGAGAGAGAGAGAGTGATACTGTGTGCGTTAAAGTTGTGTACGTATGGTCATGTGTGTGTGGAGCATCGTGTGTATGCAAATCGGTGTAGACGGGTCAATATTTACATGTGGATGTGCACACGCCAGTGCACACACAGACACACGCCAGACTTTCCCCACTGGCAATCTGTGTGTGTGTGTGTGTGTGTGTGTGTGTGAGAGAGAGAGAGAGAGAGAGAGAGAGAGAGAGAGAGAGAGAGATTATGCAAGGGGGAGTGTGAATGTCAGTGGAGTTAAAGGGGGAGGAGGGGAGGAAGAGAGACGGAGGGAAGGAAAGGAGGAGGAGGAAGGAAGGAAGAAGTCTAGAAAGGATGTAGTGTACAGGAAGAAGGAAGGAAGGAAGAGGAGAAGGACGATAATGAAGGAAGAGGAGAGAAACAAGGAAGGAAGAAGTCTAGAAGAGATGAAGATTAAGATGCCAAAGGAAGCTCCCAAACACCTCTTCCATAGCGATTTATTTTAGATATGGCCATTAACACCACGCGGGGAATACGTGGGTCGTGTCTCCATTCCAGGCGTGGTCGGGATGAAAACACGCTGCATAATTCACTATCCGCCGCGTTCCCGTAAATGTCAGTGTTGCTATCCTTGTCAGTGACCCGTGACGAAAATAACGTTCTGTGGTGTCGTACGGTAACTCGTACAACTCCCTAACACTTTTTCCTAAGCGATTTATTTTGCTAATTACACCTTACTGTCCTATTACATAAATCCTTCCAATATCACCTTTTCCTAAGCGATTTATTTTGCTTATTATACCTTGCTGTCCTATTCTTGTACGTAAATCCTTCCAGTATCACATTTTCCTAAGCGATTTAATTTGCCAGTTACACCTTACTGTCCTATTCTGTTACATAAATCCTTCCAATGTCACCTTTTCCTGAGCGATTTATTTTGCTTATTACTTCTTACTCTCATGTTGTCTTATATAAACCTTCCAATATCACCTTTTCCTAAGCGATTTATTTTTGTTTGTTACATTTTACTGCCCTATTCATTTATATAATCCTTACAGTATCACCTTTTCCTAAGCGATTTATTTTGCTTGTTACTATCTATCTATCTATCTATTGCCAGACGCCTCAATCCCGTTTGGGGTGGCCACAAACAAATCGCCTCCAAGTCGCCCTGTCCCCCGCCATTTCACCTTACTCTATTCTGTGTTACATAAATCCATCCAGTATCGCCATATTCTACGTAAATATCGTACAAAAGGATATTAACCAGCCATATCCAAAACTAAATCGGTAAGGAAGAGGTGTTAGGGAACTCTGCA
>NC_136976.1:2175000-2185000 GCF_032717465.1 Coenobita brevimanus
ACACAATGCCCTAGAGTCATTTACGCACACGTGTAAGTAGAGCGTGAAAGTAGAGTACCCGAGGTGTACACGGGAGCGTAATATTGCCCAAATTATGTACGCACACTGTGTAAGTATGGTGTCTCTCTCTCTCTCTCTCTCTCTCTCTCTCTCTCTCTCTCTCTCTCTCTCTCTCTCTCTCTCTCTCTCTAGATTTATGTAAATTCCTACTGTAGTACTGAACATATATATTTAGAGTACATACATATATGCACACACACATACATACATACATATATCCACACACACAGATAGATAGACAGATACAGTAGATAGATAAAAGCTGGATCACTGCTAACAACTGTAATTTATGTAAGTTTGGTTCGTTAATTGGTAACTGTGTAGCTTCTTACCGATAATTCATGCAAGTTTAGAGAGAGAGAGAGAGAGAGAGAGAGAGGGAGGGAGAGAGAGAGAGAGAGAGAGGTATACCGGAAGGAAATGAAAGAATGAATAGGTCTGTGTGGATGTCGTTTCAGAGAGAGAGAGAGAGAGGGAGAGAGAGAGAGAGAGGTATACAGGAAGGAAATGAGAGAATGAATAGGTCTGCGTGGATGTCGTTTCAGAGAGAGAGAGAGAGAGAGAGAGAGAGAGAGGTATACAGGAAGGAAATGAGAGAATGAATAGGTCTGTGTGGATGTCGTTTCAGAGAGAGAGAGAGAGAGAGAGAGAGGTATACAGGAAGGAAATGAGAGAATGAATAGGTCTGCGTGGATGTCGTTTTAGAGAGAGAGAGAGAGAGAGAGGTATACAGGAAGGAAATGAAAGAATGAATAGGTCTGTGTGGATGTCGTTTCAGAGAGAGAGAGAGAGAGAGAGAGAGAGAGAGAGAGAGAGAGGGGTATACAGGAAGGAAATGAAAGAATGAATAGGTCTGCGTGGATGTCGTTTTAGAGAGAGAGAGAGAGAGAGAGAGAGGTATACAGGAAGGAAATGAGAGAATGAATAGGTCTGCGTGGATGTCGTTTTAGAGAGAGAGAGAGAGAGAGAGAGAGAGAGAGAGAGAGAGAGGTATACAGGAAGGAAATGAAAGAATGAATAGGTCTGTGTGGATGTCGTTTTAGAGAGAGAGAGAGAGAGAGAGAGGTATACAGGAAGGAAATGAGAGAATGAATAGGTCTGTGTGGATGTCGTTTTAGAGAGAGAGAGAGAGAGAGAGAGAGAGAGAGAGAGAGAGAGAGAGGTATACAGGAAGGAAATGAGAGAATGAATAGGTCTGTGTGGATGTCGTTTTAGAGAGAGAGAGAGAGAGAGAGAGAGGTATACAGGAAGGAAATGAGAGAATGAATAAGTCTGCGTGGATGTCGTTTTAGAGAGAGAGAGAGAGAGAGAGAGAGAGAGAGAGAGAGAGAGGTATACAGGAAGGAAATGAGAGAATGAATAGGTCTGCGTGGATGTCGTTTTAGAGAGAGAGAGAGAGAATGCAATATTATGGCGTCCGTTCCTCACTATGCTCTACTCCAAACACTTTAACTTGGCCCAGATTTTCGTCGTTTTTGCAGCTTATTTCATTTTTTTCCAATGCAAGGAAGAAGGAACCAAAGGCCAGATGCCCTCAGGATTGTTCCCTCTAAGAAAAAAACAAAAACAAGACGAAAGCACTCAGAGAACGCATACCTCCGCCCAATGTCATTAAGGATCTGGGTCCGGATGCACTCCAAAAGTTAATCAATTCTTTCTCGTCCCATGGCCCACCCTTCCACAAAATTTCACTGAAGGTCATTGAGAACTTTTGGAGATATCGTCTGGACAGAGAAATAAAGAGACAGACAAACGTAGGTGAATACATGACCCCCTCCAACATCCTTGACGGGGGTAAAAGCAGCGAGCCAAATTCAAGATCCGCTCCTTTCCAAATCTATCTATCTATCTATTTATAGCCCGACGCCCTAGTCCCGCAAAGGGTGGCCGCAGACAAAACGCCTCCAAGTCACTCTTTCCAAATGCCTGGATTAAAAAAAAAAGGCAGTGCTACGGCTGTGCATCCCTTCCCCTAGCACTTCTTTGTGACTAGCATCATGTTCTAGTCTGTTAGTTTAGCTCTGATGATGGACTGGTGGTTATTTTTGGCCAAGTTATTGTGGAAAGAGTATAGTGTGTTTATATTGATTTTCTGTTATATATTGTTGATGCTGTCCCTGTTTGTAATTGAATAACTAGATAGATAAATGCATAGATAGATTGATGTATTGATGGATAGATGGATGGATGGAGAGATAGATGGATGGATGGATGGATAGATAGTTGTATTGATGGATAGATAGATAGATGGATGGATGGATGGATGGATAGATGTACTGATGAATAGATAGATGGATGGATAGATAGATAGATGGATGGATGGATAGATAGATGTATTGATGAATAGATAGATGGATGGATGGAGAGATAGATGGATGGATGGATAGATAGATGGATGGATGGATAGATAGATAGATGGATGGATGGATGGATAGATAGATGGATGGATGGATAGATAGATGGATAGATAGATGGGCAGTGTTCTTGCGTGAGTAGGAGTCAATGTTCTCCGTATTTAAAACTGAATAACAAAATAGATAGATGGATAGGTAGATAGATAGAGATGGATGGATAGATGGCCATCAAATACACATTAATTCCGGCCATCTCTCTCCCTTAATTCTTTCCAGGTGTTGATTTACCCTTGGGACTCCGATCTACCCCCCCCCCTTTTTATGCCTCCCCTCCCCCTTACCTCCCTCCTCTCCCTCCCCTCCCCCTTACCTCTCTCCTCTCCCTCCCCTCCCCCTTACCTCTCTCTTCTCCTTCCCCTCCCCCTTACCTCTCTCTTCTCCCTCCCCTCCCCCTTACCTCTCTCTTCTCCCTCCCCCCTCTCTTCCTCCTCTCTTCTCCCTCCCCCCTCTCTTTCCCCCTTCATCCCCTCCCTCCACTCTCTCCACCTCCCTCCCCTCTCCTTCTTCCTAGTAACATGACCTGACTAATAATAATAATAATAATTAATAATAATAATAATAATAATAATAATAATAATAATCCATCTACCTATCTATCTACTGTATATTACCAGACGCCTTAATCCGGTAAGGGGTGGCCACAAACAAATCGCCTCCATGTCGCCCTGTCCCCTGCCATTTCACTGCCCTGCTCCCAGCTCACACACACCCCCTCTCTCATATACCTCTCCGCCCCATCCCTCCACCTCATCCTCGGCCTCCCCCTCCACCTCACCCACATAATACAGTAATAATAATAATAATAATAATAATAATTGCTTAACTATTTACATATATTTTTTCAATTATGCAACAATGATAATAAAACTGAAGAACATTAAGGCATATATATATATATTTTTTTTTCGTGTTTATTTCGGCGTCATGTTTTCTCCCATTTCTTTTGACTCCGTTTTTTTTTAATATATATATTTTTTTTTCCGTTTTCTTTCGACCCCGTTTTTTGTTTTTCGCCTCGACGTGATTTTTTGGATTTTAATTTTTTTTTATTTATTTATTTTTTATATATATATATTTTTTTTTTTACTCGTTTTTCTTTCAAATTTCTTACCTATGTTTTTTTGGTTTTATTTCGCGCCCTTTTTTTGTTTTTAGTCCGTGTTTTCCTGTTTATTTTTATTATTATTATTATTATTATTATTATTATTATTATTATTATTATTTTCATGTATTATTATTGTTATTATTATTATTATTATTTTTTTAATTATTTCATGTACCATTATTATTCTTGTTATTATTATTATTATTATTATTATTATTATTTATTTATTTATTTTTGACGATATTTTAAAAAGCGTTTCTTTTTCGAGTTTGAGGTCATTTGTTTGTTTTTTGTTAGTTTCTGTTTCTCTCTCTCTCTCTCTCTCTCTCTCTCTCTCTCTCTCTCTCTCTCTCTCTCTCTCTCTCTCTCTCTCTCCTGTGTTATATTATTTCCTCTGTGTGTGTGTGTGTGTGTGTCAATCTATCTATCTGTCTGTCTCTTTATATCTATCTAATGTACTGACTGGAAAATTTGGTGAGCGAGTGTACTTGTCTATCTATCTGTCTGTCTATCTACCTATCTATCTGTCTATCCATCTATAATGTATTGACCGATAGATTTGGTAACTGGGTGAATTTGCCTCTATCTATCTATCTATGAATCACTCTATCTATCTATCAATCACTCTATCTATCTATCAATCAATCAGTCACTCTATCTATCTATCAATCAATCAGTTTATCTATCAATCAATCAATCTATCTATCTATCTGTCTATCTATCTATCCATCAATCACTCTATCTATCTATCAGTCAATCAGTTTATCTATCTATCAATCAATCACTCTATCTATCTATCTATCTATCTATCTCAGTCCGCCTGTCTGTCTGTCCGCCTGTCTGTCTGTCTGTACTGAGTAGTTCCCCTCTTCTTCCAGTTTCATTTCTCTCCCATTTTCTTTCTTATATTTCTTCTTTCTTCGTTTTCTTTGTCTCCTTATACTTCCTCTTTCCGTGTGTGTGTGTGTGTGTGTGTGTGTGTGTGTGTGTGTGTGTGTGATTAGATAAGGTACCGATAGTGAGGAAGTTTGTAGATGAGAGAGAGAGAGAGAGAGAGAGAGAGAGAGAGAGAGAGTGAGAGAAAGCAGGAAGTAAGGAAGAAAGAGAAAGGACGGATATATGAGAGAGAGAGAGAGAGAGAGAGAGAGAGAGAGAGAGAGAGAGAGAGAGAGAGAGCATTATAAAGGAAGCGATGGAAATGATAAGGGTGAGGGAGGGGGGTGGGGGGAGGGAGGGGGGTCCATGAATCCCCCCTTACTAGAGATGGGGGGGAGGGGGGGCGTGGGTGTAGGTGAGGGAGGGGGTGTAGTGTGGGTGGGGGGAGGGGGGGTTTGGGTGTAACGTAGGTGAGGGTGTGGTTTTGGATGTGTGTGTGTGTGTGTGTGTGTGTGTGTGTGTGTGTGTGTGTGTGTGTGTGTGGTGACTGCAGGTGGAGGAAATGAGGGTGTGGTGTTGTGATGAAGGGACAAGGTGTGGTGAGGGTGATGATGATAATGATGTGGACGATATATCAGGGGTGTGGTCAGGGTGAGGGAGGATGAGGGTGAGGGTGTGGTCAGGGTGAGGGAGGATGAAGGTGAGGGTGTGGTCAGGGTGAGGGTGGATGAAGGTGAGGGTGTGGTCAGGGTGAGGGAGGATGAGGGTGAGGGTGTGGTCAGGGTGAGGGAGGATGAAGGTGAGGGTGTGGTCAGGGTGAGGGTATGGTCAGGGTGAGGGTGTGGTCAGGGTGGGGGAGGATGAAGGTGTGGTCAGGGTGAGGGAGGATGAAGGTGAAGGTGAGGGTGTGGTCAGGGTGAGGGAGGGTGAGGGAGGGTGGGGGTCAGGGTGCTGGAGGGGGGCCAATGAACGCTTACAAAACCCTGATCAATACTCCTTTCTTCCTTCCACCTCACCTGCGTTTTACCTTGCATACATCTGATTTTTGCGCTATAATTATTATTATTATTATTATTATTATTATTATTATTGCTACTTCTGCTACTCTCACCACCACTTATATTATTATTATTATTATTGTTATTATTATTATTATTCATTCATTCATTCATTCATTGCCAGACGCCATGTATCCCAAACGGGGTGGCCAAGGGCTTAGAGTTAATTGTTTTACAGGGAGGGGCACTAATCCTCCACCAGCCCCACTTGACACGTATTATTATTATTATTATTATTATTATTATTATTATTATTATTATTGTGTAAGCCAGGAAATCATATACAACGCTGGGTGGTAACCATATATACGTGTTCCCTACGTGTCAGCAAGTGGGTTGGCAGAGGGTAGTGCCCCTCCCCGTAAAACAACCAACGGCCACCCCTTACGGGATTATGGCGTCTGACAATAGATAGATAGATTATTATTATTACTATTATTATTATTATTATTATTATTATTACAGTGTGTGTGTGTGTGTGTGTGTGTGTGTGTGTGTGTGTAAGTTAGGCTTGGTTTGGTTTGCTCGTATTCTTGTCGGGTAAGGAAGCTCCCTAACACCTGATCCTTAGCGATTTATTTTTGGATATGGCCGGTTGATATCCTTTTGTACGTCATTGATATCCTTTTGTACGTCATTTATGCGGAATGTGGCGATATTGGAAGGATTTATGCAACACAGAACAGTAAAGTGTGATAAAGACAATAAATCGCTTAGGAAGAGGTGTTAGGGAGGAGGGAGAGGAAGAATGGGAGGGGGGGGATTATGGTGTGATTAGGAAATTACAAACACCTGTTCCTTATTGATTTATTTTTGATTCTGCTGTTACTCGTGTGTGTGTGTGTGTGTGTGTGTGTGTGTGTGTGTGTGTGTGTGTGTGTGTGTGTGTGTGTGTTTCAATCTATACCGACATTAAGAATACATTAGAAGCAAAATCAAGGATATTAATGGGTAGTTTGAAAAATAAATCGCTAAGGAAAAGGTGTTAGGGAGCCACCTCATCGACGAGAATACCAAGAGGATCAAGATGGAAGGGTTGAGAGAATGTCTTACCTTTATCGCTTCAAGAACTCTTACTGATCTTGAGAAAATGCTAATGGGAGCAGCAATTAGAGAGAGAGAGAGAGAGAGAGAGAGAGAGAGGGAGAGAGAGAGAGAGTCCTATATCCAGAAGCTTCTTAATGAGACAGACAGGTAGACAAAGATAGATAGATAAAAGAGAGAGAGAGAGAGAGAGAGAGAGAGAGAGAGAGAGAGAGAGAGAGAGTCCTATATCCAGACGCTTCTTAATGAGACAGACAGGTAGACAAAGATAGATAGATAAAAGAGAGAGAGAGACGCATCACTCCCTTTCTCTTGAGACATACCTAAAGGAGGAGAATTGTTTGGCCAAAAGCACTCTCTCTCTCTCTCTCTCTCTCTCTCTCTCTCTCTCTCTCTCTCTCATAACCAGTTTCCATTGTACAGGTAACAAAAAAAATTGCTTTCATTCCACAATTATTTATTTACATAACCAAAAAGTCATGGTCGTTTTTTGTGTGCGTTTTTTTGATTGCTGGAAAATGTGGATGTGCGTTTTTGTGGAGTGAAAAACGTACATGGAGGTATTGTGTATGTTTTTGGTGGACTTGTTGCAATATAGACGAGCATTAAATACGTACATGGGCTTGTGTATGTGTTTATATGTACGTATGAGGTGTACATATATGAGCATTAAATCCGTACATGAGATTATGTAAGTGTATGTGCACGTATGGGGTGTAGCCTTTATGTGTACCATTAAATACGTACACTACATGTAGATTTGGTAACGCACACATATATAGACCCATCACACACACACTCACACACACACACACACATACAATATCTATCAATCTATCTATCTATATATAGAGAGAGATGAAGGAATATAAGGAAGGATTGAAGGAGGGAAAGAAGACACTGGAAGACAAAGGGAGGAGGAAATGGAGGGAGGGAGGGAGGGAAGGAGAGAAGGAATGAAGGGAGCGAGGGAAGGAGGAAAAGAACGGAGGTAGGGAGGGAAGGAGAGAAGGAATGTAGGGAAGGAGACGAAATACAGGGAGGGATGGAGGAAGATGAGAAGGAGAGAATGAAGGAAGAAAGGAAGGCTGGGAGGAAGAAAGATGGAGAAGGGACGAAGGATAAAGAGAAGGAAAGAATGAATGTAAGAATGGAAGGAGAGAAGGAAGGAAGGAGAAAGGAGATTGGCGAATGGATGAGAGGGAAGGAAGGAAGGAGGAAAGAGGATTGAAAGACACGTGAATGAAAAGGTAGGAAAGGAAATGGATGTAGAGAAAGGAAGGAAAGGAGTGAAGGAGACGAGACGAAGGAAAGGGAGGTAAAAAGGAAGGAAGGGAGGGGAAGAAGGGAGAGGAGGAGGGAAGGAAGGAAAGGGGAGGGAGGGAGGGAAAGAAAGGAGAGGAGGAGGGAAGAGAGGGGAGGAAAGAAGAGGAGCAGGGAAGGAAGGAAAGGAGAGGAGGAGGGAAGGAAGGAAAGGGAGGGAGGGAGGGAAAGAAGGAAAGCCCATTAGAAAGGAATGCAGGTTTGGTCCGTAGTAGATAAATAGATAAAAGAACTATCTCAGAGGACTCTCTCTCTCTCTCTCTCTCTCTCTCTCTCTCTAAGTGCTCTTCTCAGCTGCTGTGATAAGAAAGATAAGATATTTTATTGCTATCATTAAGCGATAAGGAGAGAGAGAGAGTTACATAGACTCTATAAGTCTTTCATACACACACACACACACACACACACACACACACACACGAGAGAGAGAGAGAGAGAGAGAGTCTTACGTGCGTGTAAGCTGTGTAAGTTATGTGCGTTATTTGGTTTACGTACATGACCGTAGGTAATTGTGTATGTAAATGTGTGCATGTGTATTTATGCGTCTGAGGTTTGTGTGTGTGTGTGTGTGTGTGTGTGTGTGTGTGTGTGTGTGTGAGAGAGAGAGAGAGAGAGAGAGAGAGAGAGAGAGAGAGAGTGAGAGAGTGACTGAGTGAGTGGGTAGGTGAGAGAGAGGAAGAGTGGGTGGGTGGCCGAGAGTGAGAGGGTGGGTGGGTGGGCGAGTGAGTGAGTGGGTGGGTGGGCGAGTGAGTGAGTGGGTGTGTGGGAGAAAGGGAGTGAGTGAGTGTGTGTGTGTGTGGGTGGGTGGGTGAGAGAGAGAGAGAGAAAGGGAGTGAGTGAGTGTGTGTGGGTGGGTGAGAGAGAGAGAGAGGTAGTAACACCTTTCCTCTTACCCAGTTTCCTAGAATCGACGCATTTCCAACGTCGTCTCTTCCTCCCGCGTCCTGGTGCCTGAGAGAGAGAGAGAGAAAGAGAGAGAGAGACACACACACACACACACACACACACACACAAACGCGAGAGGTAATTTTTTTTTTTAATCGCTTCTTTTGTGTGTGTGTGTGTGTGTGTGTGTGTGTGTGTGTGTGTGTGTGTGTGTGTGTGTGTGTACCTTACTTTTTCCTACACCATTTCCATCATGTTTTTATCGTTTTTTGTTGTTAAACTAATACACTTTTTACACCATTCTCTCTCTCTCTCTCTCTCTCTCTCTCTCTCTCTCTCTCTCTCTCTCTCTCTCTCTCTCTCTCTCTCTCTCTCTCTCTATCACTCCTCGACCCTCCTTCTTGTTCGCTTTGTTCTACTGTTATTTTGTTTCTGTTCTTGCATGTTATACCGTGTTCTCATCTGTTATACCGTGTTCTTCTTTGTTATACCGTGTTCTCGTTTGTTATACCGTGTTCTTATTTGTTATACCGTGTTTGTTATACTGTGTTCTTCTTTGTTATACCGTGTTCTCTTTTGTTATACCGTGTTCTAATTTGTTATACCGTGTTCTCATTTGTTATACTGTTATTTGTTTTGTTTTTATTTTCATGTTATTTATGTTCTTGTTATGTAAGTTTGTTATTGATCGTGTTCAGCAGTGTTGTTATTGTTATTTTTTGTTATTGCTGTTCATGTTCAGCAGTGTTATTATGTTATTTTTTTGTTATTCGTGTTCAGCAGTGTTATTGTTATTGTTTTTGTTATTGATCATGTTCAGCGGTTATTATGTTTGTTATTATTGATTATGTTCAGCAGTGTTATGTTATTTTTAGTTCATCGGTGTTATGTTGTTGTTATTTTTTGTTCAGTGTTATGTTATTGTCTTTGTTATTTATGTTCAGCAGTGTTATGTTCAGGCCAGAGTGCTTAACCTGTTCTCCGATATAACGAAATTCCTCTCTCTCTCACCTCGGCCGTGTTCATTTTGTTATACGACACTGTTATTTGTTCTCCTCTGTGGTTTGGATTACCGGTATTGCGTGTTCTTCCGTGTTATACTTTGTTCTGCCGTGTTATACTTTGTTCAGCCGTGTTATTTATTGTTCTGCTGTGTTCTGTTCTCTTCTGCCGTGTTATATAGTGTTCTGCCGTGTTATATAGTGTTCTACCGTGTTATATTTTGTGTTCTGCCG
>NC_136976.1:2190000-2207500 GCF_032717465.1 Coenobita brevimanus
GAGTGGATGGAAGCGTGGCCCTTTGGACTGGGTAAATTTGGGCTGTCTGGACATTGCTACTCCTCACCCTGCCCTAGGGTGGGAAAGGAGGTCCGGATGATGATGATGATGATGATGATTGTTATTATTATTATTATTATTATTATTATTATTATTATCATCATCATCATCATCATCATCATTACTACCAGTACTATTATCATTATTGTTTTTATTATTATTGTTATTATTCATTTTTTTCATTATTATTCAGCTCAGGAAAATTGTCTTTGTTTTCTAGGGGTAATTGGAGGTCACTGATGGTTGGAAATTTTGAGTTGAATCCGGCAGGAAAATGTGAGAAGGATTGCCACTACCGGAGCAAGATGGAGCCTGAAAAGACGATAGATAGATAGATAGATATAGATAGATAGATACATCGATAGATATATACATACTCGTATATATTATACATTTATACATAGGCTGCATAGAAATATAAATTCACCAGATATCCATTCTCTCTCTCTCTCTCTCTCTCTCTCTCTCTCTCTGTATATGTGTATGTATGTATGTATGTATGTATGTATTTTTTTTCTTTACTCTCCTGGCCGGGAATCGAACCCAAGACTTCAAGATGAAAGCCAAGGATTGTTCAAAGCATGTAATGTCTCTAATATGTATGTGTGTGTGTGTGTGTGTGTGTGTGTGTGTGTGTGTGTGTACCTTTATGTGCGTATATATATAACTGACTCCGTGTACGTGCGTAGGCTGTGTTTATGCCTACCTGTCTGCTATCACTACCCCTCCCTCACCTCCCTCCCTCTCCTTCCCTCCTCCTCCACTCTTCCTTCTCGCTATCCTCCCCTTTCTCTCTCTCTCTCTCTCTCTCTCTCTCTCTCTCTCTCTCTCTCTCTCTCTCTCTCTCTCCAATAATTTTTCTCTTTTTATTTCAGTTCATATTTTTTTCCTTTATTTTTCATTATCCTTTTTATAATGTCTCCCTCCAGTTTTTCTTCCTCTCCCTATTAGTCTCTCTCTCTCTCTCTCTCTCTCTCTCTCTCTCTCCAGCTTCTTACATCTTCCTCCTCCCTCCTTCGCTCCCTCCCTCTTGACTCCTCTTCCTCCTCCTCCCCCTCCCCCTCCTCCTCCTCCTCCTCCTCCTCCTCTTCCTTATTCCTTCCCTTCGTCACTGTCATTACCCTCCCTCCCCTCTCCTCCTTCTCTTCCCTCCTCCTTCCCATGACCTTCATCTTCCCTCCACTCCTTCTTTCCCAGTTTTCCCTCCCCCTCCTTAAATGCCTTCTCGTACCTCCCTACCCCCCCCTTCCTCCCCAATGCCTCTTCCCCCCCTCCCCCTCCCTCCTCAATGCCTCCCCTCCCCTCCCCCTCCCTTCCCAATACCTCCCCTTCCCTCCCCCTCCCTTCCCAATACCTCCCCTTCCCTCCCCCTCCCTCCCCAATACCTCTCTGCCTCCCCTCCCCTCCCTCTCCCTCTCCAATACCTCCCCCCTCCCCTCCCTCCTGCTTTCCCTCCCTCCCCTCCCTCCTGCTGTCCCTCCCTCCCCTTCCCTCCCCCTCCCTCCCCAATACCTCTCTGCCTCCCCTCCCCTCCCCCTCCCTCCCCTTCCCTCCCCTCCCTCCTGCTTTCCCTCCCCCTCCTCCCCTCCTCCACCCCCTACCTTCCCAGCCACTCACTCTCACTCCGCCTCGAGTCGCGGTACAGCACGGAGGTGTACCCTGCCCCTCCCAGCCCACGCCAGCTCCCAGCCCTCACTTCCAGCCCAGTACCAGCCGCCTCGTTGCCCACCGTGTCATTCATAGCCCAGTGATAGCCAGTCCCCACCCGCCACAGCCCCAAATATAGCCCTCTCTCGTCGTCCTAGCCCAGTCCTATTTTTCCTAGCCCCCCTTTTAGCCCTTCTAGCGTGGTGACTGCTAGCCCCTACCCCCTTTTCTAGCCCAGTTCTAGCCCCTACCCTGTTTCCTAGCCCAAACAATCCTCCCAGACCCCTGTTTAAAATTTCCCGCCCAGTGGTCACCCCCTGCCATAGCCCAGTTTATAGCCCAACTTCCACATTTTAAAATTAGACCATATATAGCCCAGTTTCAGCCCATTTCTAGCCCAATCCATTATTATTATTATTATTATTTTAAAGTGTCGTGAGCAGAACTGAAAAAAAAAGTGACAAAACATTATATACAAGAAATCGTGTATGATTTCGAACTTCGATTTTCAAACAGTGCACTCCGTTTTTGTTATTATTATTATTATTATTATTATTATTATTATTATGTATTTATTTATTTTTGTGTGTGTTGTGAGCAGAACTGGAAAAATAGTGACTTAAAGACCTTATATATATATACATGAGGTGTATAATATTGATATATATATATATATATATTTTTTAATTTGAAGCTGTGAATTTTTTAAAAAGAAAATCGAATGGACTGTATATATATATATATTTGATGAACGTCAGGCCTTCAGTGCGTTGTGAGGACTGAAGTGATTAGCTGAAGTTTTATTATTATTATCATTATTATTATTATTATCATTATTATTATTATTATTATTATTTTTCTGAAGTTGCGTCGATTGGACCGTATCCCATGAAATTGCTGAACTCTCGAAATATCAGGACTTCAGGAAACTTTGAAACAGACCACGTGCCTGAAATGAAACGTGCCTGCTGCTTGAGTGCCTGAAATGAAACGTGCCTGCTGCTAGAGTGCCTGAAATGAAACGTGCCTGCTGCTAGAGTGCCTGAAATGAAACGTGCCTCCTCTTGAGTTCCTGAAGTGAAACGTGCCTTCTTGAGTGCCTGAAATGAAACGTGCCTGCTGCTTGAGTATCTGAAATGAAACGTGCCTGCCTCTAGAGTGCCTGAAATGAAACGTGCCTTTTTCTTGAGTGCCTGAAATGAAACGTGCCTGCTTCTTGAGTGCCTGAAATGAAACGTGCCTGCTGCTTGAGTGCCTGAAATGAAACGTGCCTGCTGCTAGAGTGCCTGAAATGAAACGTGCCTGCTGCTAGAGTGCCTGAAATGAAACGTGCCTGCTGCTAGAGTGCCTGAAATGAAACGTGCCTGCTGCTAGAGTGCCTGAAATGAAACGTGCCTGCTGTTTGAGTGCCTGAAATGAAACATGCCTGCTGCTTGAGTGCCTGAAATGAATCGTGCCTGCTGCTAGAGTGCCTGAGATGAAACGTGCCTGCTGCTAGAGTGCCTGAAACGAAACGTGCCTGCTGCTAGAGTGCCTGAAATGAAACGTGCGTGATTCTTGGGTGCCTGAAATGAAACGTGCCTGCTGCTAGAGTTCCTTAAATGAAACGTGCCTGCTGCTAGAGTGCCTGAAATGAAACGTTCCTGGTGCTAGAGTGCCTGAAATTGAACGTGCCTGCTGCTTGAGTGCCTGAAATGAAACGTGCCTGTATCTTGAGTGTCTGAAATGAAACGTGCCTGCTGCTAGAGTTCCTGAAATGAAACGTGCCTGCGTGAGTGCCTGAAATGAAATGTGCCTGCTGCTTGAGTCCCTGAAATGAAACGTGCCTGCTGCTTGAGTGCCTGAAATGAAACGTGCCTGCTGCTAGAGTGCCTGAAATGAAATGTGCCTGCTGCTTGAGTGCCTGAAAAGAAACGTACCTGCTTGAGTGCCTGAAATGAAACCTGTCTGCTGCTTGAGGGTCTGAGATGAAACGTGCCTGCGTCTTGAGTGCCTGAGATGAAACGTGCTTGCTGCTTGAGTGCCTGAAATGAAACGTGCCTGCTGCTTGAGTGCCTGAAATGAAACGTGCCTGCTTGAGTGCCTGAAATGAAATGTGCCTGCGGCTTGAGTGCCTGAAATGAAACGTGCCTGCTGCTTGAGTGCCTGAAATGAAACGTGCCTGCTGTTTGAGTGCCTGAAAAGAAACGTACCTGCTTGAGTGCCTGAAAAGAAACGTACCTGCTTGAGTGCCTGAAATGACACCTGTCTGCTGCTTGAGGGTCTGAGATGAAACGTGCCTGATTCTTCAGTGCCTGAAATGAAACGTACCTGCTTTTCGAGTGCCTGAAATGAAACGTGCCTGCTGCTAGAGTGCCTGAAATGAAACGTGCCTGCTGCTAGAGGGCCTGAAGTGAAACGTGCCTGCCTCTTGAGTGCCTGAAATGAAACGTGCCTGCTTTGTAACCTGTCTCTAAGTGTCGTATCGACTAACCACGTACATTCTGCAAATGAGGACGTAGTGAAGTGAGACAGGCCCATACATTTTGAAACAAGCTTATACCTATTGCATCAGGACTATACATATTGAAACAGGACTATACATTCTGAAACCTGGGAACTTTATGATCGATTGAAACAGACGCAGACACCGAAACGACAGGTAGCTAATTGAAGACCTGAGACGCCCTGAAATTGGACCAGGTAGCTGTATCACCTGCCTGAAACAAGGAAGTGAAACGCGACTGCATCTGTAGGGCGTGTGCAAACCGTCCGCTACAATACATACATACATACACATACATAAGGTCATCATACCATACATACCTACATACATAACGTTAACATACGGTACTATACTTACATACATACACATACGTAAGGTTAGCATACATACGCACATACATACATACATATATACACATACATACATACATACGCACATCTATACACATACATACTGTACATACGCACATATATACACATACATACATACATACGCACATATATACACATACATACATACATTCATACGCACATATATACACATACATACATACGCACATATATACACACATACATAATTATATACTTACCTAAGGTTAATATACATATACACGTAAGGTTAACATGCCATACATACATACATACATACGTACACACACACACACACACACACACACACACACACACACACACACACACACGAGGTGATACAGGAAATGATACTGCATGGGTAATTCCCCTCACGCCATTTACCTCATCATTTATATTTAGTGTAGGTTGTTACAGGTACAGCGAAGATTTATTATTATTATTTTTTGTTATTATTATTATTATTATTATTATTATTATTATAAAGGATATGGAGAATGTGAGTGCATTCAAGTACTTGGGTACTTGGGTAGTGTGATGAGTAAGGATGGAACTTTGGGGGATGAAGTGCGTGAAAGGGTACAGCAGGGAAGGAAGGTTGTTGGTACACTGAAAGCAGTGATGAGAAGTAGGGAGGTGAGTATGGAAGTTAAGAAGTCACTGCATGATAGTATTGTGATCCCTACCCTGACGTATGGAAGCGAGGCGTGGACCTTGCAAGAGGGGAACAAGTCAGGAGTGAGAGCAGAGGAATTGAGTTACTTGAGAGGAGCATGTGGAGTGACATGGAGGGACAGGTTGACGAATGAAGAAGTGAAGGAACGTTGTGGGGTGGATGTGGATGTGGTTGAGAAGATTAGGAGAAATACACTGAGGTGGTTTGGACATGTGGAGAGAATGGAGAATGAAAGACTGACTAAGAGGGTGTATGTAGGCGAGGTGGAGGGAGGGGTAGACCGCGGATGAGGTGGAGGGATGGAGTTGAGAGGTATATGAGGGAGGGGGGATTGAGTTGGGGGGAGGGTAGTCAAATGGTGGGTGACAGCGACTTGGAGGCGTTTTGTCTGCGGCCACCCTTTGCGGGATTAGGGCGTCGGGCTATACAGTAGATAGATAGATAGATTTTAAAGGGAGGAGTTTAGTGAAGGCTGTATCGACCCCACACCTCCTGTTTGAAAATTTATGCGAAAATAGGAAAATATAATAATAATAATAATAATAATAATAATGATAATAATAATGCACTGAACTGAACAAGAAAAAAGTTGAGCAGAACAGGAAAATACACTGAAGGTTAAAACTTGCTAATAATTATGCCTGAAACTTCCTTGGCTGCCACAGTGCCTGAAATGAAACGTGCCTGAAGGAAACTGTGCCTTGTCAGAAGCTGCCTGACCCCATACCGTGCCATCGGGGAAACTATAGTGTCTGGTGGTGAGACTTGAGTGCCTGGTGGTGAGACTTGAGTGCCTGGTGGTGAGACTTGAGTGCCTGGTGGTGAAACTTGAGTGCCTGGTGGTGAAACTTGAGTGCCTGGTGCTGAAACTTGTGTGCCTGGTGCTGAAACTTGAGTGCCTGGTGGTGAGACTTGTGTGCCTGGTGGTGAAACTTGTGTGCCTGGTGGTGAAACTTGTGTGCCTGGTGCTGAAACTTGAGTGCCTGGTGGTGAAACTTGAGTGCCTGGTGCTGAAACTTGAGTGCCTGGTGCTGAAACGTGCCGAGCTGTCTGCCTGAAACTCCCAGACATATCCTGCCATCCTGAAACGAGGAATCCTGAACTCTTCTCCCTGAAACCACACACGCGCACACACACACACACACACACACACACACACACACACACACACACACACACACACACACACACACACACACAGTCTGAAACTACCGATAACTACCATTTAAATGAAGCTACATCTACCACTTAATGACTCTTCAGGACTTAAACTGAAATGGGACAGGAAACACTGAAACTACACAGGTGGAATCCGCGGTCGTTCGTGTGTGTGTGTGTGTGTGTGTGCGTGCGTGTGTATTCCAGGAACTCGTGTGTATGTGCGTGTGTGTGACTGGAGGAGAAAGAAAAACGTATATTGATTCCCAATTTCATTCCATGTAAACAGAACCGCTAGGCAGTTTTCCGAATCGTTCAGACATTTGTATTGGCATCTGGAACACACACAAAAAAGAACAATAGTAAAAGAAAAAAGAAAGAAAAGGAAAGAAAGGTTCAATGCAGTTCCAACTAACGTGTCTTTTATACAGGAACGTTCTGTCCCTGGAATCTGAACAACTCTTCTGATCAGTTGGACAGTTGGGTTTTAAAAGGATTGAAGACTTCTTAAAACTGGACTCTAAAGAATTGAATACTTTTTAAAATTGGACTCTAAAGGACTGAATACTTTTTAGAATTGGACTCTAGAGGACTCAAGACTTTTTAAAACTGGGCTCTAAAGGATTGAACATTTTTTAAAATTGGACATTAAAGGATTGTAGACTTGTTGGAGATTGGTTAGAAATTTAATAGGCCAATCGTATCGTGGTTCAGGAACACTTTGCGCTGGAGTCTGAACACTTTAAGGACTGAACACTTTGGAAACTTTAAATGTAACTGGGGAAGATTTGAACACCAGTAGTAGTATCTTATTGGCTTGAAGTGATTTGTAAATATACCAGGAGTTTCGAGGGCTGGATTAACGCTTCGTAACTGAGAACCTGTCAGTGTATCGTAGCTAAAAGGTATAAAAGGCTTGTGACTGAACTGAAAACCCTGAATGAGCTATCGAACTGGATACTTGTCGGAATATCGTAGTTAAGACAGAAAAGGCTTATAACAGAAGCTATATTGAACGCCCTCAATTTAACTCAAACTGAAAACTTGTCTGTGTATTGTCGTTAAAAGATAAAAAAAGGATTATAACTGAAGACATACTGAAGGCCCTGAACTGGACATCTTAAAGACCTGTAACGGAGAAGCAGGTCCTATACACGGAATGCCCAAGAAGAGTCGCTGAAGATCCCTAACAGGAGATTGATAAGGGCTCAGAGCAGACTTATCAATGGTCTTAAAGGCCCACAGAATCTCCTTAACTGAAGATTAATCGAAGGCTCATGAGGATTAGTCAGAGACTTGTAATTGATCCCACAGAGAACTGTAACCAAAGTCATCAGTGGTACATAATCGAATTCGTTGAAGATCCTCACCTGAAGGCATCAAAGGCTCTCAGTTGAAGACGTATCAGCGGCTGGTAATCTAATCGAAGGCTCGTCAGCTCATCGAAGACTCAGTGAAAGCACAAAAGCTCACCAAAGACTCATCGAAAGGCCTTAACCTCACAGAAGCCTCGCCAAAAGATCTTAACCTCTCAGAAGACTCCTTGAAGGTTCTTCAAAGCTCACCGAAGGGTCACTGAAGGGTCGGAGGCTCACCAAACGTTTATCAGTCTCTCAACCGAAGACCCACCGATATCTCATAAGCTCACCAAAGGCCCATCGAGAACTCATAACCACACTGAAGGCCCGTCGGAAGCTCAAAACCACACCGAAGCCCCGAGACGAAGCTTCGCGATGGACCGACTCATCAGGTACTCGGACGCCGTCTTCACGCTGACCCACAACAACCAGACGGTGACCTACGACCTCACCCTCCCGCCACGCCAGGAGAACGGCCACTACGTCACCGCCACCAACTACACCTACGGCTTCACCTTCAACTTCGAGGAGGAGTTCGAGGTGACCAACTACACGGGCTGGATGCGGGTCAACTGGTGGCACAGTCTGATTTGGATCTCGCTCTACATCTCCTTCATCTTCGGGGGTACGCGCTACATGAGTGTCCGCCCCCGGTACGAACTGCGAGGGTACCTGTGCTTGTGGAACGCGGTACTGGCCGTCTTCAGTACCCTAGGCGCCCTCCGTACCGTGCCTGAGATGGTACACTTACTCTACAATTATGGTCTTGGATTCACCGTATGCATATCCGGCCGACCGTAAGCTATTTATATATTTATTCACTTATTTATATTTAATTTGTTTATGTATATATGTATTTTTTTTCCTTTTTTCTTTACTTCTCATTTCTTCATTCTTTCATTCATTCATTCTTTTCTTTTTTGTTCTTTAAAATCGTGTTTCTAGGTAGCTGAGAGCAAAGGTGTCTTTGTGTGTGTGTGTGTGTGTGTGTGTGTGTGTGTGTGTGTGTGTGTGTCTTTTGTATACAGAGATTGGAAATGTTGGTGACTATTGTTTTTGGTGTGTGTGTGTGTGTGTGTGTGTGTGTGTGTGTGTGTGTGTGTGTGTGTGGTTATAGGCATGTTTCTCATATTTAACTTATTAGATTTTCATTATTATTATTATTATTATTATTATTATTATTATTATTTATCATTATTATTATTATTTATCATTTTTTTCAGCCAAAAGTAGTATTAATAATGATAGTAGTAGTAAAAGTTGTAGCAGCAGTAGTAGTAGTAGTAGTAGTAGTAGCAGTAGTAATAGTAGTAATAGTAGTAGTAGCAACAGTAATAGTAGTAGTAGTAGCAGCAGTAATAGTAGTAGTAGTAGCAGCAGTAATAGTAGTAGTAGTAGCAGCAGTAATAGTAGTAGTTGTAATAGTAGTAGTCTGTAATAAGGAAGAACAAAAAGCCACTGTACAGTCTATTGTGCTTTTGCTGTCACTTTTGTTTTTCTTTTCGTTTTTGTTCACATCAGCTACGTAAGGCCTGGGTCCATAGCGCTGACATAAACTTGCTAGTCACGAAGAAGTGGTACGGAGACTGCCTGGGCCACAAGAAAGCCAATCCACACGTGTTTTTGTGGATGTGGATTGTGTACATGATTCTCTCTCTCTCTCTCTCTCTCTCTCTCTCTCTCTCTCTCTCTCTCTCTCTCTCTCTCTCTCTCTCTCTCACTCTCTCTCTCTCTCTCTCTCCATACGCGTTTTTGTGGATGTGGCTTCTGTACATGATCTCTCTCTCTCTCTCTCTCTCTCTGTCTCTCTCTCTCTCTCTCTCTCTCTCTCTCTCCCCCTAACCAGTTTCACATCCCGTTTTCCTTTCCTCTCCATTCCTTTCTCCCTGGCTTTCCCCTCCATTTCCTCCTCTTTATCTTGCTCATTTCTCTTAATCTTTCCTCACCTCTCTCCTCTCGTGGCAACATGTTCACACTTTTCCATCATTTTCTCTCATTTTGTCTCTTCCTTCTTCCCTCCTTTCCTCTTTCCTCTCAAGCTTTCCTTCCTTATCCTGTCTCCTTCTAGTTTAGTTACCCCTTGTTGGAGCTCTGGCCTACTGCACTGTCCTCTTTTCTTATGCTCCAATTTTCTCTTTTCATTCCTCCTCCTCCTCCTCCTCTTCCTCCTCCTCCTCCTCCTCCTCCTCCTCCTCCTCCTCCTCCTCCTCCTCCTCCATTTCACCCTCCTCCATTTCACCCAACCTGACCCAACCCATCATAATTTTCTCCATTCAACCTCTCTCTCTCTCTCTCTCTCTCTCTCTCTCTCTCTCTCTCTCTCTCTCTCTCTCTCTCTCCCTCCCTCCCTCCCTTCCCTCCATACCCCCCTCCCTCCCTCCCTCCCTTTCCATTCCTCTTTCTCTTCACCCCAACCTAACTTAACCTTACATTTCACCTCATCTATTTCCTCTGCTTTCCCTTCCTTCCACCCCTCCCTCCTTCCCTTCACCATACCCCCTGCCTCCCTCCCCCATAACTCTTCCTCCCCTCCCTCCTTCCCTTCCCCATACCCCCTCGCTCCCTCTCCCATAACTCTTCCTCCCCTCCCTCCCCATTCTTCCTTCCTCAGATTTGGTTACCGTATTATAAAAGGGGTATGGGAAAGCTTCAAAGAGTACAGCGAAGGATGACAAAGATGATACCTAGATTGAGATATAAACCGTACGAGGAACGTTTGGAAGCCCTGAATCTCTTTACCCTAAGAAAACGGAGGATACGAGGAGATCTAATTCAAGTATTCAAAATATTCAGAGGACATGATGAACGTCGATAAATACGTCACAGTTGATCACTCGAAGTTCACTAGAGGCAGTGGGCATAAAACAATTGGCAAACGATTCAGTAGAGTTGTACATACAGTATAGGGAACAAATTGCCCTCCATTGTGGTAAATTGTGATGCAGTACAAACCGTTAAAGGTCGCTTGGATAAGTATCTGTCGTCTAACCCCCTGCCTAATATGTTTACTCCTGAATAAAACACTTGTATATATAAACTTACTTTTTCCCGAGCCTGGATCAATTTATAAAGTGCAAATATAGTATATGCGCAGACTAGGATATGCACAGATAGCCCTGAGTTAACGGTCACTATTCTTACTCTCGACCTGTGATGGGCTGTGGATCACTGAGGGTCCCTGTTAGTTAAGCGGCCACCTTCGGGATTTTTTTAATGTACCAGGGGTCACTGCTTCAGGAGGTGACTTGTGTACTTGTCCCACATGGGAAAGTTCCTTGTCTCAGTGGAGTGAATGGAGCTGGAGCCTGATTGATTGCTGCCTACCATAAAAGCGCCAGGCAAGGCTGCCACACCACCCCTGACCATTCCGTTATACAGACGCCCCTTTAACTCAGCGTACCCGTACATAATGTCATGCATAATTATTTGATTCTTCATTTTACACTCCTACTTTCTCTTTCAGGTTATTCAGGCTGGTAACTTACAGATAAGATGTAATAGACTGTAACTTTTCCTTTCCAGTCTTTCCCGTTCCAGTCTCTCCTATGATATTCCCACGTCAGTTTTTCCATGCTGCATGGTGGTTTTTCTCACTTTTTCGTACCAGTTTTAACTGGAGGGTTTGGAGGCGGGGGGAGCCTTCTTGCTTTACTATCCTTATCCTTCAGCATGTAGAGTTAGATCTCGTAGTCATAGTCTACTCTGTAACAAGCAACCTCGAAAGGACCATAAGGTCTGTTGCTGTTTGCCTTCCTTTATACTGTACTCTCTCTCTCTCTCTCTCTCTCTCTCTCTCTCTCTCTCTCTCTCTCTCTCTCTCTCTCTTCCCAGTATTTCCTCACGTGTGCCCAAACGCAGGTTCGGAGAGAGAAAGTTTCGGCCCACATGTTCAGGATTTCCGTTACGGGAGGATTCGGCTGTGGTACTGGTCTCTCTCTCTCTCTCTCTCTCTCTCTCTCTCTCTCTCTCTCTCTCTCTCTCTCTCTCTCTGGTTCCGTGTGTGTGTGTGTGTGTGTGTGTGTGTGTGTGTGTGTGTGTGTGTGTGTGTGTGTGTGTGTGCACCCACAAGAAAAGGAGAAACACAAGTAAATAAAGACCACACACACACACACACACACACACACACACACACACACACTCTCTCTCTCTCTCTCTCTCTCTCTCTCTCTCTCTCTCTCTCTCAAATTTTTCACACGGATTCACATTCCCTTAGTCATTCTTCTCTGTTTTTTTTTTTTCTCTCTCTCAAACTTCCTTTCACTTTCCCACTTTTGTCTCTCTCTCTCTCTCTCTCTCGGGTCAAAATGCTATTGATCTTTTCTAAATATACTCATTTTAATGGGTTCGTGCTCTTGCGTGTGTGTGTGTGTGTGTGTGTGTGTGTGTGTGTGTGTGTGTGTGTGTGCTTTTTACTTCTTTCGTGTTTGTTTAAATTTATATAGTTTCCTTTGCAGTTATGATTTTCAACTTTTTCAACTTTTCAGTTTTTTCAACTTTAATTTTTTAATTTTTTTCCGTCTTTTATCTTTTTTTTTTTCAGCTTCAGATTTTTCAACTTTTTTTTTCAAGTGTTTGTAACTTTTTTTTTTAACTTTTTTTCCTTTTTTTTTCAACTTTTTTTTTCCAACTTTTTTTCAATTTTTTTTTCAATTTTTTTCAACTTTTTTTTTCAACTTTTTTTTCAACTTTTTTTTTCAACTTTTTTTTCAACTTTTTTTTTCAACTTTTTTTTTCAACCTTTTTTTTTTCAACTTTTTTTTTCAACTTTTTTTTCAACTTTTTTTTTCAATTTTTTTTTTTTCTTTTTTTTTAAATTTTTTTTCAACTTTTTTTTTCAACTTTTTTTTCAACTTTTTTTTCAACTTTTTTTTTTCAACTTTTTTTTTCAACTTTTTTTTTTCTCTTTTTTTTTCAACTTTTTTTTCAACTTTTTTTTTTCAACTTTTTTTTTCAATTTTTTTTTTTCAACTTTTTCAACGTCAACTTTTTTCCAACTTTTTGCAACCTTTCACCTTTTTTTTTTTTTTTTTTTTTTAACTTTTTTCCATTTTTCAACTTTTTATTTTTTTTATTCAACATTTTTCTTGTACAGTAATTGTTTTTTTTTTTCGTGTTTTTCCATTGGGCTATATATCTTTTTTTTTTTTTTTTTTTACTTTAATTATTGAATTCATTTTCACTTCCCGTTGAGTATTACCCTTTCGTTACCTAATATCTATCTATCTATCTATCTATTGCCAGACGCCATAATCCCGTACGGGGTGGCCATTTGACTCTGAGTCATTTGTTTTACAGGGAGGGGCACTGACCCTCCACCAACCCACCTGCCGACACGTAGGCAGCACGTATGGTGTGGCGATATGGTTACCACCCAGCGTCGTCAATGGTTTCTCGGCTTACAGGGAACCATTTGGCCTGTCACTCAATGTCAACCTCCTGCCTTTATTTTCATTTATTACCTTGGATTATCTTTATTAATATCTCTCACTTCACATTAGTAGTATTTCTCACTTTATCACTATTTCTCACCTTTAAGTACTTAACACTTTTCAAGATAAATAGTTGCCATTTTTTTTTTTTTTTCAGTTTATTACATTCTCCCTCAGTGGTTAAGTATTTTGTATAGATTTTTGTAAAGTTTCAATATATAGACTTTTGATATTTCCTTTATTTTTTTTGTATTTTTGTATTTTTGTTTTTTTATTTATTTTTATTCTTTCCTTTTTATTTTCTATGTATTTTTATTCTGTATTTTTTTTTATTATTTTTTTTTTATTCTTTATTTTTATTCTTTATTTTTATTTTTTTTTCTTTATTTTTATTTTATTTTATTTATTTTTATTTATTTTTTATTTTTTTAATTTTATTTATTTTATTTATTTTTATTCTTTTATTTATTTATTTTTATTTATTTTTTATTTTCTATTTATTTTTATTTTTTATTTTTTATTTTATCTTTTATTTATGTATTTTTATTCTGTATTTTTTATTTTTTTTTATTTTTATTCTTTATTTTTTATTTTTTTATTTTTATTTATTTTTTATTTTTATTTTTTTTATTCTTTATTTTTATTTTATTTTATTTATTTTTATTCTTTATTTTTATTTTATTTATTTTTATTTTTTTATTTTTTTTATTTTATTTTTTTTATTCTTTATTTTTATTTTTTATTTTTTATTTTTATTCTTTATTTTTTTATTTTTTATTTTATTTTATTCTTTATTTTTTTATTTATTTTATTTTATTTATTTTTATTCTTTATTTTTATTTTATTTTAATTATTTTTATTCTTTATTTTTTTTTATTTTATTTTTTTCTTTATTTTTTTATTTTATTTTATTTTTTTCTTTATTTTTTTATTTTATTCTTTATTTTTATTTTTTATTTTTTTTCGACTTCCATTATTTCAGAATTCCTTTAATATTACTGATATATATATGTCTGATATATATTTTTTTTGGGGGGTAGATTTTTTTTTTTTTCCTGTGTTTTAAATTTTTTCTCCCAAATATATAACTTCATTTTCCACATGTTATTTTTCCCATTCCGAGGCACGGCATTGTTCCGTGTGAGGAGGAGGAGGAGGAGGAGGAAGCGGCTGTAATCGAGTTTGTCATAGAAACCGCTGCTGAAATGTGGGGGGAGGAGGAGGATGTAGTTCTAATGGAAAACTTATGCTAAATGGGGAGGAGGAGGAGGAGGAGGACGTGGTTCTAATGGAAAACATGCTTAATGGATGATGATGATGTAGTTCTAATAGGAAACTTATACTAAATGGAGGAGGAGGAGGAAGAGGTAGTTCTAATAGGAAACTTATACTAAATGGAGGAGGAGGAGGAGGAGGAAGAGGTAGTTCTAATGGGAAACTTATACTAAATGGAGGAGGAGGAGGAGGAGGAGGAAGAGGTAGTTCTAATGGGAAACTTATGCTAAAATGGAGGAGGAGGAGGAGGAAGTAACCCTAATCGAAAGCTTTGTCTTAGAAACCGTTATTGAAAACTTATGCTAAGAGTGGGAGGAGGAGGAGGAGGTACAGTAGTTGTAGTTCTAGCAGAAAGCCTTGCCACAGAAACCGGCACCGAGAACTTGAGCTGACCGGGATGAGGAGGAGGAGGTGGTTCCAATCGAAAGCCTTGCCGTAGAAACCGTACTGAAAACTTGTGACTGTGGGAAGAGGAGGAGGAGGAGGAGGAGGAGGTGGTTCTAGGGGAAAGTTTACCCTACGGAAAACGTGAGGGCTAACTATGCTGGTACAGGAATAATTATTGTTCCTTGCTATGGGTTCTCTCTCTCTCTCTCTCTCTCTCTCTCTCTCTCTCTCTCTATTCATAAGGAATTATATATGGATTATCGGCCATTTCAGTAATAATTATACGCACTTTGTACTAAGGTAAAAAACTTATTGATTATTGAGAGAGAGAGAGAGAGAGAGAGAGAGAGAGAGAGAGAATCTATACATGTTTCCGTCTGTTTATCTACCTACCTATCTATCTATCTATCTATCTATCCGTCTGTCTAATTCTGTGATTTTTTATAACGAATAATCGAATGGTGCCTATATTATTCTGAATATAATAATTTTCAGTGATGACTCATTTCTACACCCATTATTATTATTGTTATTATTATTATTATTATTATTATTATTGTTATTATTATTATTATTATTATTATTATTATTAATTATTATTATTATTGTTGTTGTTGTTAGTAGTAGTATTTGCATTAGTAGTAGTGATTTATTATTATTACTATTATTATTATTATTATTATTATTATTATTATTATAGTCTAGCCACGTATAGAACTGGCAAGGGAATAATTATCATACATGTTAAGGGAGATGGAAGGTGTGTGTGTGTGTGTGTGTGTGTGTGTGTGTGTGTGATATTATGTAAGCATCCTATTGTCACTGAGTCATTTTGGATTATGTATGTGTACGGTTTTTGTGTGCGCATGTCTGTATACGTGTGCGTGTACACATTTGTTTAGGCGTTCATTTACATGCGTACAGTTAATGATTACAAATATGAGAGAGAGAGAGAGAGAGAGAGAGAGAGAGAGAGAGAGAGAGAGGATGAGAGATAAGATCAGAGAAAGTAATGAGAGAGAGAGAGAGAGACAGAGAGAGAGAAGGAGAGAGGGAGAAAGGATGAGAGAGAGATAAGATCAGAGAAAGTAATGAGAGAGAGAGAGAGAGAGAGAGAGAGAGAGAAGGAGAGAGAGAGAGAGGGAGAAAGGATGAGAGAGAGATAAGATCAGAGAAAGTAATGAGAGAGAGAGAGAGAGAGAGAGAGAGAGAATGAGAGTGCAAAAAATGAAAGTGTATGAGGAATGAGAGAATTAGGGAAAATGAGAGAGAGAGAGAGAGAGAGAGAGAGAGAGAGAGAGAGAGAGAGAGAGAGAGAGAGAGAGAGAGAGAGAGAGAGAGAGAGAGAGAGAGAGAGAGAGAGAGAGGGTGAGTGAGTGAGTCAGGTAACGGAGTCTGCTCGCTCTAATCGGCAGGACAAAAGCTCGCTCACCTGGCCACCCTAATTAGAAAGCTTTAATCACCTGTGCTCACCTGTAATTTGAGACTCATTACACCTGCCTTCCCATTCACGTAAATCGCTGACTCATCCTCGGTAATATTACGTGGGATAACTCAGGGATTAGTTACCATTGTGCCCACCATCCACTCACTCGATGTAGCTCTTTTAAATCACCTTAGGGATTAACTAAGAATACCATAGTTCCCACCATCCACTCACTCGATGTAGTTCTTTTAAATCACACCTTGATAACCTAAATTGTAGCCCAGAAGCTCTCTCTCTCTCTCTCTCTCTCTCTCTCTCTCTCTCTCTCTCTCTCTCTCTCGTCAATACCGTAACTTGCATACATGTAAGTGAAAACTTGAATGAATGCGTACACACACTTACACAGACAGGCACATACGCACACACACAAGCGCACATAAGCCGTACACAATGCAGAATGATTTACAGTAGGATGCTTACGTAATACTGCACACACACACACACACACACACACACACACACACACACACACACACACACACGCTGCATTGCGGTGGAGTGAGTGATGTATATGTGCGTTTGTTTGTTGGTGTGTGTGTGTGTGTGTGTGTGTGTGTGTGTGTGCTTGGGTATAGGAGAGAATTCATTTATCTAATCATTTATATGAAGTTATTATTATTATTATTATTATTATTATTATTATTATTACTACTACTACTACTACTACTACTACTACTTATTGTTTCTTTGCTGATGGGTAATGTAAGTGGATGATGGATAGTTGTAGTAGTAGTAATAATAATAATAATAATAATAATAGTAGTAGTAGTAGTAGTAGCAGTAATAATAATAATAATAATAATAATAATAGTAGTGATAATAATAATAATAATAATAATAATAATAATAATATTTTTAAGCACGGTGCCTGATACGTTTATTATAAAGAATGGATTGAGCCACTGAGATTAGTTCCTCTCTCTCTCTCTCTCTCTCTCTCTCTCTCTCTCTCTCTCTCTCTCTCTCGTTAGAAAATTAACTCCTTCACCTTTTCATTTTATATTTAATTCCAACGATTTTTATTAAGTTTGAGAGTATTATTTATTTATTTATTTATTGAGCAGACAAATAACGATCCACCCCTGAACGATAGGTAACGAAACAGTGAACGTTAAATTTCAAAATGCAGGATCCGTCATTCAGAGCCTAACGGACTTTTCAAAATAATTCG
>NC_136976.1:2217500-2240000 GCF_032717465.1 Coenobita brevimanus
GCTGCTTGAAAAGGTGGCGGCGCTCACCATCCACTCGCTCGATGTAGTGCTGCTCTTGGGTGTCTGCCTTTTCCTCTCCTCCATCCTTCTTTCCTTCCATCCTCTTCTGTCTTTCTTTCCTTCATTCTTTCCTTGTCCTTCTGCCTACGGGTCACTTTACACTCCCTCTTCTGTCTTTCTTTCCTTCATTCTTTCCTCATCCTTCTGCCTGTGTGTGACTCTACACTGAGTGACAAGCCAAATGGTTTCCTGTACACCAGGAAACCGTTTATAACGCTGGGTGGTAACCATATAACCAAATTTGGGCACCTGGTGGTTTAGTGGGTAATTACGGCGCCCCAGTCGGATTGAGCCGGTGAAGGTTTATATCCAAGGGGTGGTTGGGGTTGACTGCTCACGTAATGCCACTCAGGGATGGGTGAGGCTGGTCACTCTCATCTTAAATGTCAGGACCAACTTACCTAGCCCCGGGCTCCTACTATCCTCATGAGGCAACGTAGGATGGATGGATGGATGGAAAACGAAAGATAGTGTGAAAATTAAAGATAGTGTGAACATTAGAGATAGTGTGAACATTAAAGATAGCGTGAACATTAAAGATAGCGTGAACATTAAAGATAGTGTGAACATTAAAGATAGTGTGAACATTAAAGATAGTGTGAAAATTAAAGATAGTGTGAACATTAAAGATAGCGTGAACATTAAAGATAGTGTGAACATTAAAGATAGTGTGAACATTAAAGATAGTGTGAAAATTAAAGATAGTGTGAACATTAAAGATAGTGAGAAAATTAAAGATAGTGTGAACATTAAAGATAGAAAATTAAAGATAGTGTGAACATTAAAGATAGTGTGAACATTAAAGATAGTGTGAAAATTAAAGATAGTGTGAACATTAAAGATAGTGAGAAAATTAAAGATAGTGTGAAAATTAAAGATAGTGTGAAAATTAAAGATAGTGTGAACATTAAAGATAGTGTGAACATTAAAGATAGTGTGAACATTAAAGATAGTGTGAACATTAAAGATAGTGTGAACATTAAAGATAGTGTGAACATTAAAGATAGCGTGAACATTAAAGATAGTGAAAGTCAGTCTGGCTCAGTGCAGTTGAATCATTGGCATTGGATTTCCCTGTTAATGTATTTGTACAATTTCTTACTGACTCATGCCTCTCTCTCTCTCTCTCTCTCTCTCTCTCTCTCTCTCTCTCTCTCTCTCTCTCTCTCTCTCTCACACACACACACACACACACACACACACACACGCTGAAGCGTAGCGTTCATATCATCGATAAAAGGTTTTTCGCCTTTGCAGGAGAGAGAGAGAGAGATCGTGTGTGTGTGTGTGTGTGTGTGTGTGTGTGTGTGTGTGAGAGAGAGAGAGAGAGAGAGAGAGAGAGAGAGAGAGCATAAAAAACGGTTTACTATGAAAGTGTAAGTAGTTCCGGAAAGGCGATTAGGTAGGTAGGTAGGAAAGCAGGTATTTAAAGGGGTAGAAGGGCAAGTAAGTAGGAAGGTAGGTAGGATGGTGAGCAGGTAGGTAGGATAGGGGAATGTAAGTAGGAAAGTAGAGTAGGCAGGATAGGGAAACGTAAGTAGGTAGGTAAATATGTAAGTAGGTAGGATAGGGGAATGTAAGTATGTAGATTTGTATGTAGGTAGGTAAGCAGCATGCAAGTAGGTAAGTGGGTAGATTTGTATGTAGGTAGGTAGGCTAGGGGAATGTAAGTAGGTCGGTAGGTAGGATAAAGGAATGTATCAGTGAAGAGAAAGGTAAGAATGTAAGTAGGTAGAGAGAGGGCAATGTAAGGTAGGTAGGTTGATGCGTTGGTAGGTGAGACAAATGTAGGTGGGTGGGTAAGTAGTTGAAATTGAGGAATAAGTAGGTAGGTAGGTAGCATTGGAGGGTACTGAGAGAGAGAGAGAGAGAGAGAGAGAGAGAGAGAGAGAGAGAGAGAGAGAATCTATATAGGCAAAATTAGTCACTATTTATATAGAGCGTAATATAATAAATCAGTGTTGTTTAATAGTTGATAAATGGATAACTGATAATGTTAAGAGTGGCGAGATGTGGAAAAGTTTTTGAATTTGCGTGAATTAGATGGATATATTAACTTACCTGTCGTCATTTTCATTCATTTATTGTTTAGATTATTTTCCATTCGTTTTTAGGCCTAGCACTGTGTGGAAATTTTACCACTGAAGTCCCAAGAAGAAAGTATATGAGTGTTAAAAGTTGGTGCAAAAGCGAAAAATAAGTCTTGCATAGTTAGCCATAAATATCCGTTTTCCTCAGCGGCCATGAAAGAAAGAAAGCATGACTTATGGCAAACTTAAGTAAAGTCAAGATGCGTTTATGGGCCGTCTGTGTTGATAGTGATGTTTTAATTACGGTGGTATCTTATATATTTTTCCCTCTGCTAGATAGATGGATAGGTGGCTAGACGGATGGAGTTAGATGGATGAATTTGAATAGGTGGATGGAAGCACTGAATGTGTTTTTATTTAGGCAGACAGCGAACGATTTTACTCAGCAGAGAATTATGTCATTTCCATATAATATCGACTATTTCATGATCACTTGTAATTAATTAAAGTTGCCAGACGATTTTATTCAGCTACTAAAGGCATAAAGAGTACAGTTATCTTTATAAACGATTTTTACGTAATGGAAAACTGTTGCTATCGTTGAGTTCGTTAATTTGATCGATTTTCTTTTCTTTTTTCAAGTACCTACCTGTAAGAAGGATAACACTATGGCTCCGCTTCTCCTCCATTGCACTTATTCGTGACTAGCATCATTTTCTAGTGTTATATTAATTTTCAACGTAATTTTCGTCCTTTTGCAGCTCACAGGGGGATTAATACAAGACACTGAAATGGCTCTGCTTTCTCTCCATAGCACTTCTTCATGACTAGCTTAATTTAGTGTTTATCTATCTATCCGTATCTATCATTTTTTTAAATCTATCAGTGGCAATTTGTAAGCAGTAAAACCCCAGGCACATTTCGTTAAGATTACGTAACCGATAAGGAGCAGTGTACCGTAAGGGTGGCGCGATGGAGATCACGGTCGGTCATTTTTTCGTAATTCACCTTTTGACCCCCTAAAGGAGCGTGGGTAGGGATTTTGGTAACCGGGGAGGTAACGAGTGCTAATTGCTGTGACCTCTGAATTGACCTGTTGCTGGGGTATGCACTCTGGGAGGTAAAATTGAGATTAAATTAACCTTTATTTTTTGTTTATTTTTTACTTTACCTTGCCTACTTGATCTGTACGGGGTCAGTTCCTTAACTAATTGGGCTTTTTTAATCCCAGGAAGAAGGAACCTAAGGCCAGAAACCCGTATGATTGTTCCTTCCACGAAAAATAAATAAATGAATAAAATAACAGAGAGCCAAATTCAAGATCCGTTCATTTCGAGATGCCTGGACACACTGCGTTTGAAAGACTGGAGGGAGACAGTTCCAGAGTTGACCTGTTGCATACGTGAAGGACTGGGAGTAACGGTTAAATCATGCATTAGAGAGTTGGACAGAAAAGGGATGAAATACAGACAGAGGGAGACAGTTCCAGAGTTGACCTGTTGCATACATGAAGGACTGGGAGTAACGGTTGACTCATGCATTAGAGAGTTGGACAGAAAAGGGATGAAATACAGACAGAGGGAGACAGTTCCAGAGTTGATCTGTTGCTAGACTGGTACTATGCACATGTAATTAACCTGACCTCTGATTACACCTGTTTCAGAGATGGAAAGGTGAAATTACTTAATAACCGTCATTAACTAAATTAACCTGTCAGATTTGCGAGGTCGTAACTATTTAAATAATTTGGAATTCTGTTACAATATATTTCCTGACCCGTATTGTATCGCCAGTTAAGGAAGCTCCCTAACACTTTTTCCTTAGTGATTTATTTTGCTTATTACGCCTTACTAGTGATTTATTTTGCTTATTACACCGTATTAGTGATTTATTTTGCTTATTACACCGTATTAGTGATTTATTTTGCTTATTACACCGTATTAGTGATTTGTTTTGCTTATTACACCGTATTAGTGATTTATTTTGCTTATTACACCTTATTAGTGATTTATTTTGCTTATTACACCTTATTAGTGATTTATTTTGCTTATTACACCTTATTAGTGATTTATTTTGCTTATTACACGTTACTAGTGATTTATTTTGCGTATTACACCTTATTAGTGATTTATTTTGCTTATTACACCTTATTAGTGATTTATTTTGATTATTACTCGTTACTAGTGATTTATTATGCGTAATACACCTTATTAGTGATTTATTTTGCTTATTACACCTTATTACCCTATTCTGTGTTACATCCTACCAATATCGCCATACTCTGCATAAATAACGTACAAAAGGATATTAACCACCCATATCCAGAAATAAATCGCTGAGGAAAAGGTGTTAGGGAGCTTTCTTACCCGAGGAGAATACAGTCGCTTCCCTGTCGTATATAACTTAGATATATATATATTTTTTTATAGGAAGGAGAGAGAGAGAGAGAGAGAGAGAGAGAGAGAGAGAGAGAGAATGGCTTATGTAAAGATAAAAAGGAATGACGTGTATGGTGAGTAATTATTTAACTACGTGTGTGTGTGTGTGCGTGTGCGTGTGTGTGTGTGTGTGTGTGTGTGTGTGTGTGTGTGTGTGTGTGTGTACTGATAAAAAAACAATCACTGTCATCCTATATCTTGAAGTAAACACGAGAGAGCCTGGGAAGATATATTATTTATTTATCTCTAACATTATTATTATTATTATTATTATTATTATTATTATTATTGTTATTGTTGTTGTTTACATATTGGCATATTTTTCAATCTTGAGGTTCTAGTGATGTGTGTGTGTGTGTGTGTGTGTGTGTGTGTGTGCAGGTCTGTCTCTCTGTCGCCCGTGTGTGTGTGTGTGTGTGTGTGTGTGTGTGTGTGTGTGTGCAGGTCTGTCTCTCTGTCGCCCGTGTGTGTGTGTGTGTGTGTGTGTGTGTGTGTGTGTGTGTGTGCAGGTCTGTCTCCCGTGTGTGTGTGTGTGTGTGTGTGTGTGTGTGTGTGTGTGTGTGCTCAGGTGTCAGCAGACCACCTCATAATGTCCAGTCACCATCTCACATCTCAACATCTAATTACTTAATAGCTCACCTTTGCACCTTACCTGTCTATCTGTCTGAAGGGCGAAAGGTCATTCTATTTCTATGCAGGTGGCGATAAGAGTTAACCACGTGTTCCCTGCGTGACGTAATTACCCATGAGCTTGCATTATAATTCTTTTTTTCTCTCTCTCTGTCTATCTATCTGTCTATATAATTTGTGTGTTCTTACCTAATTGTATCTTTACAGGAATGAGTCAAGCTCGTACTGTCCCGTGTCTTAAACCATTTTTATCGTACATATCCTTAAATTTGTGAATTGTTTTGGCACACACTATTCCGTTAGGTGGTGCATTCCACTGATCAATTGCCCTATTTGGGAAACTGAATTTCCTTACGTCTTTATCGCCTCTCTTCTTATGCAGTTTTTTGCAGTGTCCTCTTGCTGATGCTTCTCCATAGGTTAAGTAATCATTTATGTCTATTTTCTCCTTCCCTGATATGCATTTATATAGCATAATCATGTCTCCTCTTTTCCTTCTCTCCTGGAGTGTTGGTAGATTCAGTTTTTCTAGTCTTTCTTCGCAGCACAGACCCTTAAGCTTGGTACTCATCTTGCAGCTGCCCTTTGTTCTTTTTCAATCTTATCTATGTGTTTTTTGAGATGAGGATTCCGGACTACTGACGCATACTCCAGGGTTGGTCTGATGAATGATGTTATTATCTTTCTTAGCATGTCTTCATATATGTATGTGAATGTTATTCTTATATTTGCAAAGCAGTGTATACATGTTCCGTACCTTCTTACTGATGTGGTCTGCCAGAGATAGTTTGTTATTGATAATCACACCTAGGTCCTTCTACCTTTCTGATGTGTGTAGGGTTGATCTTCCAAGCTTATAATCCTAATCTGGTCTTTTTCACTTTTACCAAACTTAATTACATGACACTTGTCCACATTCAATTCCATTTGCCATTTATTGCTCCATTCATGAAGCTTATTTAATTCTTCTCGTAGCTCTCTGCAAGAATCTGTTAGCAATTTTCCTTTGTATTTTGCTAAGCCGACTCCGTACCTTCTTTACTAACTGCACAGTTGTTGACTTTATACACGGGTTTTATCCGCCCCTGTGTAGAGTACAACTATCATGTGTGGGGAGGCTCCCCACATACAGCTCTTCTCAATAGGGTAGAGTCAAAGTCTTTTCGTCTAATCAACTCTCCTCTTACTGGCTCCCTTCAACCTGTATCTTCGCCGCACTGTTGCCTCTTTATCTCTTCTCACACTAACTTCAATGGTCACTGCTTCTCTGAACTGTCTGCTTGCATCCCACCATCTCTACGACAGGTGCCTAGTACCAGTCTAGCAACAAACTCTCATCCCTTTTCTGTCCAGCTCTCTAATTCAAGAGTTAACCGTTACTCTCAGTCCTTCATTTATGCAACAGGTCAACTCTGGAACTGTCTCCCTCTGTTTCCTACATCCTACGATCTCCAGTCTTTCAAACGCAGTGTGTCCAGGCATCTCGAAATGAACGGATCTTGAATTTGGCTTTTTTTTTTTTTTTAAGGAACGGTTTGCGGGCTCCTGGCGTATGATTCTTTCTTTCTTACATTAAAAAAATCAGCAAATTTAGATAGCATCCATTTCGTGTTAGTGTCTATATTATTTATATACACTAAAACATGTCTATATTATTTATATACACTAAAACATGATTGGTGCCAGCACTGAGCCCTGTGGAACTTCGCTGGTCACTTCTCTCCATGATGAGTAATTTCCCCTTAGTACTGTTCTCATTTCTCTTTTTATGAGAAAATCTTGCATCCAACAATACAGTTTGCCTCGGATTCCTCCTTGATGGTGCAGTTTCCATAAAAGTCTTTGGTGCGGTACTCTATCAAATGCTTTCTTGAAATCTAAATACTGTCCACTCATCCTTCTCTTTTTTGTAATGTTTCTGTAACTGTCATAGCTTAATAGATTAGTGTGTGTGTGTGTGTGTGTGTGTGTGTGTGTGTGTGTGTGTGTTGAGAACCCCCTGGTAGCAATGAAAGGTATATTATTTTAATCCCTCCATCCTGCCATTTCTCCTAAACCAGCGTAAAGAGATGGGTATTAGCAAGATGATACCGTATCCGTAATCAGTTTCGTAACCTGCAAACTGTTTATTATAAGATACAGGTAACATGCAGCACAACGTAGGAAGAAAATGGAAGTAAGCGCTAGTAAACAGACAGCTGGGAGTCTCCTAAATCCATGGTATTGTGTTAAAATAGCCAATTCATGTTACTTAACCCATTTCACGCGTGCAGTTTTTCCGTGTTTGTTTATCCGTGTTCATAATTTATCTGGCCTTTTGTGACTATTGACCCTCAAGGTGTCTAGGAAGAGTAGTTGTATTCAAGACGAAGCGAAAAAAGAAAAAGAAAAAATAATATTCATGGTCACCACCCCCGGGCTCAAAAGTGCTCTACCTTGACACACCTTTTGGATATCGCTCCGTGGCGTATAATTGGCACTCTGAGGGGGGATTTTGGTTGCTAAGGTTATTTTTGTCGGTGTTCGTAATTTTCGGTGTTCGTACGCGCCACACAGACATAGCAAAGGCGGGAGAAAATGTTTGATTATTCACGATAGACGGGGGTGGTAGACAGTGGTGGTACCTAGCAACTTTCACTTCCCGTCCGTGTTTAGTCAGAACAAAAATAGTACGTTTCTTTGTGAATAACCTGCCTGAGAGTTATTCATCCTTTGCATTTTTTACACGTCCATAGCATATACGGACAGCGCGAAGGAGTACATGATCATAAATGGTTGCTAGAAGCCGGTAAGGAGGGCAGACAAAATCGCCATCTGGCAATTCACTCCCGCCAGCCCCTCCCACCAAAATACCATTCACTAGATCAATACTATTGGAACGTTAAATTTCCCCGTATATACGCTCTCCTGGGTGACTCTGGCGTAGTTAGAAAATAGAGGGTAATATCCAAGGAAATTCGGTGATAGGAGAATTGAGCAGGAGGGATATTAAAGGTAAAGGAAGGGATAGTTTAAATTTTAGAAGACCGTAATGGCGGCCCAGCGGAAGGAGAAAAGAACATCGTCTGCTGCTGAGGGTTTTGTCAGCGGCGATACACGGTGAGGGACGGACCGGCGTCGAGCGCTCCGCCAAATATCCAAATCCTCCACCCTTTGACCCGCCCATCCTCCCTCTGTCTGTTTTTATAAGTGTATCGCAGTTGACCAGAAAGCGAAATTTAAAAACAGCCGCCACCATGGAGTCCGTGACGATGCCTAACTACTCGTACGTGTTCAAATTCGAGGAGGACTTTGACACGTTGGAGAAGAGACGATGGATGAAGGACAATTGGATGATGTGTTTTTATTATATCGGCGCCTACATGATCGTCATATACTGCGGACAGCTCTATATGCAGACCAGACCCCGGTTCGAGCTGAGGATTCTGCTGTTTATGTGGAATGTGTTTCTCGCCCTCTTCTCCATATGGGGTGCCACACGAAGCGCCCCCGAACTCCTGTATGTGCTAAATAAATTCGGCTTCAGGTACTCCGTCTGCATACCTGGCCCCAGGTGAGTGCTGTGTAGTGGGTAGTACATGTAATTCGAGTAGTACAGCGTTACAGTTGGTACAGAGGCTTGGTACGGATGCGAGGGGTTGTACAGGCGGATTCAAGAACCGGCACATGGGTAGTACATGACTGTAATTGTGTAACATGTTTTGGAGTAGGATGTAATTTTAGTACATGCAGAAGAATGATAAGGATATTACTAGGAGTGCCAACTACAGAATCATGCAGTTTGTACATTTATTTGTACTTGGTTACAAATTATTGATTAATAGGATCAGCCAAATTATTACATTTACCCGTACATGTAGTGGGTAGTACATGTAATAGAAGTGATCGGTACAGATATTAGCCTGTGAAGAATAATATAGCCTAAATTTGAGTTACCGGCTCATGTAATAGGTTGTACTTGTAATTTTAATACAGATTGAATGATGGCTACTAGGATGTGCTAATTCAATGTGCTGGTACATGTAATGGCAGTGGAGTACAGTACGGGTGGGCTGTAGGAGATATAATTGAGTACATGCAGTGGGATTTTGTAATATGAAGTACAGGGTGGATAGTACATGCCTTTTATTAGATGTACAAAAATGTGAAGATGTGCCACTCAAGGATGCACAAATAGTGTACATGTAATAGGATTTATAGTAATTGTAATGCATATAGTTAGTACATTAGATTTCAGTGCCAGATATGAAGTATGAATGTAATAAGTTGAACAGTACATGTAACGGAAATATCGCAATCGTACACGAGCCGGATGCGAGTCATGGGTTATCTGATAGTGACATACCATGAAAATGTACATGTAATGGTTGTGCCAAGTGTACATGTAATAAAATGTTAATGGCTTACATGTTTGGGGTACTAATGGTGTACAAGTAGTGAATCCAGGAGTACATGTAATGTAGTGTACATGTAAGTAATGTGCTGATGGTGTAGTGAATGCAGGAGTACATGTAATGAATTTAGTGTACGTGAATGGATGTACTAAGGGTGTAGTGAATGCAGGCGTACATGTAATGGGTGTAGTGTACGTGTAATGGATGTACTGAGGGAGTATTGAATGCAGGAGTACATGTAATGGAGGTAATGTACATGTAATGGATGTGCTGATGGGGTAATGAATGTGTTAATGTACAGGTGTAATGAATACAGGTGTACGTGGATGTTCTAGTGTGCATCTGATGAATGTACTGTAAATGTCTAATGCAAGAGTACATGTAATGATTATGGTGTACATGTAATTGTGTAGTAGTGTACAGGAATCGTTGTAAATAATGTACAGTACTGTGGTAAATATTGTACCTGTAACCAATTTTCTTCATTGCACTTTCAACAAATGTACTGAATTGAACATGGAGTGGATGTGCTGGTGTGATGTAATGAAACAAGATGTGCTCAGTGTACATGCAACGAGGAATGTGCTAGTGTAACATGTGCTAAGTAGTACACATTATATACAAAGGTGAAAGAGTTTGTACAATAACCTGCTTAAATAGCGTATACAGATGATGGAAATTAGCCAGACTACACTCCTTTCACAGACACCTGGCCATATTTACCATCTCTTTTGAGTGCTGAGTTGTAACACTAGATTAACATTAGAATATGGTACTAGTCACGAAGAAGTGCCGTGGAAAGGGTGTAGAGCCGTAGCATTGTCTGTTTCCTGCCACTGAGCTGCGGGAAATAGCAGAAGGACGAAAAATCTGGGCCAGGTTAGGTGAAAGAACCAGATATTTAATATAGTAATCCGGCATATAAATTCATTACATATACCAACAAATACTATGGCACTGTAACTGGTATTATGTAGGTGGTATTTACAATTATTATTATTATTATTATTATTATGTACTGGTAACGACAAACTGGCCATGATACGTGCTACAGATTTGTTTGAAATAATTACACAGATTCTCATTAAAAATCCAGAAATTGTGCACGTAATGGGATGTAACAATGTACTCTACGTATTGACAAGGGGGTGAAAAGGTGGAGGACCGGAGGAGAGGGAGACTGAGATGTAAAGGATAATAATTTTAAGTACGTGAGGATGGGACTTGAAGTGGAATGGTTCAGATGCTTTAAATAAATGTTATGATTTAGAAGGGCACTCAGCAACAGTTTAGAGTGTGTGTGTCTGTGTGTGTTATAGTACATGTGCGTTTGTGGGTGTCTCACGTAAGTGTGAGTCACGGTACATGTGAGTTTGCGTAAAAGATGAGCGTCTTGCAAATATGTTTGTGTAAGAGAAAGTGAATTATAGTGCACATGCGTTTACGTAAGTGTGTGTGTGTGTGTGTGTGTGTAGTTTGGTTAGCTTAGATTCGCAACATTGCTTGATTTAAATTTGGCCAGGTTAAAGGTACCTGTGTTTGATTTGATTAGTGGTATGCTGTTATTATTATTATTATTATTATTATTATTGTTATTATTATTTAGCATAGTTTTAGCTAGATTAAAGTATATTGTCCAGTTAGATTAGGCTATGTTAGTTTGGATTGGTAGTGCTAGTAAATGGCTAGACGTCTGGTGTGGAATATTGATCTAATCCTTCTGTAGGGTTGCTAGGACGGCTAGGCTAGGATATTCTGACTAGTAGGGGCTAGGTTAGAAGTGCATGAAGGTAGAATAGGCTATGTTAAATTTATACTCAGAATATTCACTTTAATTGGGCATGAAATTGTCGCTGCATCTTGAACGCTTGGCAGTAAGAGACTGACACTAGAATATGGTGCTAGACACGAAGAAGTGCTATGGAAAGGATGTGGAACTGTACTGTACTATTCGGCCACTGAGCAGCGGGAAGTACTGTAGATACAAAAGGAAATCCCCCCCCCCATTTTTTATTCAGGGAAGAAGGAACCAAAGGCTTGCAAATTATTCCCTCCAAGAAAAAAATGAACACGTCAATGAAGTATACCGTTAAATACCTCTTAGAGGACTACGTGGATTTTGGGAGGGGCTACGTAAAGGCTAGAGTGAGGCTACTGCAACTTCTGGCATGTGATATTGATCCGCAGAGCTAGGCTACTCTAGACCAGTGCTAGAGGTTGCTAGGAGGGGCCATGCTAGTAGTAGTAATAGTAGCAGCAACAGTAATAGTAGCAGCAACAGTAGTAGTAGTAGCAGCAACAGTAGTAGTAGTAGCAGCAACAGTAGTAGTAGTAGCAGTAGCAGTAGTAGTAGAAATAGTTTGGGCACGAAAATCTACCATATCACCTTAAAATAGATGACGTCTTTGTATTGCCTTATTGTCTGAACCGTGTCTCTCTTGAAAATTATAGTGTGGTTGCGTAAATTCCATGATTCTTAGCGTCAACGAATCTCCATGGTTACTAGTCCAATCCACCCCTCAGTCAGACTACACCTGGCCATGAACTGAGCTGAGAAACCATCCATATAATTATACTCTTGCCACCTCCAGACGATTTTCGGAGCATTATCCATTCAGTCTCTTTTTACTTTTTATTCCATATCTCCAGACTTTTCCTAACTGAAGGGAGGGTTAGATCTATCCTTCATTAACCCCTTTAGTACGAGTGATGAGTATGAAGTCCCTTGGCAAGATTTTAGTGGAAAAAGTTAAATGGAAAAATATCTGGATTGGGGCTACTTTGAGGCTAGAGGCTACCAGAGACACTTGTTGGGCTATTGATCCACGGGGCTCCTCCAGGCCAGCGTGTTAGGTTGCTAGGAGAGGCGGTGCTAGGAATGGATGGGCTAGGACAAGGCTAGTTGGTTTGTGCAGGACTAGGAGTGGGGGAATTAAGAAACATACATAAACATACACGTACAAATACACAAATTCATATACATACGCAAATACACATACAAACACGTACATACACATACATATGCATAAATACATACATAAGCACATACATATACATTCAGATACATAAACACGAGAGAGAGAGAGAGACAGAGAGAGAGAGAGAGAATGGAACACCCCCGTCTGTACTAACCCCCAATTGTAGGAAATTACTGTTGCATAAAAAATACATAAATACACAATTTCCACGACTGAGCGGTACAAATACCAACTCTCTCTCTCTCTCTCTCTCTCTCTCTCTCTCTCTCTCCACTGTAACCGGGATTTTCGCCTTTTTGCAGTCTGTTTACCGTAGCTCTGGCAGAAAAAGAATACTACGGCTCTGCATCCTTTCCATAGCACTTCTTCGTGACGAGCACCATATTCTAGTTGATCTATTATTACATTTCGAATATAAAGATGCGAGAGATGGTAAATTATCGCCCAAGCTCAGTTGATGGCCAGGTGTCGTTGGATTGGATAGTGAATTTGAATAGTAACCAAGGAGACACCTCATGACTAAGGCTCAACGATTTCCATGTATTTATAAAGATGGAAAGATTACAATTTTTCTTTCAGCTTAGTTGATGGCAAAGTGTAGTCATATGAGAGGGTGGATTTGACTAGTAACCAAGGAGATTCAGACCTCATAACTAAGGGTCATCGATTCCATGCAATTTTCAAGATGGAGACATGGCAGTTTTTCCCCCCGTGAGCCGAATTGTTGGCCAAATGTCAGATTGGAAGCTGGATTTGACTAGTAACCAAGGAGACTTAGCTACTACGTCTTTCAGTGCTGCATCCCGCCAGTTTAAAGTCAACATCCTAGCTTTGGTTTTGAATTAGCGTTTGTTTAAATATAGGGCGGATTCAAGTAAGTTTTTTTTTTTTTTTTTATACTAGTAACGCCTCTTCCTTACCGATTTATTTTCGATTCTGCTCCGGTACTATATTCTTGTGTTACGCAATCTACGTCGGTATTGAAAAGACATAAACCAGGGGATGTTAATGAATAGTTCGAAAAATAAATCGCTAAGGAAGAGGTGTTACGGAGCTTCTCAACCCTTTCACTACAGTAACTTTTATTGCGTTCTTCCTGCTTCTAGACTTTACTGGCCGTAGTAAAGAGGTCGTGTACGGAAGGTGAATAGAAATGATGTCCCAAATTAGGCCTTTCAGAAGCAATCTCTCTCTCTCTCTCTCTCTCTCTCTCTCTCTCTCTCTGGAAATTGGATAAAAACAGTCCCCAGTAATTCTTTGGTAGTATGTTTTTCAGATTGTCGTACTGAAGGTATTAATCTATAGCCAGACGCCATTATCCCGTAAGGAGTGGCCGTTTGTCTTTGAGTTAGGTGTGTTACGGGACGGGGCACTAACCCTTCGCCAATTGTTGACACGTAGGGAACACGTATGGGTTGTTTATATGGCTATTCCACAGCTTTGTAAATGGTTTCATGGCTTACAGGAAACCATTAGGCTTGTAAATGGTTTCATGACTTACAGGAAACCATTAGGCTTGTCACTCAGTGTAAAGGAAAGAAGGGTAATAAAGAGTGACAGGAAAGATGGGAGAAATAGGAAGAGGGCAGCTAAAAAAGGGATAAAGGTGATGGAAGAAGTAGGCAGCACTACATAGAGTGAGTGGATGATGGTGAGAAGTAGGAAGAGAGGAGGGCAGATATAAAAAGGTGAAGGAAGTAGTAGGCGGCACTACATCAAGTGAGTGGATGATAGTCGTCACCACCTACCACCTAAGGATTAATCTCGTGTTTTATAACCGGGCAACCAAAGGGCTATGTTACTATTCCATTGTAGTTGATAAGCGACCTGTATGTGATGCGCTGATAAGAGCTGCACCTTTGATAGCGTGGCGTGATAGGCCATGGGAGTTGATATCGAATGTTTCTCTCTCTCTCTCTCATGCTGATAAGGGCTTCACCATCTTTCTTTCACAATGGGGCGATCAGTCATGTGAGCTGCCATCAAATGTTTACTCCTAACCACATCATTCGAGTCTGTTTTCATCTGGTGGAACTGGGTTAGATTAAAAACTTACTATATTATTATTATTATTATTTTACAGGACTGGTATGTATGAAATTCACATGAGTTGCTATCAGTTGTCTTCCTTAGTCAGTTCAACTATAGACTCCATTTTATGGGATTGGGTTCCTCAGACTCTGTTTTTATTTATTTTTCATTTACGGGACTGGGTTACTAACAAATACTAAATCAGGCTTGAATGGAACACAGATTGCCCTCAAATGTTTACTCTTAATCACGCGACTATTGCAGACTTTTCATTCGAGAGGTTTGAGCCACAGATTAAATAATTCTGCAAGGCGTGGCTGCGTGAAATTTGATCGAGTAGGAATGAGTTGTCAGTTTATAATGCTTCAATCAACCCAGCGTAAAACTGCCATCCCTCCATCTTCGTTGAGGCTTATTCAGCAAGGTCACGAGTCGCAGGTGTACGCAAGATGGTCCCAGCATAAACACTAGACTCTGTAGCTGTTTCTTCTATTGATAAAACAGAACTCTTTGCTCACACTCTCCTTCAGTTCCACCTTACATGATTCCGGTGCTGTTCCTCCATCACGTCCCCCCTCTGACTTCCTGACGTAATTTCTTCAGTTGATATTTTCTGCAGGCTAGGGTGTGGCAGCGATAGTAGCAAATTTTATATACCTGTCTGCATACCTAGGCTGCTTCCCGCAAAGAAAGGGAGGTAGCCGAGACAGGACGACACACACCCAATTTACACGCACACACACAGTCGTATCTTAGCCCCAAGGAGAGACGGGACGGAGCTTACCGGTACCGTAGTAAGTGATGCAGGATAGACGACGATGGTAACTGCCTGAGCCGTCCCATCACCACGAGAGCTGAAATAAACCGTGTGGAGATACCGGAAATAAATCCGTAGAAAGCGAGGCTGGTTCTGGAAAAAATATCAGTCCCGTATTTTATTTTCATTAGTTATTTATTATTCGTTATAGTTTTAGTTATATTTTGTTACTCCTGACTTTTTTGTGTCAGGTTTGAAGAATCTCAAAGAATGATGACTACGCTTCCGTAAAAAAAAAAAAAAGAAAAAATTAAATGTGGAGATAACGGTAATAGTGACAAAAAAAAAAAAAGTACAGTATCGGTACGAGGAAGATTTAATATCAAAGAAGTATAATGCCACAAAACGACATTCACCAACAGATATAAAAAAAAAATGCAAAGACAAAATAAGTGGCGAATGACGAAAAAGTGGAGGCAAGTGTCAGTGCAGGAAGCTATCGTATGGAGCTTGGAAATAAAAAAGAAAATCCATCACCTCCGAAACGTATACATGTGAAACTTGCTATACTGAGAGAGAGGGAGGGAGAAATGAAAATCCCGCCCAAGACCCACTGAGCACTGCCTCTCCCAGCACGGCAGCTATCCGGGGCGGGGCGCAAAATCTCGACCCTGCCCCGAATGAGAGAGAGGGGGAGAGAGACTATTAAATTCAGAATCTTCCGTGGTCGTGTTTCATTTGAATTTTGTTCGTGCTTTGACCGTTAAATTTAAATACGGAAGCGGTTGTTTGGCAGAATGCGTTAACGTTCGGCGATTTAAACTGTGTGTGTACCGGTAGTAGTCTATTTTCAGAGTTCATAGATTGATGTTTATTGTAGTAGTAGTAGTAATAATAATAATAATAATAGTTGGTGGTGGTGGTGTTACTTCCGTGTGAGTTTCAGGTAGTGTATGTCTTCGAATATTTTTTTTTTTTTTTTTTTCTCCAGGAAGTGTGTGTGTGCCTTCGGGCGTGTGTATGATTTTTTTTTCCTGTGCACATTTGTAACAAGGGAAAAAAAGTGAGTGGTATGCCTAGAAGTGTGCATATTTGGTAGTGTGTGTGTGTGTGTGTGCGTTCAGGTTGTGTTTATGAAGAATTGCTTTTTTGTGTGCACGTAAGAAAGAAAAAGAAAGTTGTACGCCAAGAAAAACCGTGTGTGTGTGTGTGTGTGTGTGTGTGTGTGTGTGTGTGTGTGTGTGTGAATCAGGAAGAATGAAAAGCCTATAAAAACTGGTAGGCCTAGAAAAACTTGGCCAGGAATCTCCTTTACTCTAGGCCACTCTGGATACCGTTATTTTGAATTATCCTGCTTGCCTCTCCCGTTACGGCGGGCACGCAACATGCTTTAACGTTTTACCTCGGCTGATTTATGCTGTTAGTCTTCCATCCGAGGGGACTGGATCACTTCATATTAAATGCAAGGTGGTGCTGGCATAAAATCTGAATCCTAAGTTACAAGGTAGGGTTGAGTCTCCTTGGTTACTAGTCAAATCAGCCAGTCTTACTACACTTGGCCATCAGTTGAGGTAAAGGGATTGTGGATCTGTCGGGTTAAGAGAAAAGCACTATAACTCCCTGCTAGGCAAAAAAATAATAATAATAATGAAAAACGGAGAAAATTGACAGCTGGCGAAACGCATTGAGAATCGTACTATTACTAACGCATGTTTCAAATGGTTCGACTTTTTCCCGTATGTATTCGTCAGACCCTGGGAAGATGCGTATTTTTGTATCTCCAAATGATTTTTATTCAGTTTAAGAACGGTTGCTTATTCTCGTCGATCATGTAAGCTCCCTAACCCCTTTCCCATGGCGATTCATTTTTCTTATACCTTGTCCTGTTACATAATTCCTTCCGATGATGGTATAATCTGCATAATAACATACAAAAATTTATTAACCAGCTATATCTAGAAATAAATCGCTAAGGAAGAGTTGTTAGGGATTACTTAACCGACGGGAATTCGTATATAAGATTATCGCTTGTATTCTAGAAGGTTAAGGAAGCTCCATAACAACTCTTCCTTACCGATTTATTTTTGGACACGGCTGGGTAATATAGTTTTATGCGTTATTGATGTAGAATGTGGTGATACCGAGATGATTTAAGTAACACAAGACAGTAAGGTGTAATAAACAAAATAAATCGCTTAGGAAGAGGTGTTAGGGAGCTTCCTTGAATGATTTAAGTAACAAGACAAGGTGTAATAAGCCCAATAAATCACTTTGGAAAAGGTGTTAGGGAGCTTCCTTATCCTACAAGATTACGAGCTTCCCTCTTGTTTAAAAATTCCGTCCTAAACTAAATCATATAGAGACAGCAAAACGAAAATAAAATGACAAACTGGATTATCATTGGTGCAAACTAAGTCCAGTCATGCTGTAGAACTCGTGCAAATTTTTATATGTTTACGACAAATTTGGAGAAGTAATGTGAATATATGTTCAAATAGAAACGGCAGTGAAGACGTGGGATTACCAAGCAGAAGTATCTCAGCCGTGTGTGTGTGTGTGTGTGTGTGTGTGAGAGAGAGAGAGAGGGAGGGAGGGAGGTATGTAAGAGTTACAATTAATTCATTCCGGTGTCCTTGCTGCAGAAATGGATCTCGTTGTATGCTAACTTAACCACCATATTTTGAATTTATTTTTTGCATGATAAACAAGAAACATTTACCGTACTTTCCTTGTCACTTCTACGGGGAAAAAAAAGTTGCGACACTATTGATAGTTTGTTAATCATGGCTCTTGCACAAATTTACGTGTAAGTTGTATTTTCTGGACAATACATATGGATAGATAAAACAGCAATACGTATCGATAGAGCAGTACCAGCCTAGGAGTGATAGTGAGAATCAGTATGCCAGTAGGCTATAGAGTAAAAGTATGTTTTGAGGATAGCCAAATACGACTGATGTAAAAGTGAAAATAGTAGGTTACGTAAAGGCAAGAGATTTGTATTCTAGTAGCGAAACATGACTAGCATATAGATTGTAAGAAAAACTGTCTAACATTTCAAAACAGGAAAGAAAAACATTCTGACCGGATAGAGGATAAAGTCATGCTGGTAAGAATAACGCTAACATGATGAGATGTTTAAAAAATATGTAAACAAAAATGGAGTTACGTATCTGGCGACGTTTGGCATCTGCGTGTATTGTTGCTGGTTTTATCTCCGTCCTTCATATATAACTTTCCCGCCGTTTTCTTGTATCTTGGAAATTATAAGATATGGTGGTTTTAGGGCAGTTTTTATTCATGGGAAGTGGCTGGGGGGAGCGAGAAAATCCACGGGGGAATGAAAACTTATGGGAGATTTTTCCCCCCCGCGATAATTGGCAACTCTTAAGTGACGCAATGACGGTCGCTTAGCTCCCAACCCCGATCTGTTACGTAACGCATGACGCCTTCTTTGATGCCACATTATCCTCAAATCTATTGCGTTTTTTCAAGTTCCGGGTACATTTGAAGGTGAATTGCAGCTCTAAAATGGCCAAATTGCCGCTAACATGAAGGGGGTGTGGGGCTGACAAAGAGAAGTCGAAGATGTTTAGTGACAAAAAGTTTCAATATCGTATGCATTGTGCAGTGGAGGGATGCATTCTCAAGTACAGTATGTTGTTGCTGTGGGTGGGTTTACTTGGATTTTGTTGACTTGCTGTTGCTTGTAGCCTTACCGCAATTTTGTATTTTTGAATGTTGGGAAATGAGTGGTTTACGAAAGCGGCGAGTTTGGTGCGAAAGTTGCAAACGCTAATATTCGTGTGGGTTACCTGGAATTTAACTTATTGCTGTGTGTGTGTACCTGGAATTTAACTTTTATAGCTGCCATGAGCCATATCCTCTATTTCAGGCTGTGACGGCTTTACGGAGGGGGCATGTTGAGCAAAAATCTTTCAACGTGTCCAGGAAATTTTCATAGCCCGAGATATTGCTACTTATTTACTTTTGTTTATTTTTTTAATAGGCCCTGTATTCTTATCGATTAAGGAAGCTCCCTAACACCTTTTCCTAGGCGATTTATTTTACTTATTACACCTTACTGCCCAATTATTACGCAAATCCTTCCAACATTGCCATACTCTGCATGAACAACGTACCAGAGTTCCTTAGCCAGCCATATCCAAAGTAAGTCGCTAAGGAAGAGGTGCTAGGGAGCTTCCGTACCCGACAAGATTATGGGCCTAGGAAACGGGCTCTTGTCCTCTAAGGAAGCTCCCAATCACCTTCCTAAGCGACTTATTTTGCTTATTACACCTTGCTGTCCTCGTCTGTGTTTAGGTAATTATCACCATATTCTGCGTGTATAACATATATAACGTACAAAACGATATTAGCCAGCAGTATTAAAATAAATCGCTGAGGAAGAGGTGTTAGGGAACTTCCTTACCCGACGAGACTAAGGGACTTGGAGCTGGACAGATTGGATACTGCCATCAGTAGAGAACTACAAATTTTAGCCATCATTATTATATATAGAAATTCCCTAGTAGTGTAAAAATCGTTAGGAGAGCAAGATTTAAAAAGGGGGAGGGGACTGCCGCACGATTCAGTGGTTTAAATTTGTATGGACTGCCGTAACGTAACCTTGAACTGTATGTCCAAAAGGGGAAATAAGGGATGATACCAGTACCGTTACGTAAAGTTTAACTCATGCAATATACTGTAGTTTTTGACGTTGCGTAGATGTACGGTATTTATATTGTGAATTTTGCGTTGACAGAAATGGCGGGAATTTTGGAGGGCCGTATTCTGGTCGATTTATACATAGTACTTTTATATACTTTTATTTTGGAAGTAAAAATAGGTATAAGCTACATAAATAGCCTAAAATGCGAACAAAATAAATTGAGGGGTGCTAGGGAGCCTTCTACGACTAATACGGGCTAGGGTGTGTTTACATGATGCCAGATTCAAATTACATAGCAACTGAACGTGGTAGTATGTGCTTGCTTTATCGAGAAAATAACCTCTAATTTTACTAATTTAATTTACTTGTTCGATTTGCAAGGATTTAAAGTTTTTGTGGGTTAGTAAAGGAGTGGAGGTAGGAATATTAGTTGTTTTTTTGCGTGTAGGGTGAGTGGCATCTTTTACCGGAAAACCCCACTCTTAAATAGCCTCCCCCCCCCCTCTCTCTCTCTCTCTCTCTCTCTCAGTATTTGCCAGGGAGAGAGTGCATGAGGAATTAATGTACTAAGTCGCCTTGGAGAGAGAGAGAGAGAGAGAATGATAAAGTGAAGGTAGATTTCCTTCACTTGCACATTTGCAGGCTCGCTTACTTCCTTGGTTTTTGTAATATTTTTTTACTCGGCGTGTGTGTATGTCTCTCTCTCTCTCTCTCTCTCTCTCTCTCTCTGATGTCATCATTGTATTAGGAATTCCCATGTCTCCTAGGCATGCGCTTCTCTCCTTCCCTCCTTACCTGCCTGCGTATCTTCTCTCCTTCCTCCATCCCTCCATTTCCTCCCACTTCTCTGTTTTCCCTTTTCCTCTGCTGTTCCCTCCTTGTCTTCATTTATCGCACCCCTTGCTCTCCCCTGCATCGTTTTTCGTTAATATTTCAGTCCCTCCCATTATTCTCTTCCATTTCATTCCTCCCTCCATTCATCCTTCCCCTCCCTTCCTCCCTCCATTCATCCTTCCCCTCCCTTCCTCCCTCCATTCATCCTTCCCCTCCCTTCCTCCCTCCATTCATCCTTCCCCTCCCTTCCCTTCCTTCATTTGTTCACTCAAACCAGCCTCCATAATTTTAGTTCTCTCCTTCCCCCATTTCTGACGCATTATTCTTCCTATTTCCCAGACTAAATTTTTTTTTTCTCTCTCTCTCTCAGGGAAGGAGCCCTCGTAATTTTATACATGCAGTCAACCTTTGCCGGAAATAAATAATTGTTTACAAGCTCAGTGGCTAGCCAATACCCTGGCCCCAGACTCTTGTTAAACGCCTAATATGATTCGTATGATCCTATTGCATTATTATTAGTCCGATTTATTATTATTATTTCTAGTATTAGTGTTTTTGTTAATTCAGTGGCGGGATGTATCTTGCTTGGTATTTATTTATTTTTATTTTAGATTTCAAAAGTACGTTCCACGAGTCTCCCCAAGTCTGAGAGAAAAAATAGTACTGAGCAGGTATTTTATTGGCTAACTTGTACGTCGAGAGGTCTGATCATCGTTAAAAAAAAGTAAGAAAAAGATTGCATCAGATACCTCATGTTCCCTTCAATTTTTGTGCTCCTCGTGTTGGATATCGGTGAAGTTGCACATGACTCAGTGGAGAGTGGCATGATCTCGCGCCATGGCTGTCTCCCCCTTACCATTGGTCGGTTGGGCTGTGACGTAATCGTGTGTTTGAACCAGGGCGCGGACTTTCAAACATACAATCATTTTCCCGTCGTAACCTTTTCTTTCTTTCCTTTTTTTTTTGTAGACATGGGAAATTTCACTTCCATTCTTGGGAAATAACAGCTTTCCCCGTGATTTTTTTATACTTGACATGAAAATTGTCTACTTTCCCTGTCATGCAAAAAACAGATCGGAGTTACGAGAGGGAGTTTGATTGTATACGTCGCTCGTAGGTACAGAGGCAAGCTGATGACGTCACTGGAAACATCGGCCATTGGTGAATAATGTATGACGTCACGGTTCCAATATTGTAGTAGTAGGTTACTTTTTATTCCGGTTATTATTATTATTATTATTATTATTATTATTTTCTTGCCATAATCAGTTTTTTTTTCAGCGTAAGGGAGCCTCGATGTTGATAAAATAATGATGACGTCACGGACAAACATGGCGGCGGCGCGTTGATAAGAGACTGATAAAGGCGGGAAATGGGTGACAGGTTCAAGCACTGATTATTTCACCTCTTATGCAAGCAGAGAGTAAAAGGGCAGTGTCTAAAAGCTATCAGTGTTATCAGATAAGAGAATAAACGTATCTTTTGACATGATTGTGTGGTTGAGTGTGCTTATATTTACATTTGAAGAGAATGACGTGTGGACTAAGCCTGTGGAGAGGATGTAGAGACTAACTAGCAGAGTATGAATCAGGTGGAGACCGAGGATGAGATGGAGGAATAGAGGTACTGTATATGTGAGTTGGGAGGGCAGTGAAATGACGCACAGGGCGACATGG
>NC_136976.1:2245000-2357500 GCF_032717465.1 Coenobita brevimanus
ATAATTTTTCAGGAGCTTAGGACAAGGTGAAATGCAGTCTCCCTTTTCTTATATATATAAAAAATTTCCCTCTGTGCTTACCGAGTTTTTTGAGAGAGAGAGAGAGAGAGAGAGAGAGTGGGTATTGGATGATCATTATGTGAGTGAGCAAGGAAGAGGAAGAGAGAGAGAGAGAGAGAGAGAGAGTGGGTATTGGATGATCATTATGTGAGTGAGCAAGGAAGAGGAAGAGAGAGAGAGAGAGAGAGAGGGAGGGGTGAGTGAAAGGGTGAAGGTATGTAGGTCTACTTCAGCCCACGGCAAGGCTGCACACACACACACACACACACACACACACACACACACACACACACACACACACAACGATATTTCAGTAGCCCCAAAATTCTCAGCCGCACCTATTTCTCTCTCTCTCTCTCTCTCTCTCTCTCTCTCTCTCTCTCTCTCTCCCTCTCTCTCTCATTATCAGTGTCGCCGCCTCTTCAGCTTGTCTAGATAAGGGAGGAGGAGGGGGAGGTACGAGGGAGGAAGAGGAGAGGAGAGAAGGGAGAAACAAGAGAGAGAGAGAGAGAGAGAGAGAGAGAGAGGAGTAAAAGGAATGGAGGTGGAGGAACTGGAGAAGAGAGGAGAGAAATTGATGTCGAGGAGGAGGGAAGAGAAGGGAGGAAAGGAGAGAAAAGGAGGGCAGAGAGGGGAGGAAAGGTAAGAGAGAAGAGAGAGACGGAGGAAAGAGGAGTTAGAAAAGATTGAGGTTAAGTGAGAGAGGGGGAGAGCATAAAAGACAGGAAGGAGAAACATTGAGATAAATTGGAGAGAGAGAGAGCGGTGAAGGAGGAGACATGGAGAATGGCATTAAAAAAGAAAAAAAATGAATTGTTGGAAAAAAATGTGTGTGTGTGTGTGTGTGTGTGTGTGTGTGTGTGTGTGTGTGTGACAGACACCACTTTCTACAACCACCACCATCACTACATCCGTTTACTTTCCTTGGTCGTCTTCCTTTTGTTTCCTCATTCTCTCTCTCTCTCTCTCTCTCTCTCTCTCTCTCTCTCTCTCTCTCTCTCTCTCTCTCTCTCTCTCTCACTGTACACGAGTTTCTCCCTCCTTCCTTCCTTCATTAATTCATTCAGTCATCCGTCTCTTCCTTTGTGTTCTTGCTTTTTTCCTTACTCTGCTTCTTTCTCCTTTTTCTCTCCCCCCCCTTTCCTCCCTCCCTCCCTCGTCTTAATATCACATCCACTTTCATCGGTCCATTGACTCTCTCTCTCTCTCTCTCTCTCTCTCTCTCTCTCTCTCTCTCTCTCATTATTGTTATTACCCCAACCCTTATTAAATATGTACACTAAATATTTTCATCAGTTGACGTTCATGACTAGAAAGCGGAAAAGGTGTGTGTGTGTGTGTGTGTGTGTGTGTGTGTGTGTGTGTGTGTGTGTGTGTGTGTGTGTGTGCGTGTGCGCGTTCCAGTCTACCTTGACATAGGTGTAACCTTGAGGGGAGGGAAGGAGGAGAGGAGGGCGGGTGAGAAAGAAAGGGCAAGTTTATATTTTAGGAGGTAGGAAGGGAGGGAGGGGGCGGGGTGGGGGGCAGAACAGCGTGAGAGACAGAGGAGGATGAGTTTGCAGAGAATGAAAGCAGGGAGAGAGAGAGAGAGAGAGGGAGGGAGGGAGAGAGAGAGAGAGAGAGAGAAACGCCGTCACTAACCCATCTTGTACCGGAAGTCAGTGCGTCGCCATATTAGCCCTCCAGAACGGCATACCAGTGTCTGAAGGATAAGATTATTTTATTATTATTATTATTATTATTATTATTTTATTTTGAGTGACAATTACGGTATAAACACTGATATAAGCCGTGTACAGTATTTACTCATTTGTTCTCGTTTTCTTTTACATCCTCGTCAGTGATTTTTTTTTTAAATTCATATTACGCATATTTATTTCATTTTTGCATATTACTCATTCCTATATATTTACCTATCACATTATTTTTCATATTTACGTATTCCACATTTTTCATATATATATATATATATATATATTTTTCATATATATACCGTATGTAGTAGTCGTGAATGTGGCCAGTTTGTGTAGATTTCGGCAGCATGCAACAATACTGACGCTGTTATGTATTAAGATAAATAATTGCTCGTTTACTTTATATTTTCAGTCTGTTTCAGCTGGCTTAGTGACAGTAATTATGGTCGTGCAACATTTTTATTGCACATCGTGACTGATTCTGATGTTAATTTCTTGTTATAACTTTGGATGAGATGGAGAGAGCAGTATTTACTCCAATACTGACCACTTATGAGAGGGGGGGAGAGAGATTCCTACCCACATATTATTATTGTTATTATTATTATTATTGAACAAAAAAATGACGGCTGAGAATGTTACAAATAATAATTAATAATAAATTACTAAAATAGCGGTTAAGAATGAGGTACAGCAACAAATAATAGTACCGTACCGTAGTAATAATAATGATAATAATAATAATAATTAAAAGATTAAGAATGAGGTGTGCAACTTATCTTGGCTTCGCAAACACATTTTACAATCAGCGCTCACTCGTTAACTCTCGTGCTTATTTGCAGGAAGGAGGAGTGTGTGGACTTTCCTGGCAGTGTTCTTCCTACTGTAAAAACGAGTCTTTAATATGAGAGTAAAAATATTGTGTGGAATTTGTTTTTGATAGGACAGGATGGAGAATGGAGCCTTCCCCCCCCCACCCACCCACCCACCTCTCTCTCTCTCTCTCTCTCTCTCGACCCGTAATGTTATCAAAATCTGTTACGTAGTGATGGTGTTATGTTGTCAGGTCTTGTCACTGGGGTCGCAGGACAGCATTTGATAAGGGGTGTCACCAGACTGATAGTGAGATAAGGATGGCGGTGATTTGAAAGTGTCTGGATGTGTGTGCTAATGAAAGTGAGTGAGTGAAAGTGTGATAGTCATAGTAAGTTTAAGTGATTGGGAGGGAGGGAGTCATACTGAGTGGGAATGAGAGGGTGAGTACATAGTGAGTGGGAGAGAGTGTAATTGTGGATTTTGAGAGAGGGGGGGGGACCACAGGTGATGGTTCGGGCAAATACCATTAGCATTTGTGTTGTTCGTCTCTAGTAGCTTCGGCTTTTGAACACTTGACTGGTACAGTAGTTCATCCACAGTCCAGGGGTTCAAAGCCACAATCATCCAGGTCACCTCATTTACCTTCTTTAGATGCTTATTTTATCCACAGAGGGTAGTTGGATACTCAAGTGGAAACAGAAATCAAACTTTGACAGTAACAGACTGGCATTGTAATAGATAGCAGCACTAACCACAAACATTAATACAGTATAAGTCCTGTAATCCGAATCGCAGGGGACCGAGGGTCTTGTGGACTATTGTTTTTTTTCTAACTATTGGGAGGAACCTTTGAAAACAGTAGAAATATGTACTGTACATGATCATTAAATAAACATTTATAATGATATGGGTTATTGTTTTACTCACTGGAAATGAACAGTTGCAGGCAGGTACATCCAACTCCAAGCCTGATAATAATAAAAAATAATAATAAATTTGAATTTACGCCAGGTATCCCCGAAGGGCTAAGGCATTGCCCCTGGGTAGAGGATTTTTGGACTGGAGTGTGTAGCATGTTAGGACCGGATGCCCTTCCTGATGTCTGCCAATGACCCTTGGGTGGATTCGATCCTCCGACCCTTCGGTCAGAGTGGAGCGCATTAACCCACTGAGCCATGGCTGCTACATCCTTAGATAAAGCTCAGAAAAAATCGAAAATTTTAGCCTTGACAAAATTGGAGTATTGGGATCTTCGGATTATTGGTGGTCAGATTGGAGGACTTTTACTGTACTACACCACCAGTATTTGATTTGGTGGGTGTAAGATTTTTGCCTGAACCCTACCCACACATTAAAATCTGTGATATTTATGGTTTCCTTTATGTTTCAGCTTCCTTGACAACCGAGTGGGAGGCTTCTGGAACTGGATGTTTACGCTGAGCAAGGTGCCAGAGCTGGGCGACACTGTGTTCATTGTGTTGAGGAAGCAGCCCCTCATCTTCCTGCACTGGTACCACCACGTCACCGTCCTCCTGTATGCCTGGTACTCCTACTCGGACTACATTGCCACCGCCCGCTGGTTTGTGTGCATGAACTACCTGGTGCACAGCGTCATGTACAGCTACTACGCCCTGAAGGCCCTCAAATTCCGAGTCCCCCGCTGGGTCGCCATGAGCATCACCACTGCCCAGCTTGCACAGATGATCATGGGAGCTGCCGTCAACATCTGGGCCTACCAAGTGAAGCAGGCTGGGAACGAATGCCATGTTTCCTACGACAATATCAAGGTCTCACTGCTCATGTACATCTCCTACTTCGTGCTCTTCGCCCGGTTCTTCCGCCGGGCGTACGTGGGAGGCAACAAGCAATCAGGGGGACAGCAGGTCAGGAAGGGCCAGGAGTCGTTAGCCTATGATGGGAAAATGAGTAAGGGAAAATTGGAATAAAAGCAAAAAATGAATGAAATTTGAATAAAATGGAGTAAAAGTAATTTTATTTGAATAAAAGTGAGTAAAAATAAGAAAAATGTCTAGATGATCTTTATGGAATTTAATTGTCTACTCTTGATACTGTAATACTCCTTTCTTTTGTCATTGTGAGATTATAGTAATGTAACATTGAAATCTTGGAAGGTCAAAATATTGGAGTATTTCACAATATATGAGAGTAACTAAAATAGCCACCTACTCATTATATATCTAAAGCCAATGTGTTGCTTGTAATATATATTGAGTAGCGGTCATTGATCTTATTTAATGGATGGTGGTGCTATCTTGCAAGAACCTAAATTGGCATATGGTCAAAATATTTGGAAGTTTGCATCTGTTTAGTGATCTCTCTGCCAATCAGTCTGTATATATCGATTTCACAAATAATTCTTGATATCTGTTTGCTTGCTTCCATCAAAGACTAAGCATATGTCCTTACTCAGTAAAGACCTGTCCTACCATGACAGACCCTCTTACTAATGCATCTCCTTCCACTTTATTTTGTCTCTTCTCCCATCATTATTTACCATGTACTGTATCCTTTGCATTCCACCTATGTTATTCCTCTCCCTCTCGTTCCTTCAGTTTCCCATTTATCGAAGTTTCATTCCCGATGCATTCCATGTATCCAAACCACCTAGGAAAAATATTTGTTCCATTGCACTCCCATTCCTCCTATCTTCATTCCTCCCTCAGGTTGGCTTTCGTTTAATTCCTTGTGTCCACAGTGTATTTAACTACACACACTAACACTTTCAGGCTCCTGTGACTCACCATCAGCCAGTTAGTCATCTGGCACTTGCTGAACTAAGTGCCAGAGTTATTACAATCATGAGAGAGTTAATTGTGAATTCTCTCTTGGCTCTGCTGAATCAAATCAACTTGCTGTATGTGTAATGAAATACTGGTTAGCCAATTTAGGTCTTGTTTTGATGCCACTTTTTTGGAGTAATGATTGATCTTCAAACCAGACAAAACTCTGCCATAGACATAATAGAATTTTGATTTTTCACCAGAGATTCCTCAGCAATAGATGAATTTCTCAGGCATTTTTCCATAAAAAAGAGGAAAAAGTAAAACTACCCCATTGAATCTATAAATTAGAAATGATTATCCAAAATTATCCTCAAAAATAATCAATAAAAAACGAAAAGCAACATTAACCATATGAATGTATAAATATTGAAATGATACTCTGAATTCTATTTAAAAAAAAAAAAAAAAATCTATTGCTGGGTTTGGCTGTTGTAACTTTGCTTCTGATTTCATGCAGTAAGATCCTGTATTCAGTGTGGTTGAAAACTGAAGTAAGAGAATGACGTGTGTGGAATAATTTACCAATTTTGACAGCGTAATTTGTACGGTGAAATTTCTGGTGTATTGTAAGGGGTATAATTTATTGGGCCAAATTTTAGCATTGGAAAAGGGAGTGCATAGAGTACCAGTATTTAAAATTTGATATTATAAAGAAATGGTCTGAATAATACAAGTTTTGAATTAGCATAATATTGAGTGGTAATGTTGTATCACTTGGGATGTGTGGCGGCAACCCCATATAGTACTCCTAGGTTCTTATGCTAGTACTATTGCCTTACGGCCTGTGGACTGTTCTCAAGTCCAGGGTCCTACCCAAGGCCCCGGTCCGTAGGGTGAGGACCACCGCCTGACTAGCCGGCAGGCGTATGGCGCCCTCATTTGCAGCAGTTCCAGTTACTGTGGAGGCCTACTCCGTCTCCTCCAGTCCCTCCTTCACTGGCATCTGAAAATGTTCTCCAGTCCTTCCAGGGATACCACCACCAGGCTTACTAAACACAGATGTGAACTCCAACCTTAACAGGGGCGCAGTGCTTCTAGACACCAACATCCCTCGTCAGTTAAAGGTCACAGTCTTTACTGTGGCTGCGGGCCTGACTGCCCACTGACACGCCACTTACTTCACCCCCTGCATGGTATAACACTCGACCTTACATGCAAAGGCAGAGTCCAAGGAAACATAGCATACCGGTATGTCAGAGACAACCCACATGTCTAGAACAACCATAAAGGTCCCTGTGTCAATAAGAAGGTCTGGCCATCTCATGACTGGTCCAGCACATAACATTACTTCCTTCCTGACACAACAGTTGGGATTTGCTCTTTCCAGCTGCCCTTCAATGTAGTTCACGAGCCTGTTGTGCTGGGCAACGCGGATTACTTGCATCAAAGAACACCCATGGAGGACTTGGTTTAAAGACGGAGGGGTCCCACACCCTTTATCATTGTGAAGGTCTTGCTGCTGCAGTCCAAGCCCTCTAGATTCTCTTACAAGAGTGTTCACAAGGTTCCCTCTTAGCTTGATGCCCTCAATGTAACGAGAGCCGCTGAGACAGTCAGAGCTCTCATAGATCCACCAGTGTGATGACCATTGAGCTTGCTGGGCAGTACCTCGAAGGCTGTCTCCGTCATACCGGCAGCAGGGGGTCCAGGATCCATTGGTTCACCTCGGTGCGGCAATCCTGGACCCTGACCCCCTTTATGACAGGCCAACGAGTCCACTCTAAGCATTTCAAGATGTACTGGTGCTCACTGAGTGTCTTAATTATGGGCCAAGTAGACTTTTTCAGTTTGAGCAGGCGAGCCACCCTGAGTGGCAGTACAATAAACATCTGGAATATTTGAACAGTGATGAAAGAGACATTGATTTTTCTGACCAGATCTCCATTTTTAGACTCTCAGTTCACTCCCTAATTAGCTATGTAAATTATGCCTAAATTTGAAGTTAGTATAGTTAATAAGTTGAATAATTAAAAGTTGCCTAATTCAGAAAAGTCAGTATGCTAGTACATTTTTTTTTATTTGAAGGTCATAATAAGGAATACCAGAATATTACAAGACTGGATTGGGGACCACCAGAATATTACCAGACAAGAAAACAGTCATGGAAGCTGAGAATATGTTGAGAGTAAAAGGTAATGGAGTCAGTGATTATTATGTTGAGAATAAATGGTGTGAGAATTAATGGATCTTACTGCACTATTAAAAGCCAAAATATAAATCCAGGTTGTTTTGACACCAAGAATAGGACAGTTTTGGTATCACAGTAGTTAAGGAAGTCTCAAAGAAACTTACTTATATTTAGAAAAAAAAAAAAAAAAAAAAAAGGGCACTTCTTGTACGGTGATAAAACAACTGCACTTATTTTTTTATTATTATTATTTTTTGTATGATTATTCCTCTCTGCTAGGTAGGTGATTTTTGGGAACTGCACATTTACTGAATTGCCAAAGGAGATATGTATTACTTCAACCCCTTCAGTTTGAGGATACACATTATTATTATTATTATTATTTTTTTCCTAGTGTTGCTTCCAGTGGCTTTTCTTGTTAAATTTTTAGGGTTAAGGAAAGCTTTGTTGATATGTAATTCCTCTGGTGCGAGAGATTCCTCCAGAGGTGAATATAATTACTGATAGTTGAAGGATATAAAGTCCATCAGTACAGTGAAGAGATTGACCATTTTTGAAGTGAGGATAGTAATTTCAGTCGTGCTGGTTTGGGGCAGTTTAATTCCGTTTTGGGAGAGTCTGCTAATGTTTAATGGGTTGTTGAAGGCTTGGTATAATCCCTGTATTTTGAATTACGTCTCCTAAGCTGAGTATAATGACAAAGGAGAGTAAGATGAAAATAAGAGATTGCAAGAGTAACACAGGAGATAGCAAGAATAACACAGGAGATAGCAGGAATAACACAGAAGATAGCAAGAATAACACAGGAGATAGCAAGAATAACACAGGAGATAGCAAGAATAACACAGGAGATAGCAAGAATAACACAGGAGATAGCAGGAATAACACAGGAGATAGCAGGAATAACACAGGAGATAGCAGGAATAACACAGGAGATAGCAGGAATAACACAGGAGATAGCAGGAATAACACAGGAGATAGCAGGAATAACACAGGAGATAGCAGGAATAACACAGGAGATAGCAGGAATAACACAGGAGATAGCAAGAATAACATGGAAGATAGCAAGAATAACACAGGAGAATAAGGTAGGAAAAGTACTAGATTTCATGGACTTATTTTGAATGGAAACATTTAAAATTAGATGCACAAATTAATTTTTAGTTTTATAGGTACAAGACTTAAAAAAAAAAAAAAAAAATGCATGCAAAAATTTTATATACTTTTTTTATTATTATTTATAAGGTGGAAGTTGAAGAGAGGAAGTTACATGCACAAATTTTAGTATTTGTGGATTCCAGTTTATAAATCAAACCAGATAAATGATGTACCGTTAATTTTGTCCTTGCTTCTCTCGCACTTACGTAGCTTTGGAAAGATCTGTTGTTGTTGTAAGCTGGTGAAGAGGAGGCTATACTGCATCTATTAAGGGATTGAGGCATTGGCAGTAGATAAAGATAGATAGATTACGGTAAGGGTTAAGGGGAGGCGATAGATGTTTTACAGTAAGCTGGTTAAGAGAAGGCCGTATTGCATCCATTAAGGGATTGAGGCATTGGCAATAGATATAGATAGATAGATAGATAGATAAAAGTAAGCAGGTTAAGAGGCAGCTGTATTGCATCTATTAAGGGATTGAGGCATTGGCAATAGATAAAAACAGATAAGAAAGATCAAACCTCTCTAGTGTGGAAATAGTAACCTGGTTAAGAGGAGGCTGTATTGCATCTATTAGGGGATTGAGGCATTGGCAATAGATAAAGATAGATAAGAGATTGATCCTCTCCAGTGTGGAAAATTTTTGAGTTGGATAGAAACAGTTTGGAGAGAGAGTAAAATTTGAATATCCTCAGACTGAAGAGGTGATTGGAAAATAGGGTAGGATGAGATAGTTTGTTTTCATCTGATGGATATCGTAGCTGTGTGAGGCTCGAATCAGTCTCCTTGGTTACTAGACAAATTCTTTCTCCAGTATAACTACTCCTGGCCATTGACTGAACTGAGAAATAAATATAATAACGATAAAGATCAGTGTCAGATGAGGACGAAAAACACAAAAGAACGCATAATAATTTTTAAATCCTATTTTTTGGTAGAAGTACGAAAATAGCAAAAAGTACTGTACTAGGCTTGCATAAGAATTTGATATGTTGTACTTTTCATTTTGGGGGGGGATATAAGACTGTTAGTAAAAAAAAATGCTATAGTTTTTTTATTCATTTATATTATTTTAATTTTTTATTTTTTAACATCCAGTTTAATGGGTGCTAGGGTGGGTAAATTTTAGTTGATGATTGACAGCAAGGGGTGTGATCTTGCTGGCTTGCTGTTCTCCATAGCATTTCTTCGTGATTAGTAAAATGATTGATGACAGCACTTCTTCCTGACAAGCAAAATTATTGTTACCTCTATAGCACTTCTTCCTGACTAGTAAAGTTGTCAACTCCGTAACACTTCTTCCTGACTAGTAAAGTTGTCAACTCATAGCACTTCTTGCTGAGCAGTAAAATTATTGTAGTGTTTATTATTATTACTTTGACTTACTGTCTTTATTATTTGGCTTTACTTCTTTACAAGTAAAAATTTTGTTAAATCATTATTACTTGGAATTATTATTACTTGGACTTACTATCAGTGCAGTAAAGTCACGTTCCATTTCCTCTGGTAGACTTCTAGAGTTATCCCATCACGAGGGGCATAATATTCCCATGTAATTGTTCCTTTTTCCGGATGACCATTGTGCTTGAGAGAGAGAGAGGGAAATAAAATGAATTAACGTAAGGGGTCAGGCTTATTCAACATTAACCCCTTCAGTATAAGAGGTTGTGAGTTGGACGTAATGTGGAGGTAACAAGGCAGAACTGAAGGAAGATATGCTGAATTTGTAATAAAGTTAAATATGAGAGTTGTACAATAAATCACTGTGGAAGAGTTGCTTGAGTGAAGTGTTACTGAAATTGCAGGATAAATCACTGAGGAAGAGTTGCTTGAGTGAAGTGTTATTGACGTTGCAGGATAAATCACTGAGGAAGAGTTGCTTGAGTGAAGTGTTATTGCAGTTGCAGGATAAATCACTGAGGAAGAGTTGCTTGAGTGAAGTGTTATTGAAGTTGCAGGATAAATCACTGAGGAAGAGTTGCTTGAGTGAAGTGTTATTGAAGTTGCAGGATAAATCACTGAGGAAGAGTTGCTTGAGTGAAGTGGTATTGAAGTTGCAGGATAAATCACTGAGGAAGAGTTGCTTGAGTGAAGTGTTATTGAAGTTGCAGGATAAATCACTGAGGAAGAGTTGCTTGAGTGAAGTGGTATTGAAGTTGCAGGATAAATCACTGAGGAAGAGTTGCTTGAGTGAAGTGGTATTGAAGTTGCAGAATGAATCACTAAGGAAGGGATGCCAGGGAGCCTCCAAAGCCAGCAAGTACATTCCCCTCACATTGTAGATGTACTAAAAGGGCAGGTGTACATGTGCTATCCATCAGCTTCACAGTATAAAGTAGGTACATACTGTTAAAAACCCCTTTGACTGGTGGTTTGGTGCACAAGTCTATCTTAGGTCATTGGGTAGCATAATTACTCATTTTTAAGCTGCTTGGAGTCTTGTTAAGCTTATCGGTGTTTTTAAGTCCTCGGTCTACATTAGCATAGTGTTATTTCATCCACTGGGGCTGTTAAGGTGAGATGATACAGCCACCAGAATATTGGAACAGAGAATAGAATGTTGGAACCTGATAGAAGAACTTAATTTTGGAGCCTGAGATATAGAAGAGATGGAATATTGTAATTTTGAGACATAGAAGAAGCAAAATATTATAACTATATATATTTTAGAAGAGGGAAAGTCTGTAACCATTAAGAAGAAGAGAAATTAAGTAAAAACAAGACTAGAATTGGACAAGTAAAATCAGAAAGCAAGAAGAAAAAGGAATCAAGAAAAACACACAGAAGAGAGAAGTAAACAAAGTAGTGAGGACAACAAAGCAACAAAAAACATAGCCAAGATAATGAAAAGGTAAGAAAAAAAAAAAAAATGAAACAGGCATCAACATAACTGACTTTGAATATTTAAATCAGTTGTAGAAGGGATTGGAAGTTAGGCTGAGTTAGGGAAGAGGTAGGAGCTTAGAAATAACTGAAGAACTGGTTGGTGATACTAATTGAGGCAGCCGGCTGGAGATCAGGCAGCCTGTTAACCTGGTAGAAAGGTAATGTGAACAATGTTGATGATTTGTTACCCTGTGAAGAGTGAAATGATTTAATGTTATTGTTAGTAGAAGAGGACTTAGCAACACATGTATGATATTTTTAATCTTTTGACCAGTTATTTTTTGGCATTTTCATTTTGTTTGAAATTTTTTTGTTTTATATATGCTTCTTCCCCCCCCCCCCCCCCCTTTTTTTTTTTTTTTTTTTTTTTTTTTTTCACTCCTTCCTCCCTCCTTCCCCACTCCTTCTTCCTCCTCCCTTCCCTACTCCTCCTTCCTCCTCCCTTCCCTACTCCTCCTTCCTCCTCCCTTCCCTACTCCTCCTTCCTCCTCCCTTCCTTACTCCTCCTCCCTCCTCCCTTCCCTACTCCTCCTTCCTCCTCTCCTTCCCCACTCTTCCTTCCTCCTCCCTTTCCTCACTCCATCCTCCCTTCCCAACTCCCTTGCTCCTTCTCTTCCTGTCTCTTCCATTTTCCTCCATTCCCTTCCCTCCCCTCTGGTCCTTCTCTTTCTCTCCCATTGTTCCTCAACCATTTCATACAAACAAGTCAACCTGGACCGCAGACTACAGTAATGCATTTGTGAATAGCTGGTCAAAGGGTAAAAATAATCCAAAATAACAATGCAATGAAGAGTACACTAGAGAGTAAAGATAAGTGCTTTATTGTAGATGATATTGTAGAGACAAAGGCTTAATAACAACTCCATTTATATAGTAGTTGAGGGTTATGATGATGATGATGATGATTTTATGGTGGTGATGAGAGTAATGATGATGATAGTGGTAGATTTTGATGGTAGTGATGATGACAATGAATAGGAGGAGGTGTGGTGGTGATAATGATAGTATTGTATGTTGTATTATGACGCTGATAAACAGTTGCCCGGAACATTATTACAAAAAAGAAAAAATACAAAATGTTGTTAAGTTTTATAAATGTTGGCGGAGCATCTTTCAAAAATAATAAAAAAAGAAAAAAAATTAAGAAGCATTTGCACAGGTTGCTGGAAAACCTGATTGTGTGTGCACAGGCCAGAGCATGTAGGTGTTGAGATCATAATGTGTACACGTAGAGTCCAGGTAATGTGCGCACAGGCCAGAGTATTTATGCATCAGTTGGATTAAGTAGATGTAGAATCCAGATAATGTATGCACAGGTTGGGCAAGGTGCACACGGAGATCGGATAATGTACGCGAACATATCTATACGCACATGTAGCATTTCCCAACATTCCTTTTTACTTTAGTACCTTTTAATTGCCTTTTGATCTCTCCTAATTACATTCCTAATAGCCATATCATTAACACAGCAGGTATGACCATGATGATAGGAGCACCCTTAGTATGAACATTAACACCTTAACTGTGATGATTTTATTTCTCTGTTCATTTTGTTATTATTTTTAATTTAGTTTTAAGCTGAATAAAATCTCTATTGTTGTAGAAAATATGAATTGTTGTTTTTGTGGTCCAAGGCTTATAAGTAGATGAACCTGGTGGACTGATGGCAGAAGTTGCACTCTCCTTGCAGTCCACAATTCTCCTTTTGGGGGATTGGGAGGGAGTTTATGCAAATTTGCCATCTTTGCTTTCTCTTATTCCATTAGTCACACACACACTTGTAGCAGCTGCCATCGTGGACCAGCTGGCCCACTGCATTAATGTTTTTGTGTTTGTGTAACTGGGTGCTTCTACAGTCTGTATCAGTTGTACCACATATAAGCATCCCTTTCCTGCATAAAGAATGTAATGGAAAATACATCATTGCAAAAAACCCTGTTGATTACCAGAATGTCAGTGGAATACCTGTAGTTACAAAAGTGTATAGTAACAAATGAGCCCCCCAAAGCATAAAGTTTGGCTTATGTAAAAAAAAAAAAAAAAGAAGAAAAAGAAAGAAAAAGAAAAAGTATATGGGAAAAAAAAAAAAGGAACAGCTTGAAAATCATAATTCCTAAAAATTTTTCCATAGCTGAGTTATCTATGGTTTCACAGCGAGGGTTTATGTTAAGGCTCAGTTTCTGATTATGAACTACTGTGTATTTGTCATTCCCTCCTCCCCCCACCCCTGTTTAAAGCATCATTTATATGGAAGTTTTGGTGTAGAAATTATCCTTGAGAATGAAAACTGGCGGAAGGTGTTAATGCTCAGTTGAAACATTTGAACGGTTGAAATATTTGAACGTTTGAATCCGATCTGCCATTTTCCTCCCCGGTTTACAGCATCGTTTATTAGGAAGAGGTTGTGAAATAGAAGGCTTTTGGGTGGGGAAGGAGGGGTGGATGCTGCTGCTGATGATGATGATGACAGAAAACCTCCCTGACTCATGAAAATTGCCGATACTTGTATTAAAAACATCTCAATCTGTGTTAGTGATATGGCCATAAGATTCTTCCGGTAAATTTCTTGTTTTGCAATTTAATGGACAACTTTTGTCATGATTCTCACTTAGTTATTAAAGGATGGTTGGCACAAAGTATTTTTCATGATTTGTCTCTACTGTTGTAATTGTGTAAGTGTGGTAATCCTCTGGGCTGTTTTCTCGACAGCTTGGGAGGCTGTCCTAACACTACTGTTGTGACTTATTTTGCATGTTAAGCCTTAATATTCTCTTGTACGGTACAGTATTTGTCTTTAAACAACGCAGGTGCTAGAGGTTGGTGCCTTCATGTGGTGGCACTGATATAACTGGTTGGATCCACTGCCCTGTTAGGCAAAGATCCCTCGACACCCTCCCTATCCCTCTGAAAAGGATGGTGGAGGGTAAGAGGAGGACAGCTTCAGTCTTTAGTCCACCAAGTTCACATTGAGATGAGCCTGGGGTTGCAAATATTACAGCTGCTACTACTACTATGACTACTACCATTGCTATGATTATACCACTATAACTTCAATCATAGATTGCTTAAATACCATGCAAGAGAATATTAATGTACCTTATGTGAGAATAAATTGCTAAGGAGAAGGTGTTTGGGAGTTTCCTTAATCAACGAGAGGACCGCCCAGTGACTGCTAAGATTCTCTGCTGAACAAATTGTCTGCCGTTAGCCTGATTAAAATACGTCACTGAATAATGTTTTGTCATTTGCCTTAACCACTTCACGGATGACAGGCTTTATACTTTGTTCTTGCTAGTTTCAAAGGTGTTATATTTTGTTTAGCAAATTTTTAGACTTGAGGGATTAGATGTGGCCTTAGTTAACTCCTTCATTACCAGGGATGATGATGGAGTGGGATGCCTTCATGTGGTGGCACTGATATGGCTAAGACCCCGTCCACACGAGCGGGCAGTGCCCGACGGACAAACACTGATACCAGATCACATTCCAATTCACACATTTAGAAGGTGGCTGGCGGGCACGAGCGTAGATGACGTCATAATCAGGGAAACCACTGGCAATCTATCTATCACACCCTTGCCAGTTGTTGAGGCAATGCTTGCTGTGTGGACAACAAAACAAGTGTGCCCGGTAGTGACCAATGGCCGCCAGAAACTGCTCGATCTGGTAACACTGCTAAAGAAGCAAGAGATGTACGCTCAGCAGGCAGTGCCCGTCAGGCATTGCCTGCTCGTGTGGACGGACCTTTAGTATCTTGACTGCCAGGTCATACAAACATCCCTCAGTTCCCATCCTATCCCCCCAAAGGAGGATGGTGGACTGCAGGAGGAGGATAACCAGCCTGCAGTTCACTAGGTTCACATTCACATGGGCCTGGGGTTGCTATTACTACTACTACTACCGCCAGAGGTTATAAGATAAATGTTGTGAAGAGGTAGCAAGAATTACGGTAATTGATAAAATATGTCACCAGATTGAAGGGGTTAATATACCTGTGTTAATGGCAACAGTTGGGTTGATATTAAGAGTATTTAGCTCACTGATTCTGGGTTATGTCCTTATAAGTTCACTGTTGTTTTGGCTGGATGATTTTGTTGAACTTATGAAAGGTTGCTTGTAATGAAGGAGTTTGTTTAGACCTAAAAAGTACAGTATTTATTTATTTATTTATTTTTATTTTTTTTTTAGAGAGAGAGAGAGACTTGTTCATGGTAGGTGGTGGCGACCATCATCCACTTACTGGATGTAGTGCTACTTACTTTTTTCATCACCTTGTATCATTCTTTTCCTATGTCTGCTCTCCTCTTCCTATTTCTCCCATCTTTCCTATAATTTTTTGTTACACTACTTTTCAAGTGGCTCTTCACTGAGTGACAAGCTTAATGATTTCCTGTGAGCCAGGAAACCATTAACAACGCTGGGTGGTAACCATATAACCAACCCATAAGTGTTCCCTACGTGTCAACAAGTGGGTTGGCGGAGGGTTAGTGTCCCTCCCCATAAAACAACTTACTTCAAATGGCCACCATTTATGGAATTATGGTGTCTGGATGTAGATAGATATAGACTTTTCACCCTGGAGAGGTTACATACGGCCTTAATGAACACTCAGTAGGAGAGGATTTCCCAGAGTTGTATAAAATGAAAATGAAGATAAACAGTGTTGCCAGGATTGAAGGAGGGTAGTTAGTTCCATATCAAGAGTAAGATTTGTTTCACCGTCCACTCATTTGATGTAGTGCTAGCCTCAGTGGACTCTACACTGAGTGGTATGCCAAATGGATTCTTGTAACTGAGGAAACCATTTACTGTGTTGATTAGTAGATATAACAACAAATCAATACCTTGTGGTCTTGTGGATTAAGTATGTAGTGGGAGAGGTACATAGAACAAAGTCCCTAAATAAGAGAAGCATTTTTTGGGGAGGTGGGTGGGTGCAGTTTGAATAAAGTAGTGGGGAAGCAATACAAGTGAAGTAATAACCGCCATCTGCCACCCTGGATGAACTTGGTTTTGGTGACTGAGGTGGAGAGTCATATCTGCCTTCATTCTGGTGATGACCTTCTTAGGTAGTCTCGCTTTCTAGGCCCTTTTTATTTATTTATTTATTTATTATTATTTTTTTTTTAAGTGAAGGGGTCGTTGAAAACTGCATCTAACTCCCCCCCCCCCATTCAAAGTCTGTGCTAAACTTAAATATTTCAAGGTAGCATGAACGTTATAGAGAATATGGCATCAGATTTTAGTTGGGAAAGATGTTGACTAATGCAATAACCCAGAGTCCATACAGGTTCACTGTGACAAATTCATGCAAGCTTATTATTAATGCTTTCAGTACAACACCATATTTTCCCTCTTCATACAATTGCTTTTTATGCAGTTTAAGGGTCGTCATACAGTAAAAGAGTTCTTGTTTTTTTTGTTTTGTTTTGTTTTTCTTTCATTACCAGATCTCTCTCTAAATCTGAATAAAATAGTATGGTGACAATAAGAACAAAATATGAAATACAGTACATTGTCAGTCTGGAGCAGTTAAGGAGTAACCAGGGCAACACCTCTTTGTTTCAAATGAGCTAAGGAATGGACAACAGACATTGTGGAATGAGGGTGTAAATTAATGCATTATTGTGGTAATAAGTGTGGAATGACTACCGGCAACTGTATTATTGTATATGATTCTCGGCACTAGTTATGACTGTGAGGCAGCAATACCATGACCACTGTTAATATTGACTGCCTGTGAGATGGTATTAACTTAGGGCCTGTCCACACGAGCGGACAGTGGCCGACGGGCAAACATTGATACCAAATCACATTCCAATTCACACATTTAGAAGGTGGCTGGCGGGCACGAGTGTAGATGACGTCATAAGCAGGGAAACCAGTGGCAAACTATCTGTAACACCCTTGCCCGTTGTTGAGGCAATGCTTGCCGTGTGGACAACAAAACAAGTGTGCCCGGTAGTGACCAATGGCCGCCAGAAAGTGCTTGATCTGGTAACACGCTAAAGAAGCGAGGATTATACGCTCAGCGGGCAGTGCCCGTTAGGCATTGCCCGCTCGTGTGGACAGGGCCTTAGCTGCTGGCCAAGAGGCAGTGTTGGCTTGTCTTAAATTGATAACAGACCAACAATAAGTATATGAGTGCTGGTTGTAAGGTTATGTTGCTTCCACACAATTTAGTCTGCCTCTTTCTCATCTCATTTCTTTTTTAACACTTCCTCCCATGTGTGTGTGTGTACATGTGCTGGGGTCAGAGGGTGCTTCATTTCCCTCAGGATGGTGTGTAGCGCCTACTGTGATAGCAATAAGGTTGCGTTAAGATGCATGGTCGTGCTTTGCATACTTCTCGCTTTCAGCTATCGCCACTGGCTAGCCCTGTGCAAAACAAGGAGCAGCTCAGTGTCAGTCTCCTCAGCCAGTACACAGCTTCTCCACCATCAAGACTCATGCTACGCCTCCCTGTGGCGACCCCGGTAACTGGATGCATTGTGGCATCAGGCTAAGTAGCATGAGATCTCGGAGCAGCAGGGGGCCCCAGAGGTACGGTATGCAACAGCAGCCTACCAACCCCTGCCCCACTGCCCTGTGGGTTACCATTGGTTGGGCCAAGAGTAGCAGAGTAAGCCATCCAAAATAAATCTGAGTAATACCTCACAAGGCAGAGGTCAACAGGCTGAACTTCCATTCAGGAATCTCGCATCTCACTCCAACCACTGTTTCTTTCTTTGCGAAATACTCATGTACAGTACTCCATTACTTGCACCATCCATCCTACTTATGCTTTGAACTCTTTTCAAATACTGTACATTGTTTCTACAGCTCATGACCAAAGTTCTGTCAGTCACACCCCAGACTTCATTATAAGTGTCTGCAATAACACTTCCAATCAGGGTCCACTTCCATACTGACCATCCTACCCTTCAACATCCTACAAAAACCCTGAAGGTTAGTCAAAGAAAAGTAACTGGAATTTTTAATCTCAGAGGTGATATGTGATAACACACAAATTTACAATACGAAACAAAGTCAAGTTCGTGCAGCGCTGTCATGGTGCCTATCCTGTGGGCTTAAGAGGCTCCCCAGCACTTCTATATAGGGTACCAGTCTGTTGTTGCATATGGTGCCTTATTATTCTCTTGTAGACAGATAGATGGATAGATAATATTAAGGTATTCCAATTTCAAAAAAAAAAATGAAAAACTGCATAGAAAAGGCTATTAAGGTGTCGTATATCAATCCCTTGTGCAGTATTTAAACATGCCCATTAAAAAAATAATAATAATAATAATACAGGAGAATATTAAGTGGGGCCCTATATAATTAAAAAGGATGTGCTAGTGATCCTCTTAAGCCTTCGCTGTGACTCAATATACAGAAATTCCCCTTATTTCATTCCTAAAATATTGGGCCATGAAATAATGGAACTGCCAGAATACCATTTAGCCATTTCCACGGGCTGTACCATGAGCAAAAATTCACCAACAGCCCTGCCAGCATTGTCTTGTCTTTCAAATTTTTTCCCTCAGCCTTCAGTGTCAGACAGCATCCTTCTCGCACTTTTGCTGTGCATAAGTATTGCTGTCACCTGATAATCGCCACAGCTAGCAGTGTCGGCAAACTTTTGATCATTATACTGTAGTTCCTATACTCTTTTTACTCTAACTTGGGCCAGATTTTTGTCTTGTAGCTTATTTCATGTAGCTAAGAGGCAGGAAAGGACTATGGCTCTACATCTTTCCCTGTGCACTTTTTCATATCCTGCATCATATTCAAACAATCTCTTCTTACACCTGAATGTTCAAAGAGAGATGGCAGTTTTAGGCAAAATTAGAGCATAAAGGGTATAGTAGTAATGAGACATGAGAGTCTTTTTACATTAACAATAAGTTCACAATCAACAATGAGTATTACATGTGTTCGATGTAATGGTATAGATAACCCTCAAACTTTGGCTGGGATCAGTTTTAGACTTCTGAGTTCCCTGCTAAGAATTCAAATGCAACCTTCATATGGCTACAGATTTGTTCCTATTTTGATGAAAGAATATTTGCATTTATATCATCACCACACCACTATCATTGTAATCATCATCATCATAACAACTTCTTGCTTCTTTTAGTGATAAAATTAGTTCTGCATTTATACTATCACCATCATTATCAAAACTCATTGCTCCTGCTGTGCTGAAATTAGTTCAATTTTTTTTTTAGTTGTCCGCATCATCATCATAACTCATTTCCAGCTAATAAATGGTCTGGGATGGATCCAGAAAAAGGAAAACATGAAAACAGGAGAAATATGAACAGATTAGCCACTAAAATGGGCATTATTTACACATCATTCAAACCTTCACAGTTCTTAGTTTATACAGCACAATTTAGCGTATGATACTGTTACTCAGAATGTTTTTTGACCAGTATCCAAGACTCAGACCCCAACACCTCACATGTAATATAGAGATTGATGTTTACATTAAAAGTGGCCGTTTTAAATGTTTCAGGTATTTTCAGGCCAAAGATTACTTGGCTGAATCCATTATGTTAAAAAGAAAAATAATAATTGTCAGGGTATATACCTAGTTAGTCATTTTCATTTTTATTAATTTAAATAACTGGGGTGAAGAGGTAGCGGAAATGAGCCTAATTGCATAGTGTATTGTAATATAAATAACTGAAAGATTTATTCATTTTTTAAACATGTTATTTTGATGCTTAAGTTAACTGGTCAAATTCCTGGGATCAAGGGACACAGTAACTACTGAAGTGCATTAAAATGTCAATTATTATTATTTTTTTATTGATTTTTTTAATGCAAGGAAGAAAGAACCAAAGGCCAGGAGCCCGCAAACCGTTCCTTCCAAGAAAAAGCAATACAAAAGAGAGCCAAATTCAGGATCCGTTAATTTGCTATGATGCTTTGTTAATTCAGGTACTCAGTAGGGAAACTGAAAAAAAAGGTGGTCCTACCCAAAATTTCAGGGTTACAAGGCAAGGCAGACTAACAACACATTACTCCTATAACAGATTTAACAGTTCCCACATAGTGTAAATATGATACTGTTTGCAATATTTCTACACTTCATCTCCCAACAGGTCTATTAAGCACATAGTTATTTCATACACTGGCAATATTTCTACTGTTAATTTTCAGGCAATTTGGAAAACCATTTATACCAATTTATTCATTAATACCTGTGTAAAGAATAATATTTGATCAGTATTGACAGAGATGAAATTGCATACCGGTTCTAATATGTGTTTGATTGTAGTGTTTATTTGTGATTGTATTGTACTTAGAATGTACTCCTAGCTTAGTGGATGAGAAGTACAGAGCCCCCACTTAACCCCTTCAGTCTGATGATGTACTTTGTTTTATTTTGCCTATATAAGATTATTTTATTGAACTTTGGGGAGACGTCTTGTAGGGAAAGGGTAAAGTGAAGACTGTATCTAACCTCTGTACTTAACCTCTCCAGTTCTAAAAGGTCCCACCAAAGCCAAATATACCAGTAATTGTCTGGTGTTGGGAAAAGTGAAATAAATATCAGAGTGAAAGGGCTAATGCTTATAATGTGTGCAGAAAGTATGCTGCTCTTTAAGTATATACAGAAGCATTAAAAAAAAAAAAAAAAAAAAATGCTGTACTACACAGTTATATAAAACTTTAACTCTGTGATTCCCGGTGATCTCATCTTTAGTTTGTTCTTGTTGCCAAAAAGAATTAAAAAAATAAAAAATAATAAAATACAATACCCAATAGTACAGTAACTTTTAACTGTGATTTCAGTGCTGTCTTTAGCTTATTCTTGTTGCTACCAGAGGACTTTATATCTGAAAGGCCTTTCATACAAAAGGGGTTCATTATGGGTATATCTGACCCCTCCAGTTTGAGAAACCTTTTCTGTCTATTTTATCTACAGCCAGACGCTGTAATCCTGTAAAGGTTGGCTGTTTGTCTTTGAGTTAGTGGTTTTATAGGGCGGGGCACTTACCCTTCCCCAACCCACTTGTTGACATGAAGGGAACATGTGTGAGTTGGTCATATGGTTACCACCCAGCGTTGTAAACAGTTTCCTGGCTTACAAGACACCAAAACCTATCCAAGGCTGAATAAACTTATCAGGAGACATCATCAATAAGGTGTAAATGCCATCCCAGGTCTCAGTGGGTTAAACGTTCAACAGAGTAATGTCTTTTATTATTATATTTATTTTTTCAGTATTTTATTCTTCCCACCACCAGATAACTGTACTACACTTGGGGCAGGCCTCTCACACTGCAGGGTTCAAGCGGCCTGTACGAGGCTGTCTGTGGATTACCCTAACTCCAATTATGACAGACACAATAAACTGAGAAAATCAAGGTTAGCCAGCGATTTATTTATTTATGTTTTAATCCATGGCAATTTCAGAGTTCCTTCACAGAGCAGCATCATGAAAAATATATATAAGTTACTCTGTGAGGGAACTTTGAAGGTGCCATATATCCATCATTACTTATTCTACCCTTGGTTTTCTCAATTTCGATTTTAGCACATTCAGAGAGTTATTCCATCTAGCTTCTCGTCTCTCACCTCACCTAACTTCTAAGCTAAATAGAAATTTCTGGAGATAGCAAGAGTAAGGTAATGGTGGTGTCAAAGAGCTGATGTTTTTTATTGATTTTTATTTATTTATTGAGGTGTTTTAGAGTTTATTCCTGCTATCTCCACATGACAATTTTTTTTTTTTTGAGATTTTTTCAGATGTGGGGGGTTATATTTAGATATTATTAGACCCTTTACTAGTTGAGAGCCTTACTAAGTTGAATATAATGGTCTAGTGGTAGTAAGAATATTAAATGCCATTGTAGTGAAGATAATGAGTGAAAAACAAAGTAGGTGTAACTTCATCAGAATATATTGCAACACTTGGGTCTAACCTGGGAATACCTGTAGGGTCTATGGTTTACAGAATACACATTAACCATACAATACCACAACACCAAGCGTAGTACATCGGCTTGTATTCTCACCGGTTAAGGAGACTCCCTAACGCCTCTTCCCTAGCTATTTATTTTTTTGGCTAGGGGTGGTTAATATCCTTTTGTATGCTGTGTTGAGTGTGGCGATATTGGAAGGATTTTTGTAACGGAGAGAGCAGTAAGGTGTAATGAACAAAATAAATCACTTGGGAAAAGGTGTTAGGGCCACTGAAACAGACACCTTAATACTGGACCCTAGTGTCTTGGGCCTAGGAAGCTCCCTGGCATCTCATACCTATTAATTCTTCGACATGTAACACTGGTAATGTAAACTTTTATGTTATTTACAGGAAAAGTGTTCATATTAATCCTTTCAACATGTAACACTTATAATGTCCGTCTATCTATCTATTGCCAGACGCCTTAATCCCATACAGGGTGGCCACAAACAAATCATCTCCATCTATGTCACCTTGTCCCCCGCCATTTCACTGCCCTGCTCCAAATTCACACCCCCCTCTTTCATATACATCTCCACTCCATCCCTCCACCTCATCCTTGGCCCTATAATGTAATCTACGTTATTTACAGAAAAAGTTTTCATATTAATCCTTTCAACCTCTAGGTAAGCTGTACGTTATTTTATTCACGGTACTAGAAGGTTTGTGTTCATTTGAGGGGAATTTTAGTACCTGTATTGAAAGGGTGGAAAGCCGTTAGTTAAACCTTTGGCTTCATAAATCCCTTCCACGTAATAAAATGGTCTGTATTTAGCCTGAAGAAAATACTAAATAACATCCATGGTTGCAAAATGGTTGGAAAAAATATAAAGAATCCATTATTACAGAAATTACTGTATTAAGGTACCAGTATGTGTATGTATGAATAAAATCAGTTATTCTTTTACATATTTATACAATATCCATAACACAAAGCTAATACACAAAATATATTGTGTAAAGACAGGTAACATTCAAGAGATAACCATAAGATTCACCAGGTTTTAATGTGTAATGTGTAAAATACAGTATATATAAGTAATGAAGGTGCTGAGAGCCTTCTAAGCCCACAGACACAAAGCCATAAACCTAAGTCCCCTAAATGACTTAAGGAAATAAATAGCCTTATGAACTAATAGGAAGATATTAACAGACTCGTAACACTATCATGCTCTCCTGTGGGCGAACTCAACATGGATATTTACTTACATTATGACTGGGTAATTCTCCCTCTCTCTCCCTCTCATAAATCATCACAATTTCCACCAGTTATTCTTGTCATTCATACCGTACTTCATCACGGTAACTTCTTTCTTTCTCTCTCTCTCTAATTGTTAGTTTCCATCGTGTATCCTTGTCATTCATACCATACTGTGCTCTCTGTCTAACAAATATTCACACTTTCCATCAGCTCTCCTTGTCATTCATAAGGTACCTCATCACAGCATCGCAGTACTGTAACTTCATTCAGTCTCTCTCTCTTTCTAATTGTTAGTTTCCATAATTTATCTTTGTCATTCTACTGTACTGTGGCCTCTCACTCTCTCTCTCTCTCCTCCCCAAAATGCAAAGTGGATATATTACTTTCTTTCTCCCCCCCAAAACACACACACACACACACACACACACACACACACACACACACACACACACACACAAAAACAGCTTAGTGGATATTACCAGCAACCTCTCCAAGTTCCTCACCTACAAAACTGAACTTCAAGAGAAAATGCAAACTAAACGAATGCACCTTACTATCTTCAGGCTCCTATGGTACTTAATCTTTCCAACACCGACATAATATTCACTTTCTTCCTCCCTCTTCAGCCAGCCTCTTGCACTTGGGTAGAGACTTTTAAAAATTGGGTTTGATATTCATTAGCCACTGCTGTAATGTGAATCTCTTGTAAGTCATATAAAATTATCTTAGTAGTGAGAACATAAGGGGGAAGTTAAGCTAGGAGGGAAAATCAGTTACTGGAGTAGAAAGGAAGGAAAACTGTGTAATGTGGAAGTGGGTGATTTTTAATAATGATAATAATAATTATAATAATAATAATTATAATAATAATAATTATAATAATAATAATAATAATAATAATAATCATCATCTTTCCTTTGGTCTATAGTCAATTTGTTTTAAGCTGGTGGAGATCCCTAACACTTTTCATCACACTTGATGGGTAAGATGTGGGCAGATTGGAGGGCCAGCTTAACTAGTAACCAAGGAGACTCATTTGTACCTCATAACCAAGACTTATTAATATCTACGCAAACACAGAACTCTACTCCAGTAATGCCAGGTGATTTAATTCAACAGGTAGTGATTCCAGGTGAGTGTCAATCACCTTTTTGTAATCAGGGCATCTCAGGTGTTTGATTCCAACTGTTGTTAGTTTTATTTAGCTAAGATTTGAGGGTAAAATTAATGGTAAATTATTCTCCAAGGGCAGGAGAGAGAGAGAGACAGACAGACAGACAGAAACAAAACAAAGAGAAATGAAACAAATAGGAGAAATAAAACAAGAAAAAAACAGTTGAGAGAGAGTCAGAAACAAAACAGTAATTAAGAGACAGACAAAACAAATAATCAAGAGAGAGAGAGAGAGAGAAATAAATCCTTCCTCTACTAGGCCTTCCTCAAAATGCTGAATAGATTTTTTTCCCCTCCATTTCACTGTGCCCCAAAGTGTCCAAATGGAAGTTCTATGGCCAACTGATTAATGGGAAGATATAAAAGAGTTTTAGCCTGACTTGTACCTTCCTCAGTAAATATTTCCTTATGTAAGTGTAATTCTTCTAGTTTTAAATATCTAGGGGGATGGTATCTATGGGCAGTCCGTTTATACCTTTGCTATGGACTGAAGCTAATAAATAAATAATAAAAATAAAGGCAACATAATAATAATAATGATTTTCTGTATGTAAATAAGGTGACAAAGAATGAGAAGCCAGGACACACATAAATACACCTTTCATCCCAATACCTTGTGAAATGGGACATGCACGCCCGCACGTATGCCCGCCCGCATGCGCACGCACGCGCGCACACACACACACACACACACACACACACACACACACACACACACACACACACACACACACACCATTCAAGCCTCTAATAACCTATGGATAATGAAGAACACTGTCATTTATCAGCTGTCATTTGTACACACCCACTGCATCCATGAAATAAATATAGGTGGAAAGCTGTTTGATAGTGGTACAAGTTTCTTTGGTCCAAAACAAAATCTGTGGGTGTATTTTTTCATTTATTCATGCATTAAAAAAAAAAATAATAAATGAAGACTCCCATAATTTAGGTGATAAGTTGTTCGACATGGTAAAGATCCGTTTTGGTGTCTGGCATATATCTGCAGGCTTGTATACCACCAGATAATTCTTAAAATACTATATCACCTGTGCAACTGGTGCCATAATTTCAGAACTTAAAATTGAACATCCTTTGATATCCTTAACTACTGGACTATTCCATAATCCATCACAAAAATCTAAAAATGTACAATAAACAAATAACAAAATATATAAAAAGATTGTTTGTCACATCTGGCTCTTATATAAAAAGCATAACAACTTGATAACTTCCAAAAATATATCAGAATGTTTGATCAGTATAAGTATAAATGTCCCCGGGTCAATGTATTTTAAAGATATTCCATTTGATTAAAAAACCAGTCTATAGCTTTTAAAAAACCGTCCTGAATTCTTGTATAACGAATGAAATTTCCCAAATATTAGGTAAAATTCTATATATCGATAAAGATTTCTCCTGGCCTCTGAAAATGTCAGGAAATAATTAATTCTTCTATCTACAGCCAGATGCCATAATACCGTAAGGGGTGGCTATTTGTCTCTGAGTTATTTTACAGGAAGGGGCACTAACCTTCCACCAACCCACTTGTTGATACATAGGGAACATGTGTGGCTGGTTATATGGTTACCACCCAGCATTGTAAATGGTTTCCTGGCTTACAGGAATGCATTACATTTGTCACTCAATGTAATGCCACCTGAAAAGGAAAGAGGTATAAGAAAAAGTGACAGGGGAGATGGAAGAAATAGGAAGAGAAGAGGGCATACACAGAAAAAGAATGATAACGGTGAAGAAAGAGGTAGGCAGCACTACATCAAGTGAGTGGATAACAGTACCGTAATAATAATAATAAATAATGAGCTAAGAATAACAACTTGTGAACTCTGCAAACACTTTACCTGAGAGAACCGCTCGGCATTGGCAACCTAAATGTTTTCTATTCAACAAAGCTAAAGAATTGTCTGCTGGTAATGATGAAAACTTTCCTATATTAAAAAAAAATTCCTCTCACCCCCAGGATGCAAAACAACTTGAAATATTCCTCAGTTTTAGTTGCAAAGTGGTCAGTAAGGATAATATCTGGTATAGAATAATGCTAATGGAATATCATAGACTTTACTAATACTGTAACTAAAGTGTCATAAATAAAAATACAGTACTAATAATTAAAGTGTCATAAATTAAAAAAAAAGATTATGTTCATTGCTGGCATCTACTCTACCAAGCATAACAACCTGCCATTTTTAACAATTTTCGCCACGAGTTAAATGTCAGGAAATCAGATATTCTCTAAAACAAAATGGTATCATCATCAACATTACCATCGTCATCATCATCACCACCACCATCATCGTCATCATCATTAGCACCACTGTAATCATCATCATCATCATTGTCATCATCCTAACCTTTTCTCCCACCTATGAATGGGGTAAGGAATCATATACGCTGTCCAAACAAATAAAACTGGTATAAATATAAAAGAAAAAATAATCGTCCCATCACTAGCATCTGCCCCAAAATCTCACATAAATTTAGCTGAAGAGTTTTTCGACCTCGGCAAATATTTCGTCTGGTCCCTGCGAGGCGTCCATTTTGTGAACGAGTCCCTGCCCCTCGTAGTGGTTGATGATTGGCATAGTGGCGTTCATGTAGGTGTCAAAACGCTTCTTGAGGGACTCTATGTTGTCGTCCGAGCGCCCTGATCCCGCTGCTCCGCGATCCAGGCAGCGCTGCGTACATACCTGTGGGTGTACACGTGTATGTAATATATATCAGCCAATAGTATTTTTCAGTCATTTATAAAGGCTCCAACGTGTGGGTGTACACATGTATGTAATAATGTAATATAGTACAGCGTTGTGGTGTGGATGTGGATGTGATAGGAAGCGTTATGAGGAACATACTGAGGTGGTTTGGCCATGTGGAGAGGATGGAGGGTGAAAGACTGACGAAGAGAGTGTATGTGAGTGAGGTGGAGGGGGAAAGAGGGAGGGGGAGGCCGAGGATGAGATGGAGGGATGGGGTGGAGAGGTATATGAGAGAGGGGGGTGTGAGTTGGGAGCAGGGGAGTGAAATGGCGGGGGACAGGGCGACTTGGAGGCGATTTGTTTGTGGCCACCCCAAACGGGACTGAGGCGTCTGGCAATAGAATAGAATAGAAATCCTTTTTTTTCTTTTTCTTTTATTTTTTTAAGGCTCCAACAAGCTTGCATACGTTGGCCTTGATCATGTACTGACACCTCTTCATGCTGCTCGATCTCTTGCAGCGTCTCTCTTCAGCCACTTATCCCTGAGGTCACACTGTATGGCCTCATCCTGTCTTTTTTTCAGCCTTCATTAATCCTTTCACTACAAGAAGTCTTTGAATAAAATCATCTGGATACCAAGAATAATATTTAAAAGTCTGAAGAATATGTACGTGGATAAATAGGAACAGCAATCTATTTACCTATTACCCAACTATCTACTGTCAGATATTTTAATCCTGTAAGGGATGGCCACAAACAAATCACCTCCATGTCACCCTGTCCGCTGTGATTTGGCTGCCTTCCTTCCAACTCACATTTACCTTCTCTCATATCTCTCTCCATTCCATCCCTTCCCCTTGGTCTCCCCCTTCACCTCACTCACATACAATCTTCTAGTCAGTCACTCACTCTCTATCCTCTCCACATGGCCAAACCATCTCAAAGCATTTCTCTTAAACACTTTCAATCACACCCATATCAATGCTCAGTTACAGTGTTTAACTAATGAAACTTTTATCAATTTGAGTGTGGGTCTAACAAAGCACTTACCTCTAATGGGCAGTTGAAGAAGAGAACAAACTTAAGATTAACTTTGTTGCCCATTTGATTATTCCATCCTTCGAGGTTATTTTGGTTGCGTGGAAAACCGTCAATAAGGAAGTCGTTTTTCCCTGATTCCTGAAAGTATTAGGGAAATTGTGACTAGGAATGACAAGGTGTATTAAGCAGGAGAGTGGTGTGGGATGGAGTGGAGGAGTGACGCTGTATCAATGAAACTGTGGAATATATATGTAAGTGGGACGATGGAGTGGAGTGATATGAAGAATTTTGCATTAAGTCACAAGGTTAACATATGTAATAAAGTTAACAATCCACAATTATATACTGTACAGCAATCAGAAGTAATTACAAAATAAACACCAATGTGAAATATTCCTACCATGCCCCTTCACTGCCAAAATTCAGACCACTTAACATTAGAGAGAGAGAAAGAGTAACAAATTCTTGGCTACTTTAATCAATCTCATTTATATAACCACTTAAGCTGAATAAAATCATATGGCAACAGCAGGAATAAATTAAGATGTCATTGTACTAATAATGTTATGTGTGATCAGGCTCACCTTCATAGCACGTTCAAGAAGAGAGCACGTGATTTCTACTGGGACGATGGTTCCATTTTTTATGTGGTTCTCGATTAGTTCCCCATACTCGCTGCCCGGCTTTGCTCTCTCCTCGCGTAACAAATCACCCGCTGACAGGTGCACAAACCCAAATTTCTGAAACCAGCATGATGGTATTATTTTCTATCCTGGTGCTTCCCGTAAATCCTATATTTTAGTTCTACCTGTATTTCTCATATTCTAACGCTTCCTTTATTTCTCTTATTTGAAGATAGATGGCAGTGTCAGTAGAGGCAAATCTTACATGGTGTGGAAGAAGACTAGAACAATATACTGGTGTAAGTGAAGGAAGAAGAGTGTTTGTGAGAGTGAGAAATGTATGTGAGGATGAAGTAACCTTGGGGCACTTCTGTCATGGCCATCTCTTGTCCAGGGGTTAACAGGAGGAAGCAGGTGCCACAGATGATGATGATGATGATGATGTGAGACTTTGGTATGGTAGGAGATTGAAAAGCCGAGAGTGAGATGATGGGAAATGAGTGTGTAGGCTGGATAAGATAAGATATACTGAGTGATTTGAGAATGACACAGACGAGGAACCCTACTGACTGGAAGGCAGCTGAGTTTGTTAAAATGGTATGGTCTTAAAGAGAGAATGAGTATGACAGGCTGGGTGTTGCTGTGGGTCCAAGCTCAACTAGATAGGCACCCAGTGGACTGCAGGCTGAAGTTTACCTTTTACTGCACTCCACTATCCTTCATTGGGTACATACGGAGGGAGTTGAGGGGTGTCTATAACTAGGCAATTGATAGGATGTGAAATGGATAGGTGTTAATGAGACTGGGAATGAAAGGTGGTGTTGAATAATGACGATAATGAACAGGGTGTGGCTTTCCTTGTGTACTGGGTCTCAGGGTTATAGGTAATTATAGGCTTAAACTCATTAATTACGGTATAAGCTGGTAGGAATAATACGCTTAAAAAGAAAAAGCTTATTCAAGGAGTCGACTAGAACTAAGGTCACTGCTAAACTCACTTGTCTACCTATTTCTACCTGATAAAATTGCCTCCACATCACCCTGTCCTCCGCCATCAGACTGCCCTCCCTCCAACTCACACCACCCTCACTCATATACCTCTCCACCCCCGACCCTCATTCATATACCTCTCCACCCCCGACCCTCATTCATATACCTCTCCAACTCACACCACCCTCATTCATATACCTCTCCACCCATCCCCACCCTCACTCACATACCTCTCCACCCTCCACCACGCTCATTCATATACCTCACCACCCATCCCCACCCTCACTCATATACCTCTCCACCCCCATCCCCACCCTCATTAATATACCTTTCCATCCATCCCCACCCTCACATACCTCTCCACCCCCCACCACCCTCACTCATATACCTCTCCACTCCCATCCCCACCCTCACTCATATACCTCTCCACCCATCCCCACCCTCACTCATATACCAGTACCTCTCCACTCCCATCTCCACCCTCACTCATATACCTCTCCACTCCCATCCCCACCCTCACTCATATACCTCTCCACCCATCCCCATCCTCACTCACATACCGGTACCTCTCCACTCCCATCTCCACCCTCACTCATATACCTCTCCACCCCCCCCACCCTCACTCATATACCTCTCCACCCCCATCACCACCCTCACTCATATACCTCTCCACTCCCACCACCCTCACTCATATACCTCTCCACTCCCAACACCCTCACTCATATACCTCTCCACCCCCACCACCCTCACTCACATACCTCTCCACTCTCATCTCCACCCTCACTCACATACCTCTCCACCTCCATCCCCACGTACACTCATATACTTCTCCACTCTCATCACTGTACCTCATCCCTCCCACTCTCCTCCACTTCACTCATCCACACTCTCCTGCTCCAAGTCACACTCTCCACACTCCACCTCACCTCGACGATTTTTGCGCACTGTGTTCCCTTGCCGGCGCCGGGACCCCCAAGGACAAAAACCACGTTGAATTTGTCGGCCATGACGGAATAAGCCCCTCGCAGCAGTCGTGATATCAGCATACACCTGCGGGGGAGGCAAAAGCGTAAATAAACACAGAATTTCAAGGCTCGGCAAATATTCTTGGCAGGACCACAGACGTACAGAATTAAATATTTCACTATGAGGGATTTTTATGTAGTCTCCCATGAGGTCAGTAAAGTAATATGGATGTGAAAAATAAATAAATCTATGAGGTCAATAAGTAATAAGGATGTTAACAATAATAAAAGAATAAAAAAATGAAATGTTGGCTGTTGTAACACAGGTGCATTTGAATTCTACACATCCACAGCACATGACCTTCACACAAATCAGCACCTGAGACAACTACACCAATACTGTAGTAGTAGTAGTACCAGTAGTAGTAGTAGCAGTACCAGTAGTAGTAGTAGCAGTACCAGTAGTAGTAGTTGTACTGGCAATAATAATAATAATAATACCTAATGGTAAAAGCTACACATATCTTAATTACTGTAAAAAATATAGCAATCACGAGTATTTTGTAGTATGGTACTACATATGCTATTCATAATAATAATAATAATAACAGAAGAAGAAGAAGTAGTAGCAGTTGTAGTAGTAGTAGTAACAGTAGTAATAAAAATAATAATACATGTAATAATAATAACACTAATAATACAACAATCACACTATATAAGCTACTACCCAGCACATTAGTTATCAGAGTAAATAAACACACCACAAGAGCACAAGTACATTACTCATTACAATCTGTACATTACACAAGTAGAAGACTTACAGGTGTACAGAGTGGAGGGTGAGAGAGGAATGAGAGAGGGAGGCACTGACAGGAGGGAAGGAGGAAGTGGAGGGGGAGGGGGGAGGAAGGGAGGCATTGAAGGATGGAAGCTACAGAGAGAGAGAGAGAGAGAGAGAGATCTGTATTAAACTTACTAGGGATTGATTCTGAATTTATTTTGATAACTGTGAGAGAGAGAGAGAGAGAGAGAGAGAGAGAGAAATATCTGTATTACACTTACTGGGCATTGATTCTGAATTGACTGTGTGAGTGTGAGAGAGAGAGAGAGAGAGAGAGAGAGAGAGAGAGAGAGAGAGAGAGAGTAGTGATGCAATGACTGTGTTGAAAGGGAGGGGGGGGAGGTGTAGGTCAGATGGGAGGAAGGAAGGAGGGATAGAAAGATATTGAGACAGACAGACACAGAAGGTTACTAGGCACAGGTAGAGGCACAGACAGATAGACAGGTATGCATATGGTTAACTAGGCATGATAGATAGATAAACACCACATACAGATAAACAAAGGTAAATAGATGGATAGATATACTGGTCGATAAGAAACAAAATTTAATATCTCCAGTGGTCAAGGTCATTCTATTACTCATGGATCATATTTACCAATTTATTCAACCAATTTCCAAGCCAAGTCAATACTGCAATTTACTTATCTGAACCCTTCCTATATTTTGACATTCATTATTAATTCTAATTGCGTCTTGAAGTCAATGGCAGAGGAATGAATGAAGACAAATGAATAGGCAGGCAAGTTTATACACACTCAAGAAGGGTCGTAAATATAAGCCGAAGGTTAAAACTCTCTCCCTATCTCTCTCTCTCTCTCTCAACGCACTTAACCTTTTTTCCTGTTATGGTCAAGGAGGCAGATTTCAGACTGGCTAATACCGGAAGACTTTGTTGACTTGAGAGAAATATACATCAAATTATCTATGTTAACCTTTACTCCTTTCCCATGCTTATTTTGTATTTTCTGTTCTCCCATCCCAATATAATTTATGTACTTCAACACCACGGAGTAATTTATGGAAGTTAAGGAGGCTAATACCAGACAATTTTGAATCCCAGGTCAATTTCTATATGTACTTTTTATCCTGTCATTTGGATGGATGTACGCAAAGTCCTTGCTATGTGAGGTTAGTGTCCCCCAACCGTCAACCTACAGCAGTTCAAGTCCAACTGTTGTAGATTTTTTAATGAATGAAGGACACCTGTAATCTGGTGTACGGATATCTTTTTTCTTTTTCTTAATTTGTCTTTCTTTCCTCTGTTCATTAAAAAAAAATAGAGAAAAAAAATAACTGAAGGATAATGCAGGAAAGGGATGCCTTCACTTGGTGGCACTGACTGGCTATACAACAACCCTTAACTCCCCCTCTGTCTCCTAAAATGAGAATGATGAACAGCATGAGAGGCGTGACATCAGCCTGCAGTACACTTGGTTCACATTCAGATGAACCTGGGACCACAACAGCAAGCCCTCTTATATCATCTCTTTTACCATTCAATTGACACATGTAAGTCAACAGTAAACTATAAAAAAAATTGTCTGCTAAGGTTCCATTGTTATCTAAAGCTGATCTGCTGGTTTCATATGATTTACAATATATACCAGTTGTATGGATAAAGTTGTGAAGTTACGGATTGCATCACTGATTTAAACCAAGGACATCTTATTTTATTTTATTCTTGATTATTGCTTGCTTATTTTTTCACCTTAAGTACAGACATTTTTGACATGGAGAAGTTATCTATAGCCTTCATTAATCTCTCCACAAATAGATATTTCCCTTACGCTGAATAAAATCATGTAGTACTGGTAGTGAACTTATAAAACTGAAACCTGTCACCTAGCAGAAGGAGACAGTGCATAATGTCAAGTACATCCTCACCATCATACCTTAACATATCCCAGTTATTCCCATCCATTCCTACTACAGTGCATTTACTGTCAGCTTGCAAGGATCCCCAAACCCTTACAGCCCAGTTGATGGCCAGAGGTAGTCAATTTGAAAGGAAAATTTGAGTAGTAACTGAAGAGGCTCATTCGTACCGCCTAACTACAGTAACTGAATTTCACGTAACCTCGATTTAGCATTATCTTGGGAGAGCAGTTCAGTTCCCTCAGATGAAAAGAAATTGAGTACAATACATTAATCTTCAACCTATTAATAGCTAATGTAATCCCACCTCTGTCCTGTCTGTCCATTAATCCCAAAGGAGTAGGTATAACACTACCCCCAACTTGCCTCTTCTCTGCTACTGCTGTGAGTGCTAAAATGTTCTCCCCTTCATCCTCTAAGTTAGTGCACCAAGATCTTAACTCTGCACCTTCCGTCCCACCCTTCCCCTCATATATATACAGTACAGATATCTATACTCCTTTAGCTTCTTCCACTGAGTACATGTATTACTTCATATCATTGCCTGTCATTTATCTTTCTGCTATCTACTGCTGGCTTATTTTTCCACTCTGTTTTATGGACTGGTACAGGGTATTTAGAGTCTGGTGTTCTTATCTCTCTCATTTCTCTTTAAAAATATCCAAGCCTCCTTTATCCCTTTATGGCTACATATGCCTGTATAAATCCACTGATCTCAATTGACAGCTTTCTTTTTTACTCAGTGCCATATACTTTACACAACATTGGAAAACTTCCATTAGATTTCTGGGTTAAAACAACTTACTATTTTGTTTAGCCTGACAGATCCCAAAGCCCTTTCATGAAGCTCAAATGGTGGCCAGGTGTAGTCAGACTGGAGGGTTGATTCTACAAGTAACTCAGGAAACTCATCCCTTCCCCAAGACTCATCAAATTTCAAGCAGCCATGACATAATAGTGTGGTTAGGGAAATGGCCCAGTTCCCTGAGATCAATAAAGACTGACTATGCCTTCATTAACTCTTCACCTTATTGGCAGAATGGATCACTTAGGATGAGGGATTATGGACTTCCCCAAATCACTTACGCTATGACCCCTGTGTCCCTTCAAACCCATGTGAACAATTGTTTCTGTCACCTGTGAAGCCTTTGTAAACACCATCAGCTCATACTCTGAACAGGTGGCTGATCTCAAGTCATACGAGGACACAAACAAGCTTTAATTCCTTCAAGATGATGTGTTTAACAGTTTCTCCTTAATATCTTCAGAAGTTATCATTTAGCTGTGGAGACTACGGACTGGAATAGAGAGACAGCTGTCACTATCATCCATCCCGAGTAATACGAGGACACAAACGCTCTCTAATCCCTTCAAATTTGCAATTTATTTTCCTGTTTCAACTTAGTATCTTCAGATGATATGATCTGGTTTAGGAGAAGCGTTTTACAGTGGAACGGTTCAATACTGCCTTCATTATCGCCTTCAATACAACAGGCACTCCTAACAAATAGAATAAGGGACTAACATTTTTTTTTTAAATGCAAGGAAGAAGGAACCAAAGGCCAGGGACTCGAATACAAATTAATGGACTCAGTACTATATAATAAGGGACTCAAATTGCTACTTTATAATAAGGGACTCAATACTGTATAATAAGGGATCCTGACAAAATATAAGGGGTTCTTTTAACATGAAATATAGGTACTCTCCCAGTCACTATAAGGGGCTCCCCAAAATGTGCAAACAATAATCTAACATCAACTACAATAAAGTATACTAATACATCATTGGATTCGAGGAGTTAATTTTGCCATATAAAACCACAAGAGTAACCTTCCTCACCCCCAAAATCATTCATATTTTTATTTATACTATTTACCACATGATTCTAATCAGCTCGAGGGAGATTTTTTGCACTGGATGGGTTAAAATACAGTCAACTCACATATATTGCGTGTTCATTGGTCACGGTTTTCTTATTCATGGTAGCTACTTCTCCAGCCAAACCATGATCGCTTCATAAGTTGTGGTTGCCAATTTGACCTATTTCATGGCCCAGGTCGCTGTCCCAAGTGACTCATTTCCGAGGAGTTTTCCATGTTGCGGCTTAGTTTACCCTAGTCACAGCCAGAAGCCAATCATATTCAAGCATGACAAGCAAAAAAGGTATTCTAACTATGACATCAGTATACAGTATACTTATTATTTATATATTTTACAAAGACGACCTCAGATCCACCTGACAGCATGTGCTACCATCCTGGTTCAAAGTAATGCATACCGATATAATGGTACACATATAATCCAAACCCAGCAGATGCAATATAGGCACTCAAAATAACCCTGATTTTATTACTTAACATTTTAAAAAATCATTTAGTGAAAATTTAATGGCGCATGCCTTCTATAAAATTACCATACTGACTGCTATACTCCAGTGAACCCCAAACGTACCCAAGTATCAAATATCATGGAATACCCATTTAAATGGAATTTTTCCCCCCTTTGTTGCACCCATGTCCATCAGTTATTTCAGTTTGCTCTATGACATTATATCCCCAAATTATGGAGGTCTTCTCTATGGCATTTCCAGCCTTCACCCTGCAATAGCTAGCAGTGTTGAGGCAGCTGAAGAACACTAAACCGCACCTTCGTGAAGTATGCAGCACTGGGTTTAATATTCCAACAAATTTTTTATTTATTATTGTTTTATTAACCGTTTTTAACGTATTTTGATAGATTTTGACTTAATTTTGTCGCTTCCTACCCCTACGGGGGTGTGGTCAGATACAAGATAAAATAAACAAAACTGATCAAAACGCAAGGCCTGAAGTCAGATATGAAATAAAATCCAAATCGATCGAAATACAGTACACGAAAAACTTATCTGAATCTAACCTAACCAAACCCAACTAACCTGTCATAACCAAACTAAACCTAACCTCATCCTAACTAGGGGTGTCATCCAACCCAACCTTAACCTAACCCTGAAAGCTGCTCACGCCTTGCAAACCAGCTTACTTAAGGAGTGTGTAGTCTGGGCCTCTTCAAGCTGTCTTTGCACCGCCTGGGATGGACGCAATGACAGAGTAAAGATTGGAAGTCACAAGAGGAGAAATTGCTGACGGGATGATACTGTCTATCTATCTATCTATTGCCAGACGCCTCAATCCCGTTTGGGGTGGCCACAAACAAATCGCCTCCAAGTCGCCCTGTCCCCTGCCATTTCACTCCACTGCTCCCAGCTCACACCCCCCTCTCTCATATACCTCTCCACCCCATCCCTCCATCTCATCCTCGGCCTCCCCCTCCCTCTCTCCCCCTCCACCTCACTCACATACACTCTCTTCGTCAGTCTTTCACCCTCCATCCTCTCCACATGGCCAAACCACCTCAGTGTGTTCCTCATAACGCTTCCTATCACATTCACATCAACACCACAACTCCATAAAGACAAATTTGTGATGAAAATGCCACAGAGAAGACCACCCTAATTTGAGGATATAATGTCACAAGGCACGCTGAAGTAGCCGACAGACGTGGATGCAAATGAGGAAAATTTAACCTTCATATCTGTTTAAATGCTAAGTTTACAATTACAGTACTTATCGGATTATTTGGGTACGGTAATACAGTCCTTTACTAAACACGTGTCACAAGCTTTAATATTCATAAGTTCTATTAATTGCTTTAAATTTAGTATTTATATAAAAAATAATCATATACAATTTGCCCGGGAGTCAAATAAGCTCAATAAATTCCAGAGGCTGTCAACTTCCATTTGTATTACATAATCAATACTGGTGTCACTGTGAAAGTATTATGGCTTCTTGTTATGCCAGACCAGCACACCTCCAGTTCATCAAATTCTAATAATTTTCCCAGTAAATAAGCACGTGAAATGTAAGCGTTGTTAGTTGCTGCTGATTACGTATTGAATATTACTGCCACCACACGATTCTTTTCACCAGAGTGGCTCCTGTTAGTGAAGGGGTTAATGAAGGCTGGCTCTAACCTCTTCAATTCAAAAATCACTCCTGTGGTAAATAAAATGGTCTGGAAGCAGCAAGAATTACTGAAAACATGTCACTGCGTTGAGTAGGTTAATGTGCAAAGACGGCTACTGACCTCGGGATCTGGGGACTTTTCTACCAATATAACACTTTTCCGGCTTCCAGACACCGGAAACTGAAACCAAACCGTAGAATAATATTTCATGAATGATATATGACTCAGTTTTTATCGCACAAGAGACGAAAACACGAGATATTGACAAGAAAACAGTAACAGGTCACTTCCCTTCTGCTCACCTGTCAAACCCGCCGAATAGTACATTTAGAATTCAATATATTTCGGCACTTTATTCATATGCAAAAATTTTATGACGTGTGTATTAACTGCTGATGAATTATTCATTGGCCCCCCCCCAAAAAAAAAAAAAAAAGTTATAAATAAGCATTTAGTATTTTTCAAGTTAATGCATATGAAGAATAAATTAATTAGCCTATTTTCCTATTTTAGGAAAAGGTTTTACAATTCATACACGTAGAAAAAAATATTATCGGGCGAAAAAAAAGTATACCACGTCGTCTGCAACCTTCCACATGTCGCCAGTATTTTTTTTCCCCATTCGATGACTTTTTGATGTAGTGCTGTCTATTTCTTCCTTAGGCTTTATCATTCTTTTTCTGTGCCTGCCCTCCTGTCTTCCTATTTCTCCCATCTTTCCTGTCACTTCTTATTGCTTTTCTTTCCTTTGCAGGTGGCTTGACATTGAGTGACAATTAAGCCAAATGGTTTCCTGCGAGCCAAGAAACCATTTACAACGCTAGCAGGTATCCATATAACCAAACCATACGTGCTTCCTACGTGGGTTGGTGGAGCGTTAGTGCCCCTCCCCGTAAAACAAATAAAGTCAAATGGCCACCCCTTACGGGATTATGGCGTCTGGCAATAGATAGATGGATAGATCGACTTTTTATAGTAAATGCGTGTTCATTTTTTACTTAATGCTGCCGAGGGGGATTTGCTATGAGGTAAAATTGCCTGGAAAGCTGGAAATTCCTCCTCGTATGTTTGCCTAGATGTTATGCAGCGAATTCTGGGTTCAACTTCTTGAACTCTGCTACGGGCATGGACTTGGGTTCTTTGGTTCAGGACCGGGACAGAGAATGCAAATAAGGGATAGGGCTCAAACACAGGCTAACCCACAGTGTAGAGCCACTGTGGGCTAACCAGTCTTACACGTAAATTACCCTTCAAATACACAGTGGACTTGCACAATACAGGACACGGTACAACTCTCTATGTGGGGCACAGTATTACACAGTTTATATCACAACACTATAAATGGGACACAAGTATGTCACAAAGTTTAGTCTCGGGCTGCGCACCCAGGGGTCCAGTGTAGGCTGGAGGGCGGCGTAGTGGGCGGCCGCTTCCTGGCAGGGGCCTTAGGTGTGTGGTGGCCCCTGGGACTGGGGCCAAATAGGGCTAGTAGGGGCGCTGTCCGGGGCCTGCCCTTGGCTGTGGTGGGAGTCCTAGTGGAGGGTCCGGACTGCTCCGGGCCTGGGGTCGTCTGCGGGGCGCCCCTCGAGGTCCGGGGGCTGCGGTCTCGCCGGGAGGGGTCGTCTGCGGCCGCTCACCCTCGGGAAGTCCGTCAGCTGCTGGGGGTGTCGGGGGCTGGGCTGCAGGGACAGGACACCCAGGCTTACGACAGGTCCACTCCAGACACTCCAACAGGAGTCCTGTAGCGGAGCAATCTCCACCCTTTGTAGTGTAGAGGAAGGGTGAGGGGCGTCTCGCTCGGTCTCTGGAAGGGCGGGCTGAGCCAGAGACGTCGCCCTCACAGGAAGCCTCCGGGGTAGTGGAGGAGGGACGACCAGTGGTCTCTCCCTCAGCTTGGCAGGTCCAGTGGACTCTACCAGAACTCCACTCCAGGGCAGAGCAAGGAGGTCCGGTGGACTCTCCTTCTGCCTGGTAGGTACGGTGGACTCTCCCCAGGCTCCCTCTCAGGGTAGTGGAAGAAGGAGGCTCGCTGGACTTTCCCTCTGCCCGACAAGAATGGTGGACTCTGCTGGGGCACCACCCATCCCGGGGACAGCAGAAGGAGGAAGTCCGGCGGACTTTCTGGCTCCCGTGGCAGGTCCGGTGGACTCTACCGCTCTCCTGCTGCCAAGGGAAAGTTGCAGCTGAGGGACGACTGGTGGTCTCTCCCTCTGTGGCAGGTCCGGTGGACTCTACCACGGCTCTGCTCTGTTCCCTGGGACTGCAGGTGAGGCTCGTCCGGTGGACTTTCTGAAACCCCTGCTCCCGAAGGTGGGTGGCAGAAGAAGGAGGTCTGGTGGACTCTGCTGCACCGTTGCTCCCCTAGGGGTGTGTAGGTCTAAGAGAACCGGTGGTCTCTCCTCCTCTTGTGATGGCAGGTCCAGTGGACTCTGCTACCGAAGGCCTACTTGGGCCTGTATCCAAACAAGTCCCACACCGAGTCTGGTGAATGCTGTCCTCGTCGGAGGGTAATGCACCTGGATGATGCACTTCCCGTGGGTCGGCTGGGTGGATGAGGGGCATAAGGTAGCCGGGGACATGGGCTGGTGTGGCTCGGGGCCCCTGTAAGCCTCCCCGTGGCCTCCTCTTGGGATGGGTGTCACCTCCCCGTGACCTCCTCTTGGGGTTTGTGTGCTGGAGTCGCTCCATCAGGTAGGTATTTCAAGATGATTGATTGAAATGCTTATAGTTGCAAAGGTATACAGAGTAGACGTAATGCCAGTGAGTCTCGTTTGTGATTGATTTATTGACTGAAATGTTTATTGCTGTAAAGTATTCAGAATACTAAAGGTGGTGGGTCTTATCCCCTCCTTCAGCAAACAGTTCTAGTAAACTGGCTGAAATATATTTTACTGTAAAGTATATACAACACTCAGTGGAGTGCATCTCTCCGACAAGAACAACGCAATTTGCAAACCACGTCATAATGAGTTAGGTTTTCCCATCACTGATTAGGGTTTCACAAAAAATGTTTTCTGGATCCAGACTCTGTAATATAATCCGGATCGGCCTGAAAAGTTAATCAATTGTTCCCTGGGACATGGGCTATATCAACCCACCAAATTTGGTCTAAATCTCTCTTTTAGTTTTTGAGTAATCTTGCAAACAAACAAAAAAGGTGAAATGCATCCACGTCGGAGAGAACAATAGGTGGAGGGTCTAGCCACATACATTTTTCAGCAAATAGTTAGAGTCATTGGTTATCGAGAGTATTCATACAATAAAGAAAGGTGGTTTTACGCATCATAGGCTACATTCCAAAGCATTACTCACTTGCAAGCCATGCACATAACAACACTGCGTCATAACCAAGAAAATGTTGGTAAGCAATGACAGAAAGAATATGTAAACTTGCAGCATCAAGCACCATGATCATCATGATCACGCCTATTTTTTCCCATTTGTAGATAGGGTGAGGTGGGATCCAGAAAGTCAGAAAAAGGAATAAAAAAAATGGTACTGGGAACTAACCAACAGCACGCCCAATGATATGGGCCACACACCCATTCAATCACCGGCCAAGCCCCTGGAGTCCTGCTCCACGTCATAGGTACAACTTTCCACACGTAGCTTTACAATTATTGTTATGCTATGTACTCAGAGCTCAACTTCTTGCTCCCTGAGTACAAGCGACTGATCTGAGGTTCTCTTCAAGACTGGGTCGGGAGCACGGAGCTAGAGGAACAGGGCTGAAAAACACAGGTCAATCAACCTTACCCGTATATTGACACAAAACGTACAGTGCTGGACACGATACAGTGTATCGGATTAATTACACTAGAATGGACACAGAGGACCCGAGTTGGGCTACAGGTGTCGTCCAGATGTGGGAGGGGTCCCGTCGGGCGTGCGTTCTCTCAGGCGACATGGGACCACCATTGGGGGCCGGGTCGTCCGGTGTGGGCTGCTGGGCAGTGTAGAGGGAGGCCTTTCCCTGGTGGGGCCTTGGTGGGTGCATCGGACCTCAGGACTGGAGCCAAGCAGGGCAAGCTGGTGCGCTTCCTTGCGCCTGCTCTTGGAGGAGGACCGCTCACCGGCTGGCCTGGGAAGGTCTCGGCCGGGAGTCCTGGGGGCGTCCCTGGATGGCTGGGGGCTGCGGCCTCGCCCTGGTCGAGAGGCCATCAGGGGCTGCCTGCGGTGTCTCTTCCGCTGGGAGTCTGGCAGTGAGGGACAATGTAGGGGCGCTGGCTGCAGTCAGTGTATCCCCGGGCTCACTATGGGGCCACTCCAGATCCTCTCCAGCTGCAACTCCGCTGGGGGGCTAGCTCTGTGGGGAGAGCGAGAGGGATGTCCCACTCGGCCTCTGGAGGGGTGAGGTGAGCAAGGGGAGTTACTCTTGAGGGGCGTGGCAGGGGTAGAAGACGAGGGAAGGACAGTGGCCGGTCCCTCCCCGATGGGCACAGTGGACATCGCCGCGGTTCTGCTCCCTGTGAGGGTGGCGGGTGAGGGAAGGACAGTGGCTGTTCCCTCCCCGACGGGTACAGTGAACGCCGCCGCGGTTCAGCCTTGCCCTGGGACAGGTGAGAGGAGTACAGTGGCCGTCTTCTCCTCGGCGAGTACAGTGGATGTCGCCGCGGTCCTGCTCCCAGCAGAGGCTGCAGGTGAGCGAAGGACAGTGGCTGTTCCCTCCCCGGTGGGTATAGTGGACGCCGGCACGGTCCTGCAGGGGGTAGTAGGTGAGAGGAATACAGTGGCCGTCCTCTCCCCGACGGGTAAAGTGGACGTCATCACAGTCCTACTTGGGACTGTTGTGGAACAAGTCACACTCCGATCCTGGCGTGTGCTGGTCTGGCCTGAGAGTAGTGCAGCGGGGTGGCGTACTTCCCACAAGCTCCGCTGAGGGGAAGGGGGGCGCCTGGTGACAGGGGACGTATGCCCATTAGATTCGAGCCCTTTCCGCGCCTCCTTGTGGTCTCCCCTTGGTGGTGGTCGTCCTGGTGCTGGTATTTTAATTATCTATTAGCCAGAGTTAATACGACGACTGTCATCTAGAAAAGGCAGCCTCGATAGTTGTCTTTCTCACATCCTCGCTTACCACATTTATCCACATTCTTGGCCTACCATGCTACCTCCTACCTTCAGACTAAGATATACACTTTACTACCCTGTCTATATCCAGTCTCTCACACCATCTACAGTTCCCGCAGACTTCCTTTGTTTTGTTTTTGTTTTTTTAACCACATTATAATATTCCATCTATCCTCCGCATTCCACGCACACATCTCTAGAACCCAGTCTCCATTACTCTTATCTCCTGATTTTTCGTTTTCATGCCATACACGCAGTACTCTGTATACCTTTACAACACTGAATATTAAATTAGTCCTCTTGCAGATGCCACGTTCAGACCTCTTTTCGCCTTACGCCCCCGTCACACATTCCATAATCCAACCACGACAGCGCCACTAATTCAATTCCTTGTGGCATCATGGTCCTGATTCGGGCTCTATCGTGATCGATCGTGACACTCGTGACGCACTTGGCCGAGACCTCGATAAATTAATGCAAGCGTTAAAGCCCCCGTCACACATTCCATATTCGAACCACGACAGCGCCAGTAATTCAATTATTGGCGCTATCGTGAAATTTGACCACGATAAACGCCGATAACAGACAATGTCACGATGGCTGTATGTGTCATGATGGTCGTTAAGATGATCACGATGGAGTCATGATAGCTGTAAGACTGAGTACTGCTTGGCAGATTTTCAAATTTTTAACGGTCATTTTGTCGTCACAATGAGGCCACGATCACCATGATAGGGCCGTGAAAGAGTCACGACGGTGCCATGAACGTACGACGATAACTTCAAGAGGAATACCTTCAGGCCCCATCCCCCCCTTCAGCATTAGAGCTCGATCGAAGAGATGCTCAGTCCAGTCCTGTCCTCTTGACCATAACTGAGGTATAGTCAGGGTGAAAGAATGATTGACCCCTCTAAAATATATATTTACTTTCTCGAGTGGTGACCGACGCGTTTCCCTTGATGCGTGTTTCACAATTTCTACTTATATATGAGGAAATCTGTATGGATTTTACGATTGAATAAAGTTATTACTGTCAGTTGCTCATGGTGCATTGGGTTATTTCATTACCTATCCTAGATTTCGGTGTCTTCTGACGACCATGCCGCTGATTACGAAACGTGACTCACTTGTATTGTTTTTTTTTTTTTTTGTCACGACAGTCACGAAAGGACCTACAACGGCCATGAATGAGTCATATAGCTGCAACGAAGATCACGATAGGGTCACGTAAGACTTACGATAGCGCTACGTTGGGTACGTAGGGTTGTGAGACTGACAAAATCGATGGAAAATAAGTTAATCCATTCTCAGAGAGCAATGGAAAGGTCAATGTTGGGAATATCTTTAAGAGACAGGAAAAGATCAACTTGGGTGAGAGAGCAAACTAAAGTCAAAGATATTATAGAAGTTATAAAAGAACAGAAATGAAGGTGAGTGGGCCATATAGCATGAATAAGGGATAACCGATGGAGCAAGAGGCTGACTGACTGGACACCAAGAGATTGTAACCGTAGCAGAAAAAGGTCAGACAGGAGGTGGAGAGATGAGATAGAGAAATTTGCTAAGAAAACGTGGGAAGATGATGATGATGCCCTTTAGTAAAACTAGGTCATCAGGTATCCGAGGGTAATGAGACCCTTTACAAAGTTTGTGACAGTGCAACTTATACATTATTTCTAAAGTTAACGGTATTGAATGGACATAAATTTTGATGGTTCCCCATAAAAACTGATGATTACGGTATTCATTAATTAATGTTAGGTATATTTACAGACTGACGGGGAATCGTCCATGCCTTGACGGTGAATTGTCTGACTGGTAATTGTCTTGAAGGATGAATCCCCCGAGCTAGGACCAATGGACCATATAGCCCTGCAGGGCAAGGAGAGATCCTCGTAAAGACCATTACATCTCTCACCACATCCGCTACCCTACTATGGACTCGACCTGCCGACCATATGGTCGTGAAGCGCGACTGAACTATTCCCTGACATCATGTAGCCCATATTAAATGAATGTCAGTGGCTGCCATTAGGTTATCTTCGTATAACAATACAGCTGTTCAAGACTGGGATTCACAAAGATACTTATGACTGAAATATTCATTGTTAAGTTCACTGTGCTAACTCTGTTAATTTGTTTTTGCAGGACGAGCAGCTAGTCATAGGTAAGACCTTGCACTCCTTTCCTTGCCATTTCGGCAAGAACATGGCATAGCTATGGCGAAATCTACTCACAGGATATGAGTCATAAACTTCGTGTACGATACTTGTAGTTATTTCGCGGAAATAAACATTTGGGCTAACTACGTCCCTCCATGATCAAGAGAAATATAACTTATACCATAGTTACTTACGTAAAGTGGATGAGTTATAAGCATAAAGATGGACGAGTCATGATGAAATTATTATTATCAGTGCGATATTCATGGGTGACGTGTGCCCGGGGATATCGCAAGAATAAGGCCATTAATATGTAATCCCATAAGATTAGATTAAATGATATAGAGTGTTTTAGTAGAATTCTTGCACTTAGAAGTTATAGGTTCCGATGCTCTTTTGCCCGACCGTAGATCCTCCTTCTTAGTGTCATGGCGTCTATTAGCTATCATGGTTCCCGACATGGTAGTGCGGGAAGAAAAATTTGAACGCAAAAAGAGTTGAAATAGCGAGTTTGGCGTTGCTCTTGGATTGTGCAAGCTAATTCCGCCATGAGTGTGGACGCGTACGGCCCCAGTTCCCAGAGTCTGACCTTCTATGACACCGAGGAGGGTGATTTATTGGGCGCAGATACACAGGGTTCGGAGTATGAATTCAACCTCACCCTTGGCAGTCAAACCCAGACCCAAGGAGACCCACTGGACAAGACCCAACAGTCCCAGAGCCAGGTTGGTATGGGACTGAGTCATATCTAGAGGTCTGGGTATATTGCAGTTGAATATATTGCATGTTTAAGATAATCCCCTTCCCTTACGTTTCAGTGTTTCCGCACATTGCAAGGCAGATGGTGCAGGTGAATGGCAATGTTGGCAGGAGTTTTTATGCCTATGTGCAATATATCATCAAGAATTTAAGTTATCCTATTGATTGGCTGCCGCAAATAGATCATTACATTTATCTGATTGTCCCCTGAGTGCCGGAATTGTCTGTGTGCTTTTCCATTCAGTTGTCGTATTTTCCAGCAGTGATATTTATGGAGAAGCTGTTTACCACTTTCAACTTGCAGGCCAGTGTCAGTGTTCCTTTTGTGTATATAATTTATTGGTTACTCTGTGAAATGGCAGGGGACAGGGCGACTTGGAGGCGATTTGTTTGTGGCCACCCCAAACGGGATTGAGGCGTCTGGCAATAGATAGATAGATAGACCATCATTTTCACACACGCACACACAAAAAACGGTATTTTTGCAGTGCCAGACAGTCACACTTGTTGGTTAAGTTAGGTTAGGTTAGTTTAGGTAGAGTGGGTTAGGTTGGAAAAAAACAAAAAACAATAACCATGACTGTGAAGCGACAAATTTGCCAAAACTTTTCTTAAATAGGAAAATGTTGTCAAGAAAAAGGGAAAAAATGAGGTCCAGTTTTAGCTGTTGGACAACCACTGAATTTAAGGACTTCCACTTGCTAACTGATTTATCTCGTATTCTGGTAAGCTTTCTTCGTTATGAAATATATCTATGAATGAATATTAAAGTTGGGGTTAATATATGCTTTAGTTTAAACAGCATCAATACGTTGGTGATTCCCTTCTCCCTGCTTGTTGTCTGAATTTTCCTAATCGTTTTTTTAGTGGTAAATATTTGTTCACCACATTTTGTTTTCTTGGTTTTATCATTGTATATTCCTATTCACTCATGTTTGTTTTTCAAGCTTAATGGCAAACTTTCTAAGACCTACTGAAATCAAAGTTTATAATTAGATCTGTACTAGCCTAATCTTACATATTCATAACCTGGCTTTACTTAATCTAGACTAATATAACCTAACCTGACCAGAAACAGCCTAACCTAACCTCACTTAACCAAACAACCTAACCTAACCAACAGTGTCTTAGCCAAACATACCAGCATGGAACACCTAATGAATCTCAGTATGGTTGTATAGCTCTTAGCAAGTGTGTCCGCCATCACCGTCTAGAAACAGACTGGAAAACAAAACGTGGATAAAAGCCACAGGGAATCAAAATCATTACGAAGCAATCATTTACCCCCCCCACAAAAAAAAATAAATAAATAATAATAATAATAATAAGGAAAACAAACTGTAACAATAAGAAGTGAACTGGCAGGATTTTCTGTTGCTTAAACTAAACCATACATTTACCAACAATAGTAAAATTTGCATCGGAATATACGAGAGAGTGTATTTGGTTCAGCGCCATGTTGATACACATAGCACAGTAATTTATTTGTATTGGCTACTCAAGTTCTGTAGGTTGTTAGGTTTAGAACAGGTAAATTTGTTACCTTCTTTAACCTGACCTAACCAGACACAGAGAGATTAGAAAGTAATTGGTTGTTTTATATTGCACTGCTTTGCCGTGAGAACATGGCATCCAGCGTGACTCAGACCAGATCAAACCCAGCCTCTAATGTCCAAGGCATTATTTTGATGGAAATTTCTTTGGGTACCGTACTTATTAACCCCTTGACGCCAGCATTATTTTCGCGTGGCCACCCTCTCACCATGCAGTATTTCCCAAAATAGCCTTTTTTCAAACTTTCATATACGGGAAAGTATAGCAGTTAAGGAAACAAATTAAAGATCATATTGCTCACCAACTCTTCTTGTGAATGAAAGCATCTCCAGGTCTGCAGGTGGTTGGGTTGATGAGTAAAGACGTGAAGATGAGTAACTTTTGGCACTTGTAGCAGGATGTCTTCATGCTTGTGCGTGCAGCCCTGACGTTTGCTTCGGTCTCTACATGATAACTTCACTACTAGATAAACAATACACATTGGCGTCTAAGTTACGCCCTATGCCATTATCACTGAGTCCTTTCCTAGTATCTTTGGGCAGTGGCTTGGCAGGGATCGATGAGGCAAGGGGTCTGCGTGAGGTGGGAATGGAATTGGATGAGAAGTGTCAGGAAACATCATTTAGCACCTAGCTAAGTCAAAGAGAGGACTGAGGAACTCTTGCATAAGGTGGCGGGAGTCACTTCCTACCATTTGGTGACGAGATCAAATGGCGGTCATGCAAGACTGGCAGGAATACATTTGCGGTTCCTATTGACACCTAGTAGTCTCTGTCCACCTCTTTTGTGTCGGTCCATACAGACACCCGGCTCGTAGGGGTTAAGAAATCTTCAAAAGTTGATGGTTGTCCCCCCCCCCAAAAAAAAAAAAAAAAAAAAAAAAAAAAAAAGAGTCATTGGTAGAAGCACAGGAAAGTTTTGTTGTGGATAAAATACATAAAAGTTTGAAAAGTGTGATACAAAAGCAAAGTTATAATAAAATAATTTGTGTAACATTGTTGCATACAAGTTTTGCATAACCAGTTATTTGTACGTAGTGCCATAGGGTAGTCATCATTATCGTATGTATGAGGTATGTGACCAGGTCAGGATGGCACCAGTGATTGCCAGGCTCGACAGTGTACCGAACCAGTACCGATAATCGTTAAGATACGATTGTACAGTATACTTAAGTGCTTGTTCATTGTCATACTGCATCTCCACTTGCTGATGGCTGGTTTCTTTAATCTTCATATTTGCATAGATGGAGCAAGGGTATGCAAGTTATTCATATAATAATAATAATAATAATAATCTGGCCTTTTGTTTCTCAAAAGTGCCAAGATATTAACGTTATTTGTACAATACAAGTGTCATGTATTGTGCTGTTCATGCTGTCTTATCTAATATACTTTGCAGTTATGATTTTTATTGGAAGTTGGTGTTGACAAGCAGGTATATACCGTATACCTGTATGTTAAAAACCAGATTGACTTTGATGTTGATAATTAACATGGCAAGGCAAAAATTCCATCTGCTGTGATATCTGGTTGCAATGGCCACTTAACCAGTACGCAGTAGAATCACTGTTATCAGATACCGGACTATCAGAAGCTGGGGCATATTGTATTTGTACAGGGATAACTGCACTACCCTTGGTGACACTGCTGCAACTGGGTAGAATCTCTGCCACCCTTTTGTACAGACATTCCTCTATATCCTCCTTATTCCCTGAAAAGAGAAGGGCAACTTCTGTCTGCAGTCTAACAGCTTTGAATCCAAAAAAAAACAGTGCCATGTTGCTGCATTGAATGTCAGCCTGTTTCATACTGGTACTGTTTTATTGGACACATAGTAAACATGTAAATTTTTGTACCACACTTCACCCAGCTTTCATTGCTTTGTGTCGGTGATGACAGTCAAAATTTTAACTGCTCTTACTGAGTAATAACACTGTTATATTTTCATTTTGATTTTCAGAATTATATATACAGGTTGGAGAATTTCTTTTTTGTGTAATACGGAACTATAAAAAAATGCTTAAAGATCATAACTGCCATAATTTTGGTAACTTCAATGTCAGCACTAAGGCCACCAATGTAGTTATGATCAGACAGCCATGGAAGTACAGTACTATACAAGCTGCACGGCCATTCGATGTTCACAGAGCCACTTTGTAAGTGTACTGAGAGGAGCTAATATAGGGTTACACATTTATTACCAAGCCTACCATCAGGACGAAGATGGAGAGTAATGTTAAGCACAACCTTAGGAACCTGTTGTGTGCCTTTGTTCCTTCCTCCAAGACTGGTTTTATTTATGCCAACAAAACATCACTTGCTTCCTAAATGTTTCCAATCTTGTGCTCATGAAAAAAGTGGGGGTGGGGGAATGACTGAATACTGTATTGTACATTGCAGCACCATAAAGAAATAATTACATGAATATATTCTCAGCCTTTTAAGAAAAAAATAACTATTTTGTTTGAGGAATATGTTTAGAAGTACAAAATGTTGAGTTTTGTAGTGGGAAGTTTGGAATTGTGATACTGGCAATAGTGTGTATGAAGAATAGGAAATTTTAAAAGGTGTGGCAAAGCATGACTCCTGAACCAGAAACTTTTATAGTCATACTTAGCCCAGATTTTCATTCATTTGCAGGTTATTTCATGTAGCTCAGTGGCAGAAAAAGACAATTCTGTGGCACTACTTCCTTTCCATAAAACACTTCTTTGGAACCAGCACCATATTCATGTGTTAATCATTTGTTACAACTAGGCATTCAACATGAGAGAGGACAGTTTTAGGCCAAGTTAGAGTAAAATGGGTATAGTATAATACAACTTCAGATGGGAGCAAAGAGTTGCCAAGTGTTTTGTTTTGCGAATCCCTTTTGATACAGCAGAATTTTATGTAAATAACTGTGACAGCTCTTCCAAATAGGTTCCAAAACTATCATGATGTAATTTGTCACCAGTCCCTTTAAGCACAAACAATATCTGACTGTTTCTGAAGGTGGGGAGAGGTGCAGTAAGTTGAGACAGTTGAAGGATATGATAGCTGAATGTGTCAGATAGCAGCGAATGGAAATTTAAGAAGCAGAGAGATTTACGTGGAAGGTAATGGCCAGAAGAAGCATGGAGATCCACATTACAAGTGTTGCAACCATGTTTATAAGTTGCAAATGAACAATATGACTCAATCCAACAAGTTACAGGTGTGTGTGCAAAATATGTAAATGGGGAAAAGGTATATACAAGATATTTGTACTGTACAGGTATTTGCATGTGCTTATTAAATGGATCTTAGATTTCAGAAGCTTGAATGATGTGTGAAAGTATGTACAGTATATGGAGAACATTTAGTATTGCTTTTGTATTTTGTTTCTTGATCTTTCCTTATTTTTTAGATTCTTGAATGTGGGTGATGCCCTTCTTAGTACAGTACTGTATATTGTCTGCACTTACAATTTAATCAACTTAGGAATCATATCTTATAGTTTATATCGTTTATGGCCTTGCATATTGAAGGGGCTTTATTAAGGTCAGTATCTAATTCCTTCAGTCTGAAAAGCCTGTCTTAAACTGAATATAATCGGAGGTAACAAAAGTAAAACGAAATAGACGTGCCCAGGCAGAAAAGGTTAAGTAGATGGGAAACGTGTTGGTGGATTACTAGTGTGCATGTATGAGGCCAGAAAGTTTAATAGGATTAGCCACATCTCTATGGAAATTTTTGGTAAGACAGTAGAGTTATTATATACAGTATTTTGTACAGGAGCTATCTTTCACTAAAACTTTGTGATTTTGTAATTACTGTACAGGTAATACTGTACTGTATATGTCAACCAAACAGGCCTAGATAATATTTGCCTTTCTGTTTTTTAACTATGCAAGTATGTTTATTCCCTTTCATATGCTTTATATTGTGACATCTTTGCTTGTGTGATGCATCATACTGGTGAAATATGAGAGAATGAGTGATTTGGTCATGTGGAGAGGATGGAGGGTGAGAGACTGATGAGGAGAGTGTATGTGAGTGAGGTGGAGGGAGGGAGAGGGAGGGGGAGGCTGAGGATGAGATGGAGGGATGGAGTGGAGAGGTATATGAGAGAAGGGGATGTGAGTTGGGAGCAGGGCAGTGAAATGGTGGGGGACAGGGCGACGTGGAGGCGATTTGTTTGTGGCCACCCCATACGGGATTAAGGCGTCTGGCAATAGATAGAGTGATGCATTGCACGGGTCACGTGATAGTTTTCATATCCTTTTTCCTGTTTCTGTATCTTATCCACTTCTATTATCAGTGGAATATAGGTTAGAGTGATGGTGGGATACTTGTGATTGTAAGTTTGCCTTGTTATCTCAGGTTTACCCATTAGATTGCAGGTTAAATTTACAGACCAACCCCAACAGCCTGAGGATATTACAATTTTTAAAAATGTTTTCTGGTGGACTTTTGTAACAGAAGATGCTAGATACATGTACTCAGTGTCAAAGATGCTTTCACATCTGCTTTTCTCTCCATAGTCTTCAGAAAACAGTATGGTGAATTCTCAGCTGTGGATAATGATTTTATTTGGCTACAGATCAGTGTTATTTGCTCAAGATTCACCACATTAGTAATGAAAATCCATAGAGAAAGAAGCAGGAAAGGTGGCAGAACTTTTTGTGTTGACTGTAAAGTGTTTATTAACCTCCTCATTACCAGGGGACTCTGCAAAGCTGAGCCAAATTGTGTTCTCAGAAAGATGAGTAGTGTGAGGGTGTTAACTACCTCACTTAAATTATTTTTATGGGTTGGAGGCTTTTATTCAGCTTGGAAACCTTAAATTGGGGGTAACCTAGTTAGATGTAGTTTCCTATTGACCTCCTCTTTGCAAGACATCTTTCCTAACTTGCATAAAATTGTCTGGTTGTAACAAGACTACAAGTACATTGGCATAGTGAAGGGGTTTGTGATAAAAACATTTATGGTAGGTTAAATGTCAGCACCACCTCACATCCTTGACGGGAAATCCTTTGTTGCTGGGTCTTTCTTGCCTCACAGGAAAATATTTTACCACACACTACTCTACTTGTCCTATCCTGCCTTGGTGTATTCATTTGTATTTACATATCATTTATAGTGGTAATACCTTATAATAAAAACATGATTTCTGGAAGATCCATTATAAAGTTATAAATGAGAGGTTTCTTTTCTTTTTTTCTTTTTTCCCAGCTTAGAAAGATTTTAAGCTGGAGGAATTAGATGTAACCCAAGTAAAACCCCCCAAACCCCTTCCACACTTTCCTTAGGTTGAATTAAATTGGCAGGTAGAAGCAGAACTAAAGCACAAAGTATGTCGCCCAGTTTCAGTAGTTTAAAGATTATTATGGTTTCACTTAACCCCTTCAGTCCAATTATATTTTATTGGGAGTATTGTATACATGTCATCTTCCAGTAATTTCATTCAGTTAAGGGGAAACTTTGATGTCAGTGTGCAAGGAATAAACAAAGCATTTATAAATTCCTGCGCTATTTCAGACTGAAGTTGACTTAAATCACTCGGAGGTAGCTAGAATAAAATATGAAGCACTTTATCATTGGATTGAGGGAGGACTTCATCCCCCCCCCTCAGCTCAGAGAGATCTAATTTTGGGGTTAGATACGGCTCTCATTAACCCCTTGAATCCAGTTCATTTAATTGTAGTTCATTCTTGCTGTTTCAGACAACTTTATTCAACATAGGAAGGGTTTTGTACTGCAGGGGTTTATTTACTTAATATTAAGAGAGCATGGAAGTAAAAAAGTTGCTGCATAATGTTATTGTGATACCAACTATAACGTATGGAAGTGAAGCTTGGACCTTGTTGGAGGGACACAAGTCAAGAGTGAGAGCAGTGGAAATGAGTTATTTGAGAGGTGCATGTGGAGTCACATGGAGAGACAGACTGATAAATGAGGAAGTGAAGGAGTGTTGTGGTGTGGATGTGGATGTGATAGGAAGCGATAGGAGAAACACACTGAGGTGGTTTGGCTACGTGGAGAGGATGGATAGCGAGAGACTGACAAGGAGAGTGTACGTGAGTGAGGTGGAGGGGGGGAGGCCAAGGATGAGATGGAGGGATGGAGTGGAGAGGTATATGAGAGAGGGGGGTGTGAGCTGGGAGCTGGGCAGTGAAATGGCAGGGGACATGGAGGCGATATGTTTGTGGCCACTCCTTATGGGTTTAAGGCGTCTGGCAATAGATAGATAGATGGGGAAGTTAACCCTTCTAGTTCAGCATGTTTCTCCTAAGCCGTATAAGGAGAAACTATACCCTCATACCTGTATTATAATTGTACTTTAAAAATACAGTATAACAGTTTAGGCCTGACTCAGACAGTATTCAAGGGATTCATTTTAACAGCTTATAGGACTGTGAAATCCAAGTCCAGTATTGGCTGTTTGCTGTATTTTTGTTCCTCTATTACTGTAAACTGCCTGTGTTACCCTGGCCTAATACTGCCCTCCATGTTGAATGCTAGAATTAACACTCATACCGCAAAATCTCCTAAATCGCACTCGTACGAGACTGAGCACATGCCACAATTTGAGAATTCCAATAGTTTGAAATAACTAATCTTATGGGGAAAATTATTTATGAATCCATAATTTTGGAAAAATTGCTCCCCTTACCCCCAGACCTACTTCAAATTGGTCACCAGTGAACACTAACAACGTGGAAAAGAAATTAGTAAAACATTTAATGGAAATGAATAATAATGTCAGCTTTTTACCTGACTGACTGATGACATTGCTTGAATGGATGGGGGAGGGGTTGATAGGCTTGAGGCAGACTACGGTCTCTCAGCACGAGGCGAATGTGCTGCTTCCTATGTGCCACTTCCTCCCCATCAGCCCCCCCTCAGGAACCTCTCACAGTCCAGTGTGGAGGCAATGAAAGCGGTTTCGTTGTCGCCCTCAGCTGCCTCCATGTCGTCGTAAGAGTCATTGATTCGTTAAGCTTAATTCTTTATCAAACAGGTGTAGCCTTTCCATATTTTCTATTGAAATGAGTCATGCACAGGTTACTTGATATTATTCCTGGATTACCACGGCTACTGGGCATTGTTTTTAACGTACAGGTACCTCTGAAAGTTATAAATGAGGATTTAGATTGCATGATACACCGACACACCCAGTTGGAGAGAGTGTCCTCGTTGAGTCTATGATGCTGGGCAATTTTGGCTTTCTTCCCACCCCTTTCAATCCTCCTTATTACATCAGACTTTTGGGTGTAAGTTAATGTTGGCTTCTTCTTCCCCTTTCTCAAAGAAATTGTGGGTTTAGGAGGGTTACGATTAGGCATGGTAACAATGGCCAGACGGAGGAAGCACGAGGGAAAAAAAAGTAAAATCCTCTCATACACCACACCAGAACCACATACTGTCAACAGAGAGAAGACAATGCACTGAGCTGGGCAGGTGCGCGGGGCTCATGCACGCATGCCTTTCATGCTTGGTGTGGGAGGGAAGTGCTGTGATTGGCTTAGAGTATGATGGGCATAGTAATTAACAGCCAACTAGACATGTGGACTTGAGGTAGTGGTGGTGTGTATTACTGAGGCATCGGAAAACCTTTACTTTCGAGACTGCATCCACTAATTTCTGTAATTTCGATACTGATGTTGTAGATTGTTGCATGATGCCACGTATTATGAATCCGCAAGATTTAGGAGATTCAGCTGTATATAATGCTAGTCATGAAGAAGTGCTCTGGAATGGATGTAAGCTGTCCAAGTTAACCTGATTTAATATGGCCCTCTCTACGTGTTGGATACTGGAATTAACACTCAGATATGATGCTAGTCACGAATAAGTGCTGTGGAGAGGATGTAGAACCAAAGTACAGTATTGTTTTAATCTGCCATTGAGCTGTGGACAATTAGCTGCAAAAGGACAAAAATCTGTGCCTAAGTTAAGTTCAATAAATTACCGTAGTTAAATTTTGTGGTACAGTATTTCAATGTTCTTTTCAGGTGACGGTGAACGGAGATGTGGTTGAAGCGGAGGTTGAGAAGGCAGCGGAGACTCTTGGGGACCTGCAGTTTGAGGAAGAGGAGGAGGAGACTGCTTTCTACACTAAGGTCAGGTTTTATTTTATGTATTTTTTTTATTTATGGTTGTACAGATACCTACCTCCTTTCTGCATCCTCCCATCTCACTCTGTCTCTCACACATTGTGTTGTAAAGGGTTAATTGTTTACATTCTTAAGATGGATTGTTTTAAAGAGCTAGTTGTGTGTTTTAGCCCCTGACGCTGGTTCATGTCTGAGGGCGTGGTTGACAGGTGCTGATTCACGTCTGAGTACGTTTTCATATTTTGCTGGCATGTTTCAACTTAAAAGCACGCCAAACTCACTGCAAGAGGTGTGGTGGGCCTGAGGGTGCAGGGAGAGGCATCTAAAAGGGCTGAGTACACATGAACTGACTGCAGTCAGCCACTCATGCACTAGTAGAGATATACACCAGCAGAGGCTAAGTACATGTTTTGTTTGTGTGTTTGTTTCATATTGTGATTGATTTCTAAGGAAAATATTTTTTTTGGTTAATCCAAATGACAAAAATAAATCTGGTTGTGGGAAAGTGATAGGGCGCAGGGAGCTTGGCGTCAGAGTTAAAGAGCCAGTTGCATTTTAAAGAGCTAGTTTTGTGTTTTAAAGAGCTAATTTTGTGTTTGAGCTTATTGTGTGTTTTAAAGGGCTAATTGTGTTTCAGAGCTCATTGTGTATTTTAAAGAGCTAATTGTTTGTTTTAAAGGGCTAATTGTGTTTTAAAGACCTAATTGTGTGTTTTTTTTTTAAAGGACTCATTGTTTATCTTCCCATGACAAAGTGTGCTGTGGAGGGTTAACAGTTTATATTCCTCAAACCCCAGGAGCTGCCGGAGTGGGCGTGCCGTTACTGCGGGATCCACGACCCTGCATCTGCCGTGATGTGCAATGTGTGCCACAAGTGGTTCTGCAACGGCCGCGGCAACACCTCCGGCTCTCACATCATCAACCACCTCGTGCGTGCTAAACATCGGGTATGACAACAAATTTTTCTTCAGTACTGAGTTCTTACTCGCGGATTCATCATTCGTTGTTTAAAGTCTTTGATGAGCATTGACAAACTGCCTCTTTTAAGTGAAACAGATGTGTGTGAGTTTTAAAAGACATGCTGGTTGTTAAGGAGTTGTTGAAATTGCCTGAAGGATGTACAGTATATCCACATTTAATGATTGGGATGTGTTTGTGCAAGCCGATCATATAACAAACTTAGTGTTGTAGCTATCATACAGGTGAGAAAAATTATTGTGTAATGAAAAATTGGGCATCACAGTGATCGTATAAGTGAAAGAAGGCCCTAAATTCTTATTGATCATGTTGTATAAGCAAATGATCATATACCAAGTGATGATATAACAAGAGTGCAGTGTACCATTATAAGTTGCATGACGTTTCACATGACATGCTGTTGAAGTACATTCTCTCCAGGTTTCTGGGCCTTACCTCACCCTCTCTTTAGGTGTGGAAAAGTTATAAAGATATCATTCATTCATTCATCATCTAATCCAGTGTTGCCCCATGAGGAGCGTAGAAGCCCTGGGTTAGGCAAATTGGTCCTGACATTTAAGGTGAGAGTGACCAGCCTCACTCATCCCTGAGTGGCATTACACAAGCAATAAACCCCACTGATCCCTTGGATATAAACCTGCACAGGCTCAATCCAAATGGAGTGCTTTAATTGCCCACTAAACCACCAGGCACCATAATTTGGTCATATGGTTACCGCGCAGCGTAGTGAATGTTTTCCTTGTGTACTGGAAACCATTTGGGCTGTCACTAAGTGTAGAGCCACCCGTAGACAGAAGGAAGTGAAAGAATGAAGGTAAGAAAGAGAGAAGAGGAAGGATGGAAAGAAGGAAGGAAGAGTGGAAAAGACAGGCACCTGAGAGCAGCACTCAGAAAAACTAAAATCGTATTGAACAGGAAAATGGCTGTCATTCTGAACATCATTGTAATGACTGAGGATGTGAATGGATATTGTCTGTGATATTCAGGACAAATAGGTCTCCTACGCTAAATAATAATAAAAATAATAATAATAATAATAATCTATCTGTCTATCTATCTATTGCCAGATGCCTTAATCCCTCATGGGGTGGCCACAAACAAATCACCTCCACGTCGCCCTGTCCCCTGCCATTTCATTGCCCTTCTTCCAGCTCACACCCCATCTCTCCTATACCTCTCCACCTCATCCTCGGCCTCCCCCTCCCTCTTCCCCCCTCCACCTCACTCACATACACTCTCACTGTCAGTCTCTCACCCTCCATCCTCTCCACGTGGCCAAACCACCTCAGTGTGTTCCTCCTAATGCTTCCTATCACATCCACACCACAATGCTCTTTTATATCCTCATTTGTCAGCCTGTCTCTTCATGTTACCCCACAAGCTCCTCTTATATACCGGTAACTCATTTCCACTGCTGTCACTCTTGACTTGTGACCTTCCAATTATAATAATAATAATAATAATAATAGTAATAATAATAAAGCCAGAAACATTAGATGTTAGAAATATAAAAGACATTGTGATAGTGAAAGATTTAACCATATCATTAGAGTAAAATGTGAATAATTTTTTGGCCCTGGCCCTGGTCTCTGCGTTCCTCATGGGGCAACGTAGGATTGGATGATGGATGGATAGATGGGTAGTTTTCCTGTGAACTTTCCCTCTCCCTTTCCTTGTTTCAAGATTCTATGACACCCCATTTAAGCCCCTTTATGGGATGTTGAATTTTGTGGTTTAGATTCTAGTCAGCTCAGAGAAGACTCTTGGAAGTGGAAGAGTTAGATCGACCTTCATTCATCTCTGGGTTCTCCTAACCAGAATATAATCATCTGAAGGTACCGGTAACAGGGTGAAAATGAGAATAACACCATTGAATAGAAGGGGTTAATGGTGATGTTTCCTTTCTCCAGGAGGTGAGCCTGCACAAGGATGGCCTGGTACGAGACACGGTGCTGGAGTGTTATGCCTGTGCCGTCAAGAACGTCTTCGTGCTGGGCTTCATTCCCGCCAAGGCTGAGTCCGTTGTGGTACTTCTGTGTCGCCAGCCATGTGCCGCCCAGAGCTCTTTGAGGGACATGAACTGGTTAGTATATATATATGTACACTGATTTAAATTATTCACTAGGCTATGACAATATGAAATACTGTACCAGGTTTGTATAAAGATTGACTCTGTCGAATACGTTGATGTGAAGCTACAGAGCATGGTGAATGTTTTGGGCGTATCAGATAGAGCCAGGATTCCAGGGGCTTGATTGGTGAGCAAATGGAAGTGTGGCCTATTGGACTGGGCAAATTTGGGCTGTCTGGACATTACTACTTCTCACCCAGCCCTAAGGTGGGAAAGGAGGTCTGGATGATGATGATGTATAAAGAGTTGATCCAGTATCATATATTAATAAGGTACAGAAATTTGGTTGATTAATAGACGTTAATCCTGCACAGTGCTAAGCGTTTTGAGGAACATGAAATAGTCAGTATATGTGGATGGATTTACTTTAACTAAACCCTGCCATTATGAATCGTGTTGAAAGAACTGTTCAGTAACTTAAATAAGGCATTGGTTACTGGGCAGGTTAATAGACTGGATAAGGTTGTTGTGAGAGTACATGGAGTTTGTAAGCAGGTGATGGTCACTGGGTGGATAGGTGGGTTGGCTGATATAAATCCTGAGAGCCAGAAAAAAAAAAGAAATGATAGACTGAGATAATGCCCAGCGTTTCCTCAAGAGAAGGAAAATTTTGCAGTGGGAAAGGTCTGTATGATGGTGATGATTGGAATATTGTTAACATCCTCTAATCATTGTTTTCTTTTTCCACAGGGACCCAGAGCAGTGGAAGCCGCTTATCAATGACCGAGCAATGCTTCCCTGGCTCGTCCGAGTCCCCTCAGAGGCAGAACAGCTAAGGGCTCGGCAGATCACGGCACAGCAGATCAACAAACTGGAGGAGCTGTGGAAGGAGAACGCTGCGGCGACCTTCGATGACCTGGAGCGGCCTGGTGTGGATGAAGAGCCGCAGCAAGTGTGTCTAAGGTTAGTGAGAGAGAGAGAGTTCAGTCCTACCTACCCCATATGTAATACTGTTAATGGAAATAGGCTTCTCTACATCTATCCAATCATTTATTTTGTATGTCTTTGTATGATCTGGCAAATTTATTCGTTTTAGAGGAGATTTCAGACTAGAGAGAGTAGATGCATTACTCTGACCTAAAGATTAAAATAATCATGTGAAGGTAAATGTGTCAGTTGAAAAGGTTAAGCATACTCCGATGGTGCAAAGAACATTCAAGACAATTGAGGTGGGGTTGGGTTGTGGTGAGTACAGGTGTGATGCGACAGGTGCGATATGTTGACGTAGTGGTGACAGGTGTGATGTGTTTGCTTAGTGGCCGTGGGTGGAGGGAGCGGGTGTAAATATTTGTGCTTAGATATGTCAACATCCAGATTCTATGTACACACACACACACACACACACACACACACACACACACACACAAAATGGGACACCAGACATCTTATACAGTATGTCATATTATTTTTTTTATATGGTCAAAACATGAAACTTTGCTTTGGATGCCTCAGAAATTTGGTCTGTCTTTGTGTCTGTTTTGCCACAGTCTTTCACAAAAACATATCTCTTGTTAGCAATCCCTTAAGCAGTCTGGTCTGTCTTTGGTGCATCTTTTTCTTGTCCTTAGTTATGGAAAAGGTTGCAAACATTTATGCAAAACAGTTTCATTGAGAGGTATTCTGAACCAGTTAGGTTGCCTGTAATTGTTTCAAATCCTGTACTTTTTTAATGCAGTTTCATTTCTGGTGTGGGGTGGGGGAGGGTCATAAACAGTGCCATATTATAGTTCTTTTACGCCAACTTGAGCTGCAAGAGGATGAAACTCTGGGCCAAGTAAAGGTGGAAAGTGTGAGGTTACAGGAAGCATGTAGCGAAATAGTTCTTGAGAGGAGGTGGCATGGTTTGGTGGCAGAATATATTAAATTACATGATCATGATACATCCTACCGCATCTGGTCATACTTTCTAACTCCGTTCCTGTAATTATAGTCCATTTCAGATCAGAATTATTGTTACAGGTGATACAGTAACCAAGTATAAGCAGGTGTTGAAAGGTGTGAGGTTTACCCGAGTGTAATTGTAATTTGGAACGAACTGTAACCATTACATATTCACAGGTATGAAGATGGATTCCAGTACCAGAACATCTTTGGTCCTCTGGTCAAGTTAGAAGCAGACTATGATAAGAAGCTGAAGGAATCGCAGACACAGGATAAGATTGAGGTTCGCTGGGATGTGGGACTCAACAAGAAGATCTGTGCCTACTTCACCCTTGCTAAGACGGATGGAGGTTAGATATATCTCTGAAAATATATCCGTTTATCTGTATCTAGAGTTGGGCTGCCCTTGTTAGATCATTTGAGAGTAGGAATGTGACTTAATTCTTGGGTAGCATTTACATAATAGGAAGATTATAGTAATTCACTCCCTGCACAGCTGTCACTAGACCACCAAGAATCTTTGACCATCTGTTATATTACCAGAAAATGTTGTTAGGCAAAGCTTTCCAACCATACAGCAGAGAAATGGAGAGATGAGGAAGGATGACAATAAAAGATGAGTAGGATTAATAGAAATGCCTTGCACAGTAATTTGATACTGTTGCTATCCAGGTTGACTCTGGTAGTGTGTGTGAAGTGCCTCTGTAAATATTTGTACAGATAGGCTTGTGAGATGGAGCCAGGATTCTTGAGGCTTGAGTGATTTCCCGGCCTATTTCTCAGATATTTTCTCTTTCCTTGTTTTCTGGATCTTACCCTCACGCAGTCCTTAAAAAAAAAAATGATAATGGTGGTGGTTTCTGAATTTTCATAGACATGCGGCTGATGCACGGTGATGAGTTGCGTCTGCGTTACCTGGGTGACCTGCACAAGCCGTGGTCTGGTGTGGGCCACGTCATCAAGATTCCTGACAACTTTGGGGAGGAGGTTGGCATTGAGCTGAAGTCCAACGTTGGAGTGCCAACTGATTGTAGAGACAAGTTTGTGGTGGATTTTGTGTGGAAGTCCACCAGTTTTGATAGGTTAGTATATGGTTAGCTTGATGATTAGGTAAGGAATGCCTACAGTATTTTTACAGAAACACCTTATGAGAATAAGAATTACATTGCTATATCAGGTTATCAAATTCATTTCTTATGAGGGAGAGGGGTTTGATTTTGATTTTAAATTTTGTGTAAATGATTATGGTGCTTAATCTAGGCAGTCTCGTGATAGATTTTGTACTGTCTCCAATTTGTGGGTCTTACCCACTTCAGTTTATCAGTAGAGACCACAGGTCAGTAGTAATAATAATTATAATCTTGGTGTTGTATGGCTGCTCTAATGCAATAGATTAATTATTGGAATAGGGAGGTTGCCTGAGATTGAGCAATGTGGAGAGCTGCCATTAGGTGGCCAAGGTCGATGCATGCAAGCGTGTTGGAGTCTTTATGAATGATACAGCATATTAAAATGGGCCTGGAATGGAGAATGGGGCTTTAGTGATGTTGAATGTTTTTGTCTTCTCCCAGGATGCAGGCAGCATTACGCAAGTTTGCGGTGGATGACTCTTCTGTGTCCCCGTACATCTACCACCGCCTGCTGGGCCATGTGGAGGTTGATGAGCTGATCTTCCGCCACATCCATCTTCCCAAGCAACTGTCTGCCCCCAACCTGCCCACCCTTAACAACTCCCAGGTATGTATTGATGGGGGAACTAATCTTTGCTTTCTGTGTACAGTTCAGTGAAGGAGTGTGTGCTTAGATGGTGTGGTCATATGGAGAAAGTGGATATTGATAGGGTGGTGAAAAGTGTGTGTGAGTGTGTGTGCGTGCGTGCGTGCTTGCGTGCATGCATGCGTGTGGTGAATGGTTTGAAGGTGGATGGGTATGGTGACTGTGTGGGTGAGAAAGTGAGATATGGAAGCTGACAAGGCAAAGAAATTGAAAGGAGATAGAGTTGGCTGGATAAATTATGTACAGAGGAACCTATGTCGAGGGATAGATCTTTGAGGGGGAGCTTGAGTGATGTGTGAATGATTGGCAGTGAGCATGGTGTTGATACTTCTATAGTGTTGTACTTCCTGCTTGTGTTTTGAATCCTGCTGCACCCCATCCTGAGTTAAGAAGAGGGTCAGGATGATGATGATGATGAGAGAGAGCAAGGAAGATGTGTAAGGAGAGCAGTCTTGAGATTATCAAGGAATCAATAAAACAAGGGAGAAATAGAACAGTAAATGATTTCACTCAGTTGAGATAAACCTTCAGAAGATAAGGCTGATGTTTTCCTGCAATTGAAAAAAACCTGTAGCTGTTACTGTGACAGTTTATATCTGCACCAATATCATTATGCATTAACATGTCATTTAATCTGCAGCAATATGCCCTGAAGCATGCCCTGCAGCGCCCCCTGTCCCTGATCCAAGGCCCTCCCGGCACCGGCAAAACTGTAACATCGGCAACCATCGTGTACCAACTGGTGAAGCAGACTGGTGGATCGGTGTTGGTGTGTGCCCCGTCAAACACTGCCGTTGACCAGCTGACGGAGAAGATACACAAGACTGGTCTGAAGGTGGTGCGGCTCTGTGCCAAGTCCCGTGAGGCTATAGATTCACCTGTGTCCTTCCTGGCACTCCACAACCAGATACGCAACCTTGAGGAGTGAGTTTTATGTTGGCCGATTTTGTGATTCTGGGAGTCTGGAGGCTGGACTGATAAAGAGCTGTGTGGTTATTTTCACTGACTTAGTGCAAGGTATTTTCACTTCAGTGGTGCATAAGTGGATCTTTAGTCATTTCGCTGGCTAGAATGGTGTGAGTAGATTTAGAGTCAGTTTTTCTGCGTAAATGGAGGTTTGGCTCAGTCCAGTGAGTCTTCCACTGGTAGCACTCATACTTTTGTTCTTTCTGTTTCCAGTTTATAAAGTCATTGGATGTTCAGTGAGGTTGGATGATGAGGAAATGGAAAGTGTGTGTGCATTTAAGTACATGGGTAGTGTAATGAGTAAGGATGGAAGTTTAGAGGGTGAAATGTTTCAAAGGGTACAACAGGGAAGAAAGGTTGCAGGTTCTTTGAAAGCAGTGATAAGAAACAGGGAAGTGAGCATGGAAGTGAAAAAGTTACTGCATGACATATTGTGATACCAACTGTAATGTATGGAAGTGATGTTTGAACCTTGTTGGAGGGACACAAGTCAAGAGTGAGGGCAGTGGAAATGAGTTATTTGAGTGCAGCATGTGTAGGTACATGGAGAGACAGACTGACAAGTGAGGAAGTGAAAGAGCGTTGTGGTGTGGATGTGATAGAAAGCGTTAGGAGAAATACATTGAGGTGGTTTAGCCATGTGGAGAGGATGGAGAGGGAGAGATTAATGAGGAGACTGTTTGTGAGTAAGGTGGAGCGGGGTTAGGGAGGGGGAGGCCAAGAATAAGATGGAGAAATGGAGTGGAGAGGTATATGAGTGAGGGGGATCTGGGAGCAGGGCAGTGAAATGGCAGGGGACAGGGTGACATGGAAGTGATTTGTTTGTGGCCACCCCTTACGGGATTAAGGCATCTGACAATATAGATAGATATTTTACCAACTGCATCTGTTTGTGGGAAATACTGTAGGTTTTAATAATGATGGTTGCTTTTCTTTCTTGAGGCTTGCATAATAAGTGAGTGGATGTGTGTCTTTGTTTTGCAGGGCACTAATTGGAAAACTCATTTTTTGTTTCTTATGGTTTCTGAATGCTACCTGTCCCATGTACAGTTAGGAACTGGGGTTAGGATGCTGTCAGAAATAGTTTATATTGGCATTACACCTGCTTAATTTATATTTCCTACATCCAGATTTATAGAGTAGAAATTATCATTGGTACAATTTTGCTTCTTCTGTCACTGTACTACAGTACTTCATAGTGTCTTCAAATAAATTATAAATAAATTGACCTTGCTGACATGTAAGGAACCAGTATTTTGTACTTTGGTGTAAGTGAAGTTTTCTGTTGGCTGGAAACTTAACAAAGCACTGGAAGAAGTACAGATTCACCAAAAGTTACTGGACACTTCGGAAAAGAAGTCAGTGATAGCAGGAGAGTCATGGTTTGAACTTTGTATATTTGTGGATATGTTTTACATAGGTCACTGTTGCTTGAGTCAGTGTTTGAATGGCTTTTTTTTGTTGGACCTGATTAATAATTCTCATGTTTTCCCATGTCTGGAACCTACCCAACCCACTTACAATGGGTGGAAATAAGATGGTGGTTATGATGATAATATTTTCCAGCAATGGCGAGCTGCAGAAACTTCAGCAGCTTAAAGAAGAAACTGGGGAGCTGTCCTCGGCTGATGAGAAGCGCTACCGCATGCTGAAGAAACAGTCTGAGAAGGTTGGTGTGAGGCAGAAGTTAACCCGTTTGTTGCTGTAGACTCACATTTCTTTACTGATTTCCTTTTTTCATAAGACAGAACAGATTGTTTTGGTGAGCAGTGAAATAATTGTGGTCAGTGTAAGTTGTCTCCATTAACACATTCTTTTGTGGGAGTGGTTAGACTTTGTCTTTGTTGGGATTGAGTGCATATCTTTGCCTCCCAAAAGGAGACATAAACCCTTCCCATTTTCAGTATAACAGTGGCAGATAGGATGTCAAGTGTGCTGATTAGAGTAACATAGTCTTGTATTGTCCATTGTAAGGTGTAGTGAGTCAGGGCTGGGTTACTGAAATTGATGATGCGATTAAAATAGCACCATTTGGATTTTGTTGTTTGCAGACACTACTGGAAGCGGCAGATGTGATTTGCTGTACGTGTGTTGGTGCGGGAGACCCCAGGCTGGCCCGACTCAAGTTCCACTCCATCCTTATTGATGAGTCCATGCAGGCCACTGAACCTGAGTGCATGGTACCGGTAAGTCACAAGAATCTAGTGTTTAAGGGAGAATGGTAGATTTTGGGAGAGGGTGTAGATAGCAGGGGTTCTCTCAGTAACTCCATCTGTCATCCAGTTCTCTCCTGCGTTGTTACAAACTCCACGCATTATTAATTGGTAAGGTAGAGCTACAGATCAGTTCGTTAGATGGCAGGATGTAATATGAGGACACATACTCGTAGTGGAGGGTATGAAGAAGACACTGAATAAAGGAAGGTGATGAGTTGTTTTTTATTTAAAAAAAAAAAAAAAAAAAAAAAGTCGGCCATTTGCATGCATCACCCAGATTATACAGACAGGAACCATCTTAACCACTAACTTCCTACTTTTATCAACAGGTGGTACTGGGAGCCAAGCAGGTGATCCTAGTAGGTGACCACTGCCAGCTGGGCCCAGTGGTGATGTGTAAGAAAGCCTCCCGTGCGGGTCTCTCCCAGTCCCTGTTTGAGCGGCTGGTGGTGTTGGGCATACGTCCGTTCAGGCTCACAGTCCAGTACCGTATGCATCCCCAGTTGGCACAGTTCCCATCAAACTTCTTCTACGAGGGCTCCCTGCAGAATGGTGTTGCAGATGGTAGGTAATTTCTTTAGTTTGTAGATCATTTATATTTCTGCTGCTGTAGTCATTCTATTTTATGAAGGCAGTTTGGGTGGGGTGATCTGAGACCTCACACTGTTAGCTCTGTTGTCACATTGCCACTGACACACATGTAATTAATTGTGCTCACCTCTTTCTCTTACTTATAAATGAATTTTAAACACTCTGTATAGATGTAATTCAATAAAAAAGCTATAGTATAGTATAAATCTCATAAGACTTGTCAGCGTTGCTTTTGCGACGTTGTCAGGTGGTGACACAAGGGACATCCCCGCGTGAGCGGGTCATACTCGGTCAGTCTCCCGCCTTGGAAGCTATTAAAAAAACGCACCTATAGACTTTTACCTCAGGGGTGGTGTTGAAAAAAGTCGAAAACAAGAGAAAAAATAAAGAAAATACAATTAGTAGTAGTTAATATAAATATGAGAGAGAAAGAGAGAGAGAGAGCACGTGTGTGGCGACGATGTGGCAACAGAGCTAACAGAGTGAGGTCCCAGAGTGCCCCACCCAAACTGCCTTCATAAAATAAAACGACTATAGTTGAACCACGCGCATGTTGTTGATAGTTCATTGTTTTGTGTCTTCTCTTTCTGTCTTGCACCATCCATATGTGGGTAAAGGATCAGGATAAGGAGGATGAGGATGTTGATGGTAAAGAGTTGAATCAGAAGGACATAAGTAACTGGTATGTCGTAATCTATTGTATGTTATCATCAGCCATACCTCTTTTCCCACCCTAAGGTAATATGTTTGGAATGTGGTGGTGGTGTGATGAGGATGTAAATTGAGATGGTTTGGGTGTGTGGAGAGGATGGGGGATGACAACAGAGTGTAGAAAGTGAGAAATGTTCACATATGGGTAGGGTTGTGAGAGGTAGACTGAAAAAGACCAAGGACGATGTCATAGCGAGACATAAGGGATAAAAGGACTGAATAGGGAGGCTGCCAGAGATTGAGCAGCATGGGGAGCCACCATTAAGTGACAAAGGCTGATGCAGGCAAGCATGTTGGAGCCTTTATAAATGAAACAAATTAAATCTAATACCCCTTTTACCACTGCCAACAGCTGACCGCACCATGAAAGGCGTAAGCTTCCCGTGGCCACAAGCAGACAAGCCACAGTTCTTCTATGTTACATCCGGACAGGAGGAGATCGCTGGGTCCGGCACGTCCTACCTGAACCGCACCGAGGCCTCCAGCGTGGAGAAGCTGGTCACGCGATTCCTCAACTCTGGCGTCAAACCGGAGCAGATCGGAGTTATCACCCCATACGAGGGACAGCGAGCTTACCTGGTTAGTCAGTTGGTTGGGGTAGAATTAAGGATGGTTAGGGAGTCATAGGTTAAACTTGGATGGTCATTTTAGTACTGGTTGGGGATGGTTAGGTTATAACAGATGTGGATTAATTGCTGTAGGATAGAGGAGGGAAGGTTTAGAGCTGGGTAGGGTATGTAAGGTTAGATTAGGGTGTGTAGGATATTCTAACTTCTCTGAATATTGCTGATACTGCCTACTCTTTAGATACTACTATTGTTCCCAGTTCAGTAACCTTTGAAGTGGGACGTAAATCATGTTTTACAGCCGAGGAGAGGAGTTAGTAATTGGAGTGAATGACAGTTGACATGGAGAGAGACATAAGTTATGGCAGTGAATGACAGTTTACGTGGAGAGAGACAAATATGACATGCATATTAGGTCAGAATTGGAAACGCCATTATTTACAGAACAGTCCTCTATCATGTATAGTCAGATAGTTCCTTTTATGCCATACCTTAGCTGTGTAGTTTATAATATTGGAAACTCTTGTTATATTTCTAGTACAGGTGATGATGGTGTTAGTAATATTGAGGGTTTTAATGGTGATCATTGCATTTGTGGTTGTGGTGGTAATGATAGTGAAGTGACAGTAGCAACAGTGATAATGGTAAAGGTGGTGAGTAGTGAAAAAGAAAGGGGGAGGGGGATAACGATATGTACAGTAGGTGATGAAAATAGTTTAAAAAAAAAGGGGGGGGGGGAAGTAAGATAGATATACCATAGATGGTGAGAATAGTAAAAAAAAAAAAAGGGGGGGGGGAGGAGGAGAATGTTTGTTAATGATAATATTATACAGTAAGTCAACCAAGCAGAAGACAGAATTTCCAGTAAGTCAGACTCTGACCAAGGTGTGACTTAGTGTTCATTCAAAGGGTTACAAGTGTTCATTCAAAGGGTTACAAGTGTTCATTCAAAGGGTTACAAGTGTTCATTCAAAGGGTTACATTTTAGTTTATTATATTCCAAGTGTTACATTATAGTTTAGTTTATTCCAAATGTTACATTATAGTTTAGTTTATTCCAAGTGTTACATTATAGTTTTGTTTATTCCAAGTGTTACATTTTAGTTTAATTAAGTGCAGAATGTTACATAATTAATTGACTTGCACTCCACCACCCATGCAACCTCCTAGCCTAGCCAGGTCAATGGCATGCACCAAATTGTTTTTATTATTTATTTTTATTGCTTTACAAATTCTTCTTTAGTTTGGTGTTAACAAATAAATAATCACATATAATTTGCAACAATTGGGAGGGGTATTATGAGTTTGTTTTTTTTCAATTTCGGTTTGTCAGAAAATTCCTTGGGTCTAACTACCCTAGAGCCCCACATAGTTGGACGTCTGAAGGGTTTACTGTACTTTCACAGGTTCAGTATATGCAGTACCAGGGTCCACTGAACCAGAAACTGTACCAGCGTCTTGAAGTGGCCAGCGTTGATGCGTTCCAGGGCCGTGAGAAGGACCTGATCATCATGTCGTGTGTGCGCTCCAACGAACACCAGGGCATTGGCTTCCTGTCTGACCCACGCAGGCTTAACGTGGCTCTCACCCGTGCTCGCTATGGCATCATCATCGTTGGCAACCCTAAAGTCTTGTCAAAGGTAACTGCTGTGTTTGGTTATCTGGAGAGTGTTGGTATTTATCACGTAAGAGTGCTTTATTTAACCTATGGCTGGAAAAAAAAAAGCTACTTTGCCTTTCTATCTATTGCCAGACGCCCCAGTCCCGCGAGGGGTGGCCACAAACAAATCACCTCCATGTCGCCCTGTCCCCCTGCCATTTCACTGCCCTGCTTCCAGCTCACACCCCCCTCTCTCATATACCTCTCCACTTTGCCTTTCATTTTGACAAATTTCGAGGGCAACAAAAAAAGTTAAAACCATCACAATAAGCATTTTGCCCAAGAATAAGGAACTTGGTATTATTTCCATCTGAAGAAGGGCAGGTTTATTGTCAACACAGGAGCTCACTGCAGTATGACGTTTAATCAGTCTCACTGCATTGCTATCAAGCCTCCTGATTGTAAGATGCTGTAGATGAAAACAATAATTTGGTGTAAGTGAACTGAAATAGGTAGGTGTGTCCATAGCAGAAGAGTTTAAAATGGCATAACTATTGTACTGGTATTAATTCCATACTGTCATTACAGCAAGGCCTATGGAACCACCTGCTACACCACTTCAAGGAAAAGAAGGTCCTGGTTGAAGGCCCCCTGAACAACCTGAAGGAGTCGATGATGCAGTTCAGCAAACCCAAACGCCTGGTGAACGCCACAAACCCCGGATCCCACTTCATGAACACGGCCATGTACGACGCAAGAGAGGCCATCATCCCCGGCTCCATGTATGATCGCTCGGGTACAATGAACGGAGGAGCCCCACCACCATCACCGTACTACAGAGGTGGAATTCGGGATTATGTATTTGGGGTTATTGGATAGGGTACATGAAGAGTGGTTAGGGGATGTGAATATTCTAGCTGCATTGAACATAAAATAGTATGGCTCTCTGGATGCTACCTCACCTCATCTTGGGGTAGCAAAGGAGGTCTGGCTGATGATGATGATTGGTGGTGGTGAAAATATGACAGTAATAATAATACCTAACACTAACAATGTATCCACAGGTCCACAGTATGACATGTACGGGCGTGCACACGATTCCCTGGACTACATCTCCCCGAACCACTCCCAGCCAGGCTTGAGTAACCTTCCTGTACCTGTTGGAATGTTTATGAATATGGCTCACGTCCCACCCCGCTTCTACCAGCAACACCAGCAGGCTCTTGCGGCTCGGGGTGGGGCAAGAGGCGGAGTAAGAGGGGGCCGAGCTGGAGGCAGGAAGATGACAAAGAATGCTGGGGGATCAGGGACTCTGCAACTGTCACAGCCGTTCAGTCAGGATCCCAGCATGCAGAGCTACTCACAGCCGGGACTTACACAGGGACACTTATCACAGGTGAGAGAGACTTTATCAATGTAATTTGGAGGGATGGCAGAGGACAGGGTGACATGGTGGCAATTTGTTATGACCACTTCTTATGGGATTAAGGCATCTGGCCATAGATAGAGAGGTAGTTTAATGCTTTTATGTTTCCTTCACTAGTTGAGGCCAGACTTGTAAGTGTACAGAGCAGCTTCAGCCTGGTTTATCATGGACTAAACTGTTGGTCAAGGGCAGCTGCTGTGATCTGTTGAGGATGGACCTAAAACCAGTGGTCAAATAAGTTCATCATTTTACTTTTTACTGAACAGCAGTAATATAAATCATCATTGTTGTTCATTCATGTTAACTTGGCCATTTCAGTAGCCTGTTTCACATGGCTCAGTGGCAGCATAAGACTGGCATGACTCTACTGTATGTCCTTTTCATAATACTTCTTCCTGACTAGCACCATATTCTAATGTTAACCCCTTCCTACAAATCAGTACTCAACAGGGAAAGATGACAATTTTAGTACCTTACAGTGAGCAGAGTATAACCTGATATGCCATTTCAGGGAATGTCTGGGCCTGGATTGAGCGGACTCTCACAGGGACTGTCCCAGGCAGAACTGTCGCAGGATTCATACATGGTTGACCAGTTCCAGAGCCAGACAGACGGCCTCCTCTCACAGGACTCCACATACCAGGGCGACCGTGCGTTCTTCACTCCAGCATCTCAGACGCACCACTTCTCGCAGGTCTCTATACTAGCACTATTAGCAGTTGTATTTTTATTACATCACTGGCATCATTCCAACCCTCAGTCCCACCAAAGAAGTGGAGTGAGGTAAAACCCAGAAACAAAGTGAGACAGCTTAAGAGAATCAGTGAATAATATGCAAGGTCAAATGAGCAATGGAAATCATTCATACATCACTCAGAATACTTCAAAATCATGGCACTTCTCACAAGTAAAGCAGTTTGCATTAATGTTCATATATTTTCTGCCTACCAGAAGTGAACAGAAGATTTTGCAGGCTGCTCCAGAGTGCTGTGAATGGTAGTGAGCTTTGTGTTTTGAAAGTGTAGATAAGGTTTAGATAATGGTTGATGAGTGAGAAGGTAACTCTGCTGTGCAGGTGAATTGAGAAAGACTGTTATGGAGGAATTTCAATACTTTCATGCAGGAAAGTATGCAAAGGAAGTGGAAAGTAGAGGGGTACAGGGGAGGAAGGAGTTAGTGCCGTGAAAGCTTAGATACCAAACAGGTCTTAGTGTGGAGGCTGCAGGAGAAGTCCATAAAGGTGCATTACTGCATATGGAATGAGTGCTGTGAGTCCAGGATAAGAGCTGTACAACTGTAACTGTTGAGGAATGTGTTTGTGTAAAATGGGTAGGAAAGAAACTGTTAATGTTGACAGTGGGACAGAGAGGAGTACTTTGATGGTATGGTTATAATGAGTGAATCAGTGTAGATAGGCTGGAAAAAAGGATTATACGATGATGAGAGTTTAAAGGTGCAAGGAGGCATAGTAGGCCAGGAAGGTGGTATACAAGGAATCAAATCAATTGGATGGAGTCTGTATAGAGTAGCATAACAAGGGTTTGGCATTCCCTTTAACTTTCATGGTGATCCTGCTGATGGGAAATTGTGTTATAATGATCTTTATGTTATGAGTAGTTATGGCCTCAGGCTTATCTGCACTAGAGGACTGCAGGGAACCAGTTACTTCAGGGCTCCTAGATAGCTTTTGTTGAGGTTATGTTGTTGGATTGTGTTGCGAGACAGGTGCATGGTGATGAGTGTGTTTTGGTGTGAGGTACAGCATTACAAAAAAGGCAAAGTAAAGCATTCATGCTGTGTATTTTGCTTACAAGAAAGTAATGTCTTGTTAATCCCAACAGCCGTACTGATGGCAGAGGTGAGGAGATCCCCTGGCGCATGAAGGCGATGAAGCAGCGCACAGAGCAGCCGACAGCAGGTGGAGTAACAAATGGGGGACCACAGCGCGCACAGCATAACACAAGCGGCACACAAGCGGACCACATGTGCTAAAAGGATGCCGGGCTCAAGCACAACACGAGGAACGACACGTGGTAAAAGGATGCCGGGTTCAAGCAAGATGCAAGGGACGGCACACTCAAGCACTTTAAACCCACGCTTGAGCAGTCGCCTTGTTGGCTTGGCCGGCGCTCACCCAGACTGTGGTACGAAGCTCATCACCTCCACTCAAGCCCACACACTCACAACAGGGCTTGCGGAAGGCTGGCAGTAGGGTCTAAATTATTCAGTACTAACGTTGCAGTGATATAGCATGGAGATTCCTAGGTTGGCAGGAGATTAAATTCTTTTGCAAGTACTTTGGTTTATTTTGAGATCCATAGGTTGTCAGATCAACTTCACTTGCAAGGACTTTTTTTTAACGAGACCAGTAGGTTGTCAGGAGATTTAATTCACCTTGAAGGCCCTCTAGTAAGTTATTAGGGGGATTACATATATTTAGGTATTGAAGGTGAGGAAGACAGTATGACAGTGCAATTTAATGGAGGTTATTGTGATAGAGGTGTCTTATATAGTCATTCTAAGTTGTTTTGACTTGGAAGTTCCTCCTGGTAAATAACTAGGAAGAGAATGTTGTAACAAGGTGTTGTAGGGAAGGGGACAACAACATGCCTTGCAGGGAAGATTTTCTTAACACAGGAGAATAAATTGAACTGCTCAATGCAGAAGACTCTCCTAGCATACTGCTTAAGGGTAAAAGATTGTCCTAAAGGGAGTACAAGTGTAACTATGTCAAAATAAATTGCTTTATGTAAAAGGCCCTCCCGGCTTAGGTCTAAAGGGAGTTAATTTGTACCAATATGTCGGGAAAGATTAAAGTGCAACTGTGTTTTTAAAAGGCTGATGCTGTAACAAGGTGTCTTAAATGGACGAGGCTGTAACGATGAGTCAGTGGCGAGAGTGAGGGTGAGGTCAAGCAGTCATGGTGCTGTCTTGGTAAGGCTGTGAGCTGTCCCCAGGCAAAGAGCCACCTTGCTATTCACTTGGCCACCATTATGTGAAGTCAGGCCATGCAGGGAACCCTAATTGAGGTGCACCCACTTTTTTTTTTTCTTTCTTTCTTTTTCTTTTTTTAAGGTACTCTTTTAATTTGGCAATCAGGTTGTTCAGAAAGGAGGGGTACAGCCAAAGGAAGAAGTATCGTTACCCCTAGAAAGAAGTATTATATGTGCGCTCATTGAAAGATTAATTTTAGAGGTGACTCCTCTGACACTGGTATATCGTTAGCCATAGATTTCATAAAGATAGCCCTTAGCAATACATCTCCAGACATCTAGGAGGAGTGTTTGTTGCTGGCTAATTTGATGAGAATTTGAGTGATATTATGCCACAAGTATAGAGGTTTTGTTACTTAAATTATGAACTCAAATCCTTTTTTTTTATTTCTCAGACCAGGTAGTGAGAAGAAGCAAATGAATCTGAGTGATATTTTCTTTAATTTCTATTGCTTTTTTTCCCCTGCATTATTTTATACCAGCGAGTGAAATACTCGTTTGTTTCTGAAATAGTGCATAAAAACTGTTTCAGACCACTTACTGTTTTGGAATGTAATGCACAGGGAGTAGCGATACTTCTTTAATTGACAGTACACACCTGGGGAAATCTGTCAGTGGTGTTTAAATATGTTGTACTTAATTGCCTTTTTGATCCATATGGCGGTACATCCACTCCGGTGCCTCGTGCGGAAATGTAGGGGTCGTATTCTTGTCATTTCAGGAGGCTCCCCAGCACCGCTTCCATACCGGTTTATTTCTGCATATGGCACATTGATTTTCTCTTGTATGCTATTAATAAAACCTGCTGTATGAGTTAAGTGGACAAAAGTAACGTACAAAAGAAAAGGTGTAAAAGAATAAATTGCGTAGTAAGAGGTGCTGGAGAGCCTCTGGGAATATATACCCTTGGTGTGGCGGGCACGATAATTTTAATCTGAGGTTGATAAAGGTTTCTGTTATTTATTTTTATACCATTTGGGAAATTACATATTGTGTAATGCAGATATGTTTTCACGTTGATCATTATAGTTTGTGCAATGTTTATGAATTTAGTTTTGAAATTGCTCAATATTACAGTGGTGTTTGCCATTACAAGAAGTATGGTTCAGTAATCAACTCTTCCTTGATTAGAAAATTATGATGTCAAAATCTGTCTTTTTATTTTCTGTCATGTTAGGCAATTAACCCTTTCACTTTCACTGCCATGAAGGCACATATTTTATTCAGGCAAAACCAGACCATTATATTTACCTGAGGGAGTTTCTAGCAGTTCAAAAGTTAGTTGAGGTATTTTTTGACCCTTTGACGACTTGAATTTCTCGGCATAACAAAATAGTCCTGTGGTATGCAGAGTTCAATAACAGTTGTGTCCATAGACTGTGAAAGGCTTATCCCTTCAGTCAGGTGACAGTTTAAATTTTATTCTTGCATTCTTCAGACAGTTATATTCAGGTCCAGAGTTTTTTTTTTTTTTTTTTTTTTTTTTTTTTTTTAAAGAGGGGTCAGGTAGTATGTTTTCACTGAAGAGGTGTTTATCTGCAGCTGAATAAAAATATCCAATACAGTAGTAGCAAGAATAAAGTTAAAAGTTTGACATTGGACTGAAGGTGTTAAAATGTTAATTCTTTATCCAGTGATTTAACTGCAAATGTGAGGTATGGTAGGAGGGCTGATTAGTCTGTTTGCCTTCTATGGATGCACCAAGTTAATATATTTCAGCTACTACAGAATGATTATGTTCAGCTGTGAGAAATTCTTGTAGGCAGAGGGTTGAAAACTGTCTGCATTAACTTAATTTCTCATCACCTGAATAAAATAATGTTTAACTTGAATAAAGTGCCCAAGTGCATCAGTGGCATCGAAAGGGTTGATTAGCTTTCAGGGTATTGGTAATCCTAACTGGCATCATGTCTTACAGCTATATTGTTAACCCTTTGGCTGCAAGTGGTGTGCTTGGGTGTTTTTTCAGGTATTTTGTTCAACCAAGAGAAATTATAGAAGCTTCAAAACTGTCTCCAGTAAGCATGGTGGGATACCTCGGAATTCTGTTAAGACTAATACCAAATGCTTTATTATTATTATTATTGTTATGATTTGAGAAAAGTCAGAAGCTTCAAAAAACTTGGCTTGAGTAGCCTTTCCTCTGCATTCAGTACAACCAGGAATTCCATTTAGACTGACATCAGATGATTTTGTTCAGTTGAGTGAAGTCCCAGCAGAGGATTAAAATAATTCAAAGATGGGTTACATTCTTGTGAATTTCTGAGGGATTGTGGTACCTCCTTGTTAGCAGTTTATTGTGCATATTACACTCTGATATTCTCTTGTATCTTATTGGTGGCAACTACATATGAAAAGAGTAGATACCATACAAGAGTATATTCTGTTGTTATTACGATTATTCTTGCGACCTCCAGACTGTTTCATTCAACATAGGAAAAGCCTCATGTATTGAAGGGTTAAATAAAAGCTATATTCTACTCTCCAGTTTGAAGTCTTATGCTGAGGTAGATAAAATGATCTAGGAAGAATGAAAAAGGCCATATGTAGTGTAACATGCACATAAATTTGCCCAAGCAGAGGTGTTAGGGAACCTTATAAAAGGTATAAGATTACGACCCTTATCCTTTGGGCTGCAGCAGGTATCTGTAAGCCGAGTAAAATCAGTGGTTCTCAGCTGGAATGTAACATGAAATTCAGTATATATGGATAAAATGTTAAATGTGATAGTTTCAACATGCCTGGTGCTCTAGGCTTCTCTTGGGCAACGTGAAATTGTGGGACGTAGCCGAATTAAAGCTAAAGGTCGGTATTCTGCAACCAAAGGGTGAATCCTTTGTCAGATGAACAAGTTTTCATTATATTCTTGCATGCTATCTTTAGACAACTTTACTCAGCTTTGAAGAACTTTTTGAACTGGAGAGGTTAGTTGTAGCCAACAGACACCACTTCAGTACAAGAGACTTCTAAGTTGAATAAAATTATCTGAAGTAACAGGAATAAAAAGTCACTGGATTCAAAGGGTTAACAGGTCATACTACATAATGTTGAGTGTATGTAGTTGGTCTATTGAGTATGTGGCTGAGAGCCATTGAATTTCACCATTACCAGATGTCAACAGTTTCATTTTCTTTCCATCATTTAAAAGTTATGTTTTGGAATCATTTACTGGTATAATTGGTTCTGCCATTAAAAATGTGAAAGTTACTGTTTGTTTTAACCTAATCGTGGGGGAATAACATCCCCCTTAACCCCTACACACCGGGGTTTTTTCGATGTTGCACGCTCCTCCCTATGGGGGATATCCAAGATTGAAAAAAATACCCTCACTTCAAACCCTAATATCTGCCAAACTATAACAGCTGGAGAAATAATTAAAGATACATAAGAATCATCAACTCTTCCTCTTTCAAATGAAAGTATCCCCACGCCTCTAGGTGGTCCCTTTGATGAGTAAGGATAAGTTAAAGTTCAAAGGGTGGAGGGAAGATGCAGCTCTACATGTCAACCGGCGTTGCTCCAAGCCCAAAATCGGGACGTCTACACACGTCGGCCAGTGGTTAGGGGTTAACGAGGGGGATCTTACTCTCTTCTGAGGGGGAGGGTCTTACTCTCTTCTCCAAGTCCTTAAAGGGTTCTTGCACCCAAAAAGGGCTTGCCTCCCCAATTCAAATGGGATCTTACCCCTGCCCTGCCTCATCCCCAGGAAGGTGTTACCCCTTCCATGACCCCCCTAGGAGGTCCCTGCCACTAAGGAAGAGTTCCCCTTCCCTGACTCCCCCCAAGGGGTTTCTTATACCCTCCCTGACCCGTTGGTGGTGGTGGAGGGAGCAGCGTGGCTTTGCTGGTGGTTGTGAGGGCTGTAGTGGTATGGTAAGGGTTAGTGTGGTTGTGGTGGTGGCAGTAGGGGGGCACAGTGGCTGTGGTGTTGATGGTGGTAAGGGGCAGTCACTGTAGTTTTGGTGGTGGTGGGGCAGTGTGCCTGTGGTGGCAGTATTAGGGGGGCCGTGTGCCTGTGGTAGCAGTATTAGGAGGGCAGTGTGCCTATGGTGGAGGTATCATTCTTGTAAAAGTATAGTAGTCATAGTCAAGTAAATATGTGAGGAAGTAACCTCAGTTCATTTCTAGTCGGGGACAGGAGAAGTTAAAGATGGATACTGGGGTTTGATTGTAGTTTCCTCTTCAACGGGAAAGCTCAAGATGAACACTGCGTGTATTACATGAGCGTTTGTGCTAGCTAACTTCTCACAGCCCACCGTGCCGCTCTCCCTCTAGATCCCCCTTCTAGCCTCTTTCTCTGCTCCAGTCACCTAATTTCTTCTGAATCCCCTCCTCTTTCTTTCCGTACATAAAAACGTCCATCACGTGGGCTACAGTCGTCGAAATGTTCTAGAAGCCTGTGTGTGTGTGTGTGTGTGTGTGTGTGGTCACGAGGCACTACCTGTGGGCTATTGTGCTATGTGAGACATTCCAGAGAGGTGTTAACATCACTTCCTTTGGACCCTAGGTTTGACAATGATCTAACTTCTAGACTACTGTATATATGTATGTTACAACTTAGTATGTATTAAGATATTACAGTCCTGACATCAGTGGTATTAGGGGGGCAGTGTGGCTGCGGTGGTGTTGGTATTAGGGGGGCAGTGTGGCTGTGGTTGTGGTGGTGGTATTAGGGGGGCAGTGTGGCTGTGGTGGTGGTATTAGGGGGGTAGTGTGGCTGTGGTGGTGGTAGTGGTGGTATTAGGGGGGTAGTGTGGCGGTATTAGGGGGGCAGTGTGGCTGTGGTGGTGGTGATATTAGGGGGACAGTGTGGTTGTGGTGGTGGTATTAGGGGGGCAGTGTGGCTGTGGTTATGGTGGTATTAGGGGGGCAGTCTGGCTGTGGTGGTGGTGGTATTAGGGGGGCAGTGTGGCTGTGGTGGTGGTGGTGGTATTAGGGGGGCCGTGTGGCTGTGGTGGTGGTGGTATTAGGGGGTCAGTGTGGCTGTGGTGGTGGTGTTATCAGAGGGGCAGTGTGGCTGTGGTGGTATTAGGGGCGCAGTGTGGTTGTGGCGGTGCTGGTATTAGGGGCGCAGTGTGGCTGTGGTGGTGGTGGTATTAGGGGGTCAGTGTGGCTGTGGTGGTAGTATTAGGGGGGTAGTGTGGCTGTTGTGGTGGTGGTATTAGGGGGACAGTGTGGCTGTGGTGGTGGTGGTATTAGGGGGGCAGTGTGGCTGTGGTGGTGGTGGTATTAGGGGGGCAGCGTGGCTGTGGTGGTGGTGGTGGTATTAGGGGGACAGTGTGGCTGTGGTGGTGGTGGTATTAGGGGGGCAGAGTGGCTGTGGTAGTGGTGGTATTAGTGGGGCAGTGTGGCTGTGGTGGTGGGGGAATTAGTGAGGCAGTGTGGCTGTGGTGGTGGTGGTATTATGGGGGCAGTCTGGCTGTGGTGGTGGTGGTTGTATTAGGGGGGGTAGTGTGGCTGTGGTGGTGGTGGTATTATGGGGGTAGTGTGGCTGTGGTGGTCGTGGTGGTATTAGGGGGGTAGTGTGGTGGTGGTGGTACTAGGGGGGTAGTGTGGCTGTGGTGGTGGTGGTGGTGGTATTAGGGGGGCAGTGGGGCTGTGGTGGTGGTGGTATTAGGGGGGTAGTGGGGCTGTGGTGGTGGTGGTGGTGGTATTAGGGGGGCAGTGTGGCTGTGGTGGTGGTGGTGGTGGTGGTATTAAGGGAACAGTGTGGCTGTGGTAGTGGTGGTATTAGGGGGGCAGTGTGGCTGTGGTGGTGGTGGTGGTATTAGGGGATCAGCGTGGTTGTTGTTGTGGTGGTGGTATTAGGGGGTCAGTGTGGCTGTGGTGGTGGTATTAGGGGGTCAGTGTGGCTGTGGTGGTGGTATTAGGGGGTCAGTGTGGCTGTGGTGGTGGTGGTGGTGGTATTAGGGGAACAGTGTGGCTATGGTGGTGGTGGTATTAGGGGGGCAGTGTGGCTGTGGTGGTGATGGTGGTGGTATTAGGGGATCAGCGTGGTTGTTGTGGTGGTGGTGGTATTAGGGAGGCAGTGTGGCTGTGGTGGTGGTATTAGGGGGTCAGTGTGGTTGTTGTGGTGGTGGTGGTATTAGGCGGGCAGTGTGGCTGTGGTGGTGGTGGTAGTGGTATTAGGGGGTCTGTGTGGCTGTCGTGGTGGTGGTGGTGGTATTAGAGGGTCAGTGTGGCTGTTGTGGTGGTGGTGGTGGTATTAGAGGGTCAGTGTGGCTGTTGTGGTGGTGGTGGTATTAGGGGGTCAGTGTGGCTGTTGTGGTGAGGGTGGAATTAGGGGGTCAGTGTGGCTGGGGTGGTGGTGGTGGTATTAGGGGGACAGTGTGGCTGTGGTGGTGGTGGTATTAGGGGGGCAGTGTGGCTGTTGTGGTGGTGGTATTAGGGGGGCAGTGTGGCTGTGGTGGTATTAAGGGGGCAGTGTGGCTGTGGTGGTATTAAGGGGGCAGTGTGGCTATGGCTGTGGTGGTGGTATTAGGGGGTAGTGTGGCTGTGGTGGTAGTGGTGGTATTAGGGGGGCAGTGTGGCTGTGGTGGTGGTATTAGGGGGTAGTGTGGCTGTGGTGGTAGTGGTGGTATTAGGGGGGCAGTGTGGTTGTGGTGGTGGTATTAGGGGGGAAGTGGGTGTGGTGGTGGTGGTATTTGGGCGGCAGTGTGGCTGTGGTGGTGGTGGTATTAGTGGGGTAGTGTGGCTGTGGTGGTGATGGTATTAGGGGGGAAGTGTGTGAGGTGGTGGTGGTATTAGGGCGGCAGTGTGGCTGTGGTGGTGGTGGTATTACGGGGGCAGTGTGCCTGTGGTGGTCGTGGTAATAGGGGGGTAGTGCGGCTGAGGTGGTAGTGGTGGTATTAGGGGGGCAGTGTGGCTGTGGTGGTGGTGGTGGTATTAGGGGGGCAGTGTGGCTGTGGTGGTGGTATTAGGGGGGCAGTGTGGCTGTGGTGGTGGTGGTATTAGGAGGGTAGTGTGGCTGTGGTGGTGGTGGTATTATGGGGGCAGTGTGGCTGTGGTGGTGGTATTAGAGGGGCAGTGTGGCTGTGGTGGTGGTATTAGGGGGGCAGTGTGGCTGTAGTGGTGGTGGTATTAGGGGGGCAGTGTGGCTGTGGTGGTGGTGGTGGTGATGGTATTACGGGAGCAGTGTGGCTGTGGTGGTGGTGTGGTATTACGGGGGCAGTGTGGCTGTGGTTGTGGTGGAATTAGGGGGGCAGTGTGGCTGTAGTGGTGGTGCTATTAGGGGGGCAGTGTGGCTGTGGTGGTGGCGGTATTAGGGGGGCAGTGTGGCTGTGGTGGTGGTATTAGGGGGGCAGTGTGGCTGTGGTGGTGGTGGTATTAGGGGGGCAGTGTGGCTGTGGTGGTGGTGGTGGTATTAGGGGGGCAGTGTGGCTGTGGTGGTGGTGGTATTAGGGCGGCAGTGTGCCTGTGGTGGTGGTGGTATTAGGGCGGCAGTGTGGCTGTGGTGGTGGTGGTATTAGGGGGGCAGTGTGGCTGTGGTGGTATTAGGGGGCAGTGTGGCTGTGTTGGTGGTGGTATTAGGGGGTCCGTGTGGCTGTGGTGGTGGTGGTATTAGGGGGGCAGTGTGGCTGTGGTGGTGGTGGTGGTATTAGGGGGGCAGTGTGGCTGTGGTGGTGGTGGTGGTATTAGGGGGGCAGTGTGGCTGTGGTGGTGGTGGTGGTATTAGGGCGGCAGTGTGGCTGTGGTGGTGGTATTAGGGGGGCAGTGTGGCTGTGGTGGTGGTATTAGGGGGGCAGTGTGGCTGTGGTGGTGGTATTAGGGAGACAGTGTGGCTGTTGTGGTGGTGACGGTATTAGGGGGGCAGTGTGGCTGTGGTGGTGGTGGTATTAGGGGGGCAGTGTGGCTGGTAGTGGTGGTATTGGCAGTATTAGGGGGCAGTGTGGCTGTGGTGGTGGTGGTATTAGGGGGCAGTGTGGCTGGTGGTGGTGGTGGTATTAGGGGGCTGTGTGGCTGTGGTGGTGGTGGTATTAGGGTGGCAGTGTGGCTGTGGTGGTGGTGGTATTAGGGGGGCAGTGTGGCTGTGGTGGTGGTGGTATTAGGGGGGCAGTGTGGCTGTGGTGGTGGTGGTGGTATTAGGGGGGCAGTGTGGCTGTGGTGGTGGTGGTATTAGGGGGGCAGTGTGGCTGTGGTGGTGGTGGTGATAGGGGGGCAGTGTGGCTGTGGTGGTGGTGGTATTAGGGGGGCAGTGTGGCTGTGGTGGTGGTGGTATTAGGGGGGCAGTGTGGCTGTGGTGGTGGTGGTATGAGGGCGGCAGTGTGGCTGTGGTGGTAGTGGTGGTATTAGGGGGGCAGTGTGGCTGTGATGGTGGTGGAATTAGGGGGGAAGTGTGGTGGTAGTGGTGGTATTAGGGGGGCAGTGGTGGTAGTGTGGTGGTATTAGGGGGCAGTGTGGCTGTGGTGGTGGTGTTAGGGGGGCAGTGTGGCTGTGGTGGTGGTATTAGGGGGGCAGTGTGGCTGTGGTGGTGGTATTAGGGGGGCAGTATGGCTGTGGTGGTGGTATTAGGGGGGTAGTGTGGCTGTCGTGGTAGTGGTGGTAATAGGGCGGCAGTGTGGCTGTCGTGGTAGTGGTGGTATTAGGGGGGCAGTGTGGCTGTTGTGGTGGTGGTGGTATTAGGGGGGTAGTGTGGCTGTGATGGTGGTGGTATTAGGGGGGCAGTGTGGCTGTGGTGGTGGTGGTGGTATTAGGGGGGCAGTGTGGCTGTGGTGGTGGTGGTGGTATTAGGGGGGCAGTGTGGCTGTGGTGGTGGTGGTATTAGGGGGGCAGTGTGGCTGTGGTGGTGGTGGTGGTATTAGGGGGGCAGTGTGGCTGTGGTGGTGGTGTTGGTGGTATTAGGGGGGCAGTGTGGCTGTGGTGGTGGTGGTATTAGGGGGGCAGTGTGGCTGTGGTGGTGGTGGTATTAGGGGGGCAGTGTGGCTGTGGTGGTGGTGGTGGTATTAGGGGGGCAGTGTGGCTGTGGTGGGGGTGGTATGCGGGGGCCCGTGTGGCTGTGGTGGTGGTGGTATTCGGGGGGCAGTGTGGCTGTGGTGGTGGTGGTATTAGGGGGGCAGTGTGGCTGTGGTGGTGGTATTAGGGGGGCAGTGTGGCTGTGGTGGTGTTGGTATTAGGGGGCAGTGGCTGTGGTGGTGGTGGTATTAGGGGGCAGTGTGACTGTGGTGGTGGTATTAGGGGGCAGTGGTGGCTGTGGTGGTGGTATTAGGGGTAGTGTGGTATTAGGGGGCAGTGTGGCTGTGGTGGGGGCGGTTTTAGTGGGGCTGTGTGGCGGGGGTGGTGGTGGTATTAGGGGGGCAGTGTGGCTGTGGTGGTGGTGGTATTAGGGGGCAGTGTGGCTGTGGTGGTGGTGGTGTTAGTAGGGCAGGGTGGATGAGGTGGTGGTGGTATTAGGAGGGGGCTGTTGTGGTGCATGTGGTGGTGGTGGTATTAGGGGGCAGTGGCTGTGGTGGTGGTATTAGGGGGCAGTGTGGCTGTCGTGGTAGTGGTGGTATTAGGGCGGCAGTGTGGCTGTGGTGTGTATTAGGGGGCAGGCTATGGCTGGTGGTGGTGGTATTAGGGGGCAGTGTGGCTGTCGTGGTAGTGGTGGTATTAGGGCGGCAGTGTGGCTGTGGTGGTGGTGGTATTAGGGCGGCAGTGTGCCTGTGGTGGTGGTGGTATTAGGGCGGCAGTGTGGCTGTGGTGGTGGTGGTATTAGGGCGGCAGTGTGCCTGTGGTGGTGGTGGTATTAGGGCGGCAGTGTGGCTGTTCTGGTGGTGGTGGTAGTGGTGGTATTAGGGGGGCAGTGTGGCTGTGATGGTGGTGGAATTAGGGGGGAAGTGTGGTGGTAGTGGTGGTATTAGGGGGGCAGTGTGGCTGTGATGGTGGTGGTATTAGGGGGGCAGTGTGGCTGTGGTGGTGGTGGTATTAGGGGGCAGTGTGGCTGTGGTGGTGGTGGTATTAGGGGGCAGTGTGGCTGTGGTGGTGGTGGTATTAGGGGGCAGTGTGGCTATGGTGGTGGTGGTATTAGGGGGACAGTGTGGCTGTGGTGGTGGTGGTATTAGGGGGGCAGTGTGGCTGTGGTGGTGGTGGTATTAGTGGGGCAGTGTGGCTGTGGTGGTGGTGGTGGTATTAGGGGGGCAGTGTGGCTGTGGTGGTGGTGGTATTAGGGGGGCAGTGTGGCTGTGGTGGTGGTGGTATTAGGGGGGCAGTGTGGCTGTGGTGGTGGTATTAGGGGGGCAGTGTGGCTGTGGTGGTGGTGGTATTAGTGGGGCAGTGTGGCTGTGGTGGTGGTGGTATTAGGGGGGCAGTGTGGCTGTGGTGTTGGTGGTATTAGGGGGGCAGTGTGGCTGTGGTGGTGGTGGTATTAGGGGGGCAGTGTGGCTGTGGTGGTGGTGGTGGTGGTATTAGGGGGGCAGTGTGGCAGTGGTGGTGGTGGTGGTATTAGGGGGGCAGTGTGGCTGTGGTGGTGGTGGTATTAGGGGGGCAGTGTGGCTGTGGTGGTGGTGGTATTAGGGGGGCAGTGTGGCTGTGGTGGTGGTGGTATTAGGGGGGCAGTGTGGCTGTGGTGGTGGTATTAGGGGGGCAGTGTGGCTGTGGTGGTGGTGGTATTAGTGGCTGTGGTGGTGGTGGTATTAGGGGGCAGTGTGGCTGTGGCTGTGGTGGTGGTATTAGGGAGGCAGTGTGGCTGTGGTGGTGGTGGTATTAGGGGGGCAGTGTGGCTGTTGTGGTGGTGGTGGTATTAGGGGGGCAGTGTGGCTGTGGTGGTGGTGGTATTAGGGGGACAGTGTGGCTGTGGTGGTGGTGGTATTAGGGGGGCAGTGTGGCTGTGGTGGTGGTGGTATTAGGGGGGCAGTGTGGCTGTGGTGGTGGTGGTGGTATTAGGGGGGCAGTGTGGCTGTGGTGGTTGTATTAGGGGGACAGTGTGGCTGTGGTGGTGGTATTAGGGGGGCAGTGTGGCTGTGGTGGTGGTGGTGGTATTAGGGGGGCAGTATTAGGGGCAGTGTGGCTTGGTGGTGGTGGTATTAGTGTGGCAGTGTGGCTGTGGTGGTGGTGGTATTAGGGGGGCAGTGTGGCTGTGGTGGTGGTGGTATTAGGGGGGCAGTGTGGCTGTGGTGGTGGTATTAGGGGGGCAGTGTGGCTGTGGTGGTATTAGGGGGGCAGTGTGGCTGTGGTGGTGGTGGTGGTATTAGGGGGGCAGTGTGGCTGTGGTGATGGTATTAGGGGAGCAGTGTGGCTGTGGTGGTGGTGGTGGTGGTATTAGGGGGGCAGTGTGGCTGTGGTGGTGGTGGTATTAGGGGGGCAGTGTGGCTGTGGTGGTGGTGGTGGTATTAGGGGGGCAGTGTGGCTGTGGTGGTGGTGGTGGTGGTATTAGGGGGGCAGTGTGGCTGTGGTGGTGGTGGTATTAGGGGGGCAGTGTGGCTGTGGTGGTGGTAGTATTAGGGGGGCAGTGTGGCTGTGGTGGTGGTGGTATTAGGGGGCAGTGTGGCTGTGGTGGTGGTGGTATTAGGGGGCAGTGTGGCTGTGGTGGTGGTGGTATTAGGGGGCAGTGTGGCTGTGGTGGTGGTGGTATTGGTGGGTGGTATGAGGGGGCAGTGTGGCTGTGGTGGTGGTGGTATTAGGGGGGCAGTGTGGCTGTGGTGGTGGTGGTATTAGGGGGGCAGTGTGGCTGTGGTGGTGGTGGTATTAGGGGTGCAGTGTGGCTGTGGTGGTGGTGGTAGTAGGGGGGCAGTGTGGCTGTGGTGGTGGTATTAGGTGGGCAGTGTGGCTGTTGTGGTATTAGTGGTGGTGGGGGTAGGGGGGCAGTGTGGCTGTGGTGGTGGTATTAGGGGGGCAGGGTGGTGGTGGTATTAGGGGGCAGTGTGGCTGGGGTGGTGGTGGTATTAGGGGGCAGTGTGGCTGTGGTGGTGGTGGTATTAGGGGGGCAGTGTGGCTGTGGTGGTGGTGGTATTAGGGGGGCAGTGTGGCTGTGGTGGTGGTATTAGGGGGGCAGTGTGGCTGTTGTGGTGGTGGTGGTGGTATTAGGGGGGCAGTGTGGCTGTGGTGGTGGTATTAGGGGGGCAGTGTGGCTGTGGTGGTGGTGGTATTAGGGGGGCAGTGTGGCTGTGGTGGTGGTGGTATTAGGGAGGCAGTGTGGCTGTGGTGGTGGTGGTATTAGTGGGGCAGTGTGGCTGTGGTGGTGGTGGTATTAGGGGGGCAGTGTGGCTGTGGTGGTGGTGGTATTAGGGGGGCAGTGTGGCTGTGGTGGTGGTGGTATTAGGGGGGCAGTGTGGCTGTGGTGGTGGTATTAGGGGGGCAGTGTGGCTGTGGTGGTGGTATTAGGGAGACAGTGTGGCTGTGGTGATGGTATTAGAGGAGCAGTGTGGCTGTGGTGGTGGTGGTGGTGGTATTAGGGGGGCAGTGTGGCTGTGGTGGTGGTGGTATTAGGGGGGCAGTGTGGCTGTGGTGGTGGTGGTGGTATTAGGGGGGCAGTGTGGCTGTGGTGGTGGTGGTATTAGGGGGGCAGTGTGGCTGTGGTGGTGGTGGTATTAGGGGGGCAGGGTGGCTGTTGTGGTGGTGGTATTAGGGCGGCAGTGTGGCTGTGGTGGTGGTGGTATTAGGGCGGCAGTGTGCATGTGGTGGTGGTGGTATTAGGGCGGCAGTGGGGCGGTTCTGGTGGTGGTGGGAGTGGTGGTATTAGGGGGGCAGTGTGGCTGTGATGGTGGTGGTATTAGGGGGGCAGTGTGGCTGTGGTGGTGGTGGTATTAGGGGGGCAGTGTGGCTGTGGTGGTGGTGGTGGTGGTATTAGGGGGGCAGTGTGGCTGTGGTGGTGGTGGTGGTGGTATTAGGGGGGCAGTGTGGCTGTGGTGGTGGTGGTGGTATTAGGGGGGCAGTGTGGCTGTGGTGGTGGTGGTATTAGGGGGGCAGTGTGGCTGTGGTGGTGGTGGTATTAGGGGGGCAGTGTGGCTGTGGTGGTGGTGGTATTAGGGGGGCAGTGTGGCTGTGGTGGTGGTGGTGGTATTAGGGGGGCAGTGTGGCTGTGGTGGTGGTGGTATTAGGGGGGCAGTGTGGCTGTGGTGGTGGTGGTATTAGGGGGGCAGTGTGGCTGTGGTGGTGGTGGTATTAGGGGGGCAGTGTGGCTGTGGTGGTGGTGGTATTAGGGGGGCAGTGTGGCTGTGGTGGTGGTGGTATTAGGGGGGCAGTGTGGCTGTGGTGGTGGTGGTGGTATTAGGGGGGCAGTGTGGCTGTGGTGGTGGTGGTATTAGGGGGGCAGTGTGGCTGTGGTGGTGGTGGTATTAGGGGGGCAGTGTGGCTGTGTGTGTGGAATTAGGGGGTCCGTGGGGCTGTGGTGGTGGTGGTATTAGGGCGGATGTGTGGCTGTGGTGGTGGTGGTATTAGGGGGCAGTGTGGCTGTGGTGGTGGTGGTATTAGGGGGGCAGTGTGGCTGTGGTGGTGGTGGTGGTATTAGGGGGGCAGTGTGGCTGTGGTGGTGGTGGTGGTATTAGGGGGGCAGTGTGGCTGTGGTGGTGGTATTAGGGGGGCAGTGTGGCTGTGGTGGTGGTGGTATTAGGGGGGCAGTGTGGTGGTGGTGGTGGTATTAGGGGGGCAGTGTGGCTGTGGTGGTGGTGGTGGTGGTATTAGGGGGGCAGTGTGGCTGTGGTGGTGGTGGTAGTAGGGGGGCAGTGTGGCTGTGGTGGTGGTGGTGGTATTAGGGGGGCAGTGGTGGTATTAGGGGGCGTGGTGGTGGTGGTGGTATTAGGGGGCAGTGTGGCAGTGGTGGTGGTGGTGGTATTAGGGGGGCAGTGTGGCTGTGGTGGTGGTGGTATTAGGGGGGCAGTGTGGCTGTGGTGGTGGTGGTGGTATTAGGGGGGCAGTGTGGCTGTGGTGGTGGTGGTGGTATTAGGGGGGCAGTGTGGCTGTGGTGGTGGTGGTGGTGGTATTAGGGGGGCAGTGTGGCTGTGGTGGTGGTGGTGGTATTAGGGGGGCAGTGTGGCTGTGGTGGTGGTGGTATTAGGGGGGCAGTGTGGCTGTGGTGGTGGTATTATGTGGGCAGAGTGGCTGGTGGTGGTAGGGGGCAGTGTGTATTAGGGGGGCAGTGTGGCTGTGGTGGTGGTGGTATTAGGGGGGCAGTGTGGCTGTGGTGGTGGTGGTATTAGGGGGGCAGTGTGGCTGTGGTGGTGGTGGTATTAGGGGGGCAGTGTGGCTGTGGTGGTGGTGGTATTAGGGGGGCAGTGTGGCTGTGGTGGTGGTGGTATTAGGGGGGCAGTGTGGCTGTGGTGGTGGTGGTATTAGGGAGACAGTGTGGCTGTTGTGGTGGTGGTGGTATTAGGGAGGCAGTGTGGCTGTGGTGGTGGTATTAGGGGGGCAGTGTGGCTGTGGTGGTGGTGGTATTAGGGGGGCAGTGTGGCTGTGGTGGTGGTGGTATTAGGGGGGCAGTGTGGCTGTGGTAGTGGTGGTATTAGGGGGGCAGTGTGGCTGTGGTGGTGGTATTAGGGGGGCAGTGTGGCTGTGGTGGTGGTGGTATTAGGGGGGCAGTGTGGTTGTGGTGGTGGTATTAGGGGGGCAGTGTGGCTGTGGTGGTGGTGGTATTAGGGGGGCAGTGTGGCTGTGGTGGTGGTGGTATTAGGGGGGCAGTGTGGCTGTGGTAGTGGTGGTATTAGGGGGGCAGTGTGGCTGTGGTGGTAGTGGTGATATTAGGGAGGAAGTGGCTGTGGTGGTGGTGGTGGTATTAGGGAGGCAGTGTGGTTGTGGTGGTGGTGGTATTAGGGGGGCAGTGTGGCTGTGGTGGTGGTGGTATTGGGGGGGTAGTGTGACTGTGGTAGTGGTGGTATTAGGGAGGCAGTGTGGCTGTGGTGGTGGTGGTATTAGGGAGGCAGTGTGGCTGTGGTAATGGTTGTATTAGGGGGGCAGTGTGGCTGTGGTGGTATTAGGAAGCCAGTATGGCTGTGGTGGTGGTATTAGGGAGGCAGTGTGGCTGTGGTGGTGGTGGTATTAGGGGGGCAGTGTGGCTGTGGTGGTGGTGGTATTAGGGGGACAGTGTGGCTGTGGTGGTGGTGGTATTAGGGGGGCAGTGTGGCTGTGGTGGTGGTATTAGGGGGGCAGTGTGGCTGTGGTGGTGGTGGTATTAGGGGGGCAGTGTGGCTGTGGTGGTGGTGGTATTAGGGGGGCAGTGTGGCTGTGGTGGTGGTGGTGGTATTAGGGGGACAGTTTGGCTGTGGTGGTGGTGGTATTAGGGGAACAGTGTGGCTGCGGCGGTGGTGGTATTAGGGGGGCAGTGTGGCTGTGGTGGTGGTGATAGTTGTACGAGGGGGAGCAATGTTGTGCTGGTGGGAGTGCCTGCATTGTGATGGTGGTAGTCATGAGGGTAGGAGGGGGATAGTGTGGTGAGAGTGAGGTTTGGGTGAAAAGGAGGAGGACAAGGGCATGTGACCCCATCAATCTTGGCACTGTACTCAGCCCACTTCTCGTTTCCTACCTACACATGAAAATATGTTAACTCACCAATAACTTAATAATGACACTGGAAGAAACTGACTTGAATGAGGCCGAAGTTAAATGAACCGCTAACACCAAAGCCTGTATTGTCGGTTAAGGAGGCTCCCTAACACCACCCTTGGTGATTTGTTTTGTATCTGGCTGGTTAATATTTTATACCTTACTTATGCTGGGTATGAATATATTAAAATCATTTATGTAACTGTGGGAAGGGGAGTAAGGTGAAATATGCAAAACAAGTTATTTAGGAAAAGGTGTTCAGGAGGTTGCTTAACTGAAAAAATGAACCCAAGACTTACCAGTGATCCTTTGGGTGCCATCCCTACACTCACCGTCAGTCACAAGAAATATATGAGGTGGACAGTGGCTTGGTTAGGTTGGGTTAAGTAACAGACACAGTACTGGGCAACATTTTTTTTTTTTTTTTTTTGGGGGGGGGGGGGGGGGGGCATAAGCTTCACAGTCTGTTCCCAAGGCGCAGCAGTTCTCTTACATACCATACACCTCCACGTCACCCCTTTAACACCCACCATCCATACCAAATACACGCTGAGGCAATCTTATACTGGGCTGGTATACTGGTATTGACGTGAGTATTTTTACAACACATCAGCGAGTCTTCTGGTAGATCAGTAAACTCGGCTTTATGAAATTTAAGTCCCTGTTCCCTGCCCCAGCCAGGATTCAACCTTGGGTCCATTAGGGCTGCAGGCCACCTCTCTACCAATTCAGTCACCATCTCCCAAAATCTTAACTATTTATGTTTTTCACCTGAAACAATTTTGTTCAACCTCTGTGGCTTCCTGTCCTCTAATGAATCCCAAATGTCAAGCTTTTCCATTTTACAGGCATCTCCCACTGTCCACTGCCTCACTGTATGATAATCTGTTTAATTCATATGATTTTACCATCATCCCATCCTATCTGATAATTCTCCCACTTATTTGAAATGTCCTTAAAAAAAAAAAAAAAAAAAAATGTTGTCTACTAGTCCACCATGGCAGCCACCTGCTAATGAACTGGAAAGGGTTCCAATTTTACTATGGGTTTTGTGTTACTGTAACATGTATGTTTTTCGTTTGCAGGTAAGGCACTGCTCTTGGTGTTTCCTTCAACCCATCATTCTGCTTCTGTGTCTGCTCTTCTTTCTTCCCATTTCTCCCTTTCCTTCCTGTCACTTTTAGTACTCTTCTTTCCTTAAACTTAAGGTTGGGTGGCAACCATACAACAGGATAATGGGGTGATGGGGAGCATATTCTAGTGGCCATGCTAAATGGGTGGAGAGACACACACGTGCCATTCATTCAGAAACCAAACGTCCACACTTTTACCCCGCCTTGCTGCTGTCAACCACAATGGAACATGGGTTCACTGCACTGGAAAACCCTGCAGGGGCAGCTGCTTTGGCTGCAGTTGATGGGTCTGCTCAGCCAGACAGACTGGGGTCGATCAACAACAACTATCATGACTGAATGTGTATTTAGGGAAGGGGTTGGGTAAGGTCACATAAAACTAACCTTTGATGACCACTTGACATGATCCCACAGAAACCATTTTTATAACATTCTCACCAAATGATAATTCTATCTCTATCTATCTATTGCCAGACGAGTCAATCCCGTTTGGGGTGGCCACAAACAAATCGCCTCCAAGTCGCCCTGTCCCCCGCCATTTCACTATAATTCACTATGTTAAAATTTAACTTGACAGCCCCATCCAATACAAGTACAGGTATTGTAAATTTGAGGGAACTAACACTTCAGCTGTACAGGTATCAATGAAATTTAGTAAGTAATTTCTCTGTACTTCCTGTGGATGTTAAAACATGAAAATGAATATTCCAAAAAAAAAAAAAAAAAAAAAAAAAAAAAAAAAAAAAAATGACAATGAGGATCTTACTGTAACTGAGACAAGAATGCAGCATGAGAAATAAACACATAAACCAAATCTCTGTAGCTCCCTAATTATCTACAGCTGACTGACCCTTTACAAGATGATGTCCAGGGTTGAATGGTTCAGCCAAAGGTTGATGTCTGCTGTTGAGTTCTTTGGTCAGGGATGTTTAGTGTGGTCACGCCGTCTCCATCATGACTTTTGGCCTGTTGGTGGTGACAAGGTTACAACTGCCTTGGGTCACACCGTGCAGGCTGGGTTAGATCACCTGTGAAGAGAAATAAGAGTAAGTCAAGCACACTGTCAGGGAAAGTAAACGGCAGTACAAGCTGCCAAAATTATAGGTGAGGAATAGTTTCCAAAATATCCCAACATTTTTCTACTACTAGTGCTGTACTGTAAACTGATGAACAGTAGCATATCAGTTTACTGATAAAAATGGAACTTTAACATGCAACTTTTCTGTTAATGTACTGTGAACTTAGGACCAATAAACATCAGCCCCTGGATTCACAGACAGAGATACCTTTACCAACACACAGTATTCACAAAATGTTTACCCCTATACATGTTATATCAGACCTCTGGTAACTTCATCAACAAAAATGAAAAAATAACCACTTAACGTTGTTACAGCCTTCGGTGCCTTTACACTGTTACCTTTGATATTTCAAGCAGGTATAAGTGTGACATCAAGAGTCTACTGGACAGAAAGTTGCTGGGCCAACATATGTTCATCCTTTACTCCTGGTACAGACACTCATCAGGCACGTGGTCAATGTAAATAATGAGCCCAATTAAGCTAAAGAAACTTGCTAGTAACACAGGTACTGTTTGAAATGGAAAACTTTAATGTGAGTCATCCAACCACTGTTCCTTTTTAATTTGCTTTGACATACAAGGCATTTAACAGAAAGGTCTGTGGGCTCAAGTATGTTGAAATAGTTCCAGATAGGCTAGCTGTCATGAATCACTTCAAAGAATGGGATAAAACAAATCAGAACACCATTCTCAAAGCTTCATTTTCATTAAATAAATTACAGAGGGTGTCCATAACTTGTTCACCTGAACATAATGCTTTAAAAATTTTGACTGTGTGAGATATCATAAAAAGAGTTTGCTGTTACTAATAAAGCAACTAATGTCTATCTATCTATCTATTGCCAGACGCCTCAGTCCCGTTCGGGGTGGCCACAAACAAATCGTCTCCACATCGCCCTGTCCCCCACCATATCACTGCCCTGCTCCCAACTCACACCCCCCTCTCTCATATACCTCTCTTCCCCATCCCTCCATCTCATTCTCGGCCTCTCCCTCCCTCTCCCCCCCTTTACCTCACTCATATACACTCTCTTCGTCAGTCTTTCACCCTCCATCCTTTCCACATGGCCAAACTTTTAAAAATATATACCCGCAAAGGGTGGCCGCAGACAAAACGCCTCCAAGTCGCTCTGTCACCCACCATTTGACTACCCTCCCTCCAACTCACCCCCTCCTCCCTCATATACCTCTCAACTCCATCCCTCCACCTCATCCTCGGTCTACCTCTCCCTCTCCCTCCCTCCACCTCACCTACATACACCCTCTTAGTCAGTCTTTCATTCTCCATTCTCTCCACATGTCCAAACCACCTCAGTGTATTTCTCCTAATCTTCTCAACCACATCCACATCCTCCCCACAGCGTTCCTTCACTTCGTCATTCGTCAACCTGTCACTCCACATGCTCCTCTCAAGTAACTCATTTCCACTGCTCTCACTCTTGACTCGTTCCCCTCTTGCAAGGTCCATGCCTCGCTTCCATACATCAGAGTAGGGATCACAATACTATCATGCAGTGACTTCTTAACTTCCATACTCACCTCCCTATTTCTCAACACTGCTTTCAGTGTACCAACAACCTTCCTTCCCTGCTGTACCCTTTCACGCACTTCATCCCCCAAAGTTCCATCCCTACTTATCACACTACCCAAGTACTTGAATGCACTCACATTCTCCATATCCTCACCATCCAACCTCACTGCACACTCTGTGACTTCATTCCTCTCAAACACCATAACTTTACTTTTGTTTACATTAACTTTCAGATTCCTCCTCCCACACACTGTCCCAAATTCATTAACCAAACCTTGCAACTCCCATTCATCTTCACTCAACAGTACTGTATCATCAGCAAACAGCAACACCGGAAGCTTCCAAATCTCACCCTCATTCATTAGAGCCACCCCCACATCCACTGCCCTATCCTGCACCTCCTTTACAACCCCATCCATGTATATATTAAACAGCCATGGAGACATCACACAACCCTGTTTCAGTCCCACATTGAGATCAAAGAACTCACTCAGCTCACCATCCACTCACACCGCAGCCCTAGCTCCCTCGTACATACTCTTCACAGCACTCAACAATTTCCCCTCCACTCCATATATTCTTAATACCTTCCACATACCTTGCCTATCTATTCTGTCATAAGCTTTCTCCAAGTCCATGAAGGCAGCATACACTTTCCTTCCCTTCTCTAGATACTTCTCCACTAAACATCTTAGAACAAATATCTGATCTACACACCCTTTTCCCTTCCTAAATCCCCCTTGTTCTTCTCCAACTAGCTCCTCTGTCATATGCCTAACCCTATCAATGAGTATTCTACCATATATTTTACCAGTCACACTAAGTAGGCAAATACCCCTATGGTTACCACATACTTCTCTCTCTCCTTTTCCTTTGTATAAAGGAACAATTATAGCTGATTTCCAGTCCTCTGGAACACGTTACATAAATGGGCAGAACTGGTTATTTTCAGAATTTAATAAAGAAAGGAATCCCGGGGTATGGACCTATAAGCTTCACAACTATGAGCCGATAGACGGAGGGTGGTTCGCTTAGTACCCATCCAGCAACATCCCTCTCACAGGAACTCTGGCCACTACTGGATTAAGATGAGAGTGACCAGCCTCACTCATCCCTAAGTGGCATTACATGAGCAATAAAACCCAACCACCCCTTGGATATAAACCTTCACAGGGTCAATCCGATTGGAGCACCATACTTACCCACTAAACCACCAGGTGTCAAAATTTGGTTATATGGTTACCACCCAGCATAGTAAATGGTTTCCTGGTGTACAGGAAACCTTTTGGTTTGTCACTCAGTGTAGAGTCACCCACAGGCAGAAGGAAGGGGAAAGAGTGAAGGAAAGAAAGACAGAAGAGGGAGTGTAAAGTTACCTGTAGGCAGAAGGAAGTGGAAAAAATGAAGGAAAGATAGACAGAAGAGGAAAGAAGGTTGAGAGGAAAGGGCAGACACCCAAAGCAGAACTACACTGAGTGAGTGAATGGTAAGCGAGAGTGATAATGGCGGTATGTTTAACACTGTGATTATAATAACAATGACGATGATGGTAGGAGAAATCCTGCCCTAGTGATGATAATGCCACCATTAACATCACAAAAGGAGCAATGAGACAACCATACAGTATTCCAGTTTTAATACTAAGCAACCACATCCAAAGCAGCAAAAACAAACACCCCAATAGGCAAACACCATCCGCTTGAAAACGGCACAAATGCTTTACTTCTCAAGCATCACAAACACTACTGGGGAATCCATCAATGCTGCTTTTGGTGGATGCAATATTTTCAGCATTCATATACATTTGATGCTGTATAATTATTTATTCTGAGATACTGTATTCTGGATATGCATAGTAATACAGTACAGTGATCTCCTGGATATCACACACTTATTTATTGCCATTTTTGTTATCACTCCAAGCTGAAAATCTGCATTCCTGCTGTTAATATGTATTTTTGGACTAAAAAAATTATCACACAACTAAGCTGGTTTCTGCCTAAAGTGATGGTGTAAAATCTGTGGTTTGTGATGGCTTTGAGGGACTGAAGGATGAGGTCCTACTCGAGGAGTTAATACCTGGTGGTGGAGACCACTACCTCTCCATCCCCTGGCCTCAAAACCCCTTACCTCAGGCCCATCTCAGGTCTCTATATGGTTTGTGTTTCTTCCTTACTGAGCTCTTTTCACTGTTTTCTATTACCCTAACCATACCTCTGTGTGTTTCAGATACTTAACATACCTGCCCTTGGGTGGGAAAGAGGTCCAGATGATGACGATGATAAACAGTATAGATGTATTTACTGGGTTTAAACTGTTGTAAAAGGGAGTGCCCAGTACAAATTAGGGTATATCCCAGAGGTTCTGTCCTTTTGTTATCACGTAAACTCATTATAATACACTTGGCGCAGTACCAATTACATGCAATAACCAAGGGATCACTGTACTAGGAGATATATAGTACTGTAATACCCGTGCTATACCTGGTTATTCTTTCCCAAACTATACTATCAATGGTGGGATGAGTGAGGCAGGTGTAGTTGTAGTATTAGTTGTAGCCCCAAGTTCATCTGAAACATGAACCCGGTGGACTGCAGGCTGACAAATGCCCTTCTCTGACAGTCCACCATCGTCCCCTGTGACCTACAATTTAGCACGACCCACGAAAGGACCATAAACAGTCCACCAACCTCCCCTGTGACCTACAATTTAGCATGACCCACGGAAGGACCCCGTAACCTCCCCCCTGATATACTCGGCCATTTTGTCAGTAATGCCCCAGGTCTTCCACTCCTTGTCGAACCCCCCCAGGGTGCCATATCCACCAAGGTAGCCATTGATACGAGCGGCAACGTGGCTCTTTATCAGCTCCTCGCCCGGGTCGATGTCGAGGGCGTTGATGAGCTGGGGGTGGCGCTGGAGTATGTATTTCTGGTGGTAACTGTGGGTGGAGGACATAGTGTGACCCTTCCATGTTCAGCAGCAAAACAATGAACATGAGATTTTTTATGTTCTTTATCAAAACAATGAACACGATATTCTTTTATGTTCATTATATATTAAGGAAAAAATAAATAAAATAAAATGCTGTAAAAAACTTTTCTAACTCTGTATGACAATGTTATCTGAAATGCAAAAATAATCTGTCTGTGGGTGACTCTACACTGAGTGACAAGCCATATGGTTTCCTGTACACCAGGAAACCATTTACTATACTGAGTGGTCACCATATAAGCAAATTCCGGCGCCTGGTGGTACAGTGGGTAATTAAGGGGCTCCTATCGGATTGAGCCTGTGTAGGTTTATATCTGAGGGGTGGTTGGGGTTTATTGCTCATGTAATGCCACTCAGGGATAAGTGAGGCTGGTCATTCTCATCTTAAAAGTCATGACCAACTTCCCTAGCCCCGGGCTCCTGTCCTCCTCATGGAATAACACTGGATTAGATGATGTATGTACTGTATGTAAATCCTAAACCTACCCTATCAAGATCATCCTATGGTGGGCGGAGAACAAAGTGAGATCCCGTTATGTTCATCACCACAACAGTCCAAATCTACCTCCATAAGATTGGATTCCATTAATTACCTAAATGTCTTGAGTTATTCTCTGGACTGACAACACGGGATCCAGTTATCATTATTATTAAAACAATGTCCTAATTTAACTCCCTCAGATCATGCTTTTAATTATCAAAAATGTCCCATGCTATTTTTTTAATCATACAACATCTTAACAAAATTATACTCCATTACAGAAATTCCTTATTTAACGCTTTCACTTAACACATTTTATCACTTTTCATTTAACACACCACTGTTTATTGTTAAGTTGCCAGCTGTGCAATGAAGGGACCAAGCTGATAAAAGTTACACATGCACATATCTCAATACAGCATATCAATTTTTTTCTAATTAACTGTACCGGTATGTGGATTTTAACATCCAATACACACGGATATGTCCTATCACAACATATACTCCACTCGGACAATTATTCGTAGTCTTGAATTTACTTTTTTCGTTTATCACCAGTTCGTCTTCCCGGATCACAGTCCTAATTTAACACAACAGCCTTGAGGAACAGATCTAGTGTTAAGTGAGGAATTACTGTGCATTCTTGACCTAAATCTTCTCTTCTAACTCCAGTCTCTTCTTCATAAATAAAACAATCTTATCTCAACTAACCCCAATCCCTGTCTTTATGTTTATTATCAGAACAATTTTGTAATCCAACCCATTCCCTGCTATTCAAAGGAGTGGAAATGAGTCACATGAGAGAGAGAGAGAAACACGAGTCATTCCAATCTTGACAGTTGAAGATGTTCTGGTACATCAGCCCTCACTGTGGTACACATTTCATATGAACCTGGAGCTGCTGCTGCTGCTACTACTACTACTACTACTACTACTACCATACTACTACTTACTACTATTCCTACCACTGCTACAGTACTAGTCCTCATTATAAGTCAGGCAAGAATATCACAACTTTTTTCAAACCACTGATACTGTTAACAGGGGAAAGTGGTATATCAGAATCACAGGCAGCAGAGGAATTTTTATTTTTTATTACCACTGTGGATGGAAAGCGGTCAGTCTGAAGGTATACTAATTTTATGTCCTTGCTATCTGATGGCAGGTTTGTCTGCTTCTGGTACCATTATAATAAAAAAATAAAATAAAAAAATAAAAAAAATGTGAGGGGTTTAGTGGAATCTGTTTCTGGCCCATCATGACAAATAATTTCTTCAAAACCAAGAAAACTGTCTGGAGGTATCAAGAACAATCTTAAATCAATAAATAAACCACCATATTCAAGGAGTTAATAGCAAAGGGGGACACTGAAAAGGAGTTACCCGGTACATGTAATTATAATGAGAACTTATTGGGGGGGGGAAAAAAAAAGGTGGGAAGGGGGGTGTTGCACTCACTCTTCGGCCTCGTAGAACTTGTCGATGGGGATGATGGAGGTGGTGATGGGTCGGGCGCGTTGGCTCTGCTGCTGCTTCAGTGTCTCCTCCGCCAGACGCTTCTGTTCCTCATCATGGTAGAAGATGGCCGACATGTACTGAAAAAGGAATGAATGTTAGTAAATTAGACACTGACTAGGAGTGTGTATGTATGTGAATGGGAGGGGGAGACCATGAATGAGATTACTGTAAAATGAAGGACTGCCAGTAAATGAGACTGACTAGGAGTGTGTATGTGATGGAGGGGGAGGGGCAGACCAAGCATGAGAAAACTGCAAATTGATAAGGTGTTAGTAAATGAGAGGCTGACTAGGAGTGTGTATGTGAGGTGGAGGGCGAGAAGGGGAGAGAGAGACCAAGGATAAGATGGCTGCAAAATGATAAGCTGTTAGTACAAGAGAGACTTACTTGGAGTGAGTACACGTGAGTTAAGAGAGGCAAGAGATCACGGAAGATAAGGAGGATTGGAATGGAGTGATATATGAGAGGGGTGTGTGAGCTGGAGGGGGAGCAGCCAAACAGAAGAGGTCAGGATAACATGGAGGGATGGGGTGGAGAGGTATATGAGAGAGGAGGGTGTGAGTTGGGAGCAGGGCAGTGAAATGGCGGGGGACAGGACAACATGGAGGCGATTTGTTTGTGGCCACCCTAAACGAGATTGAGGCGTCTGGCAATAGATAGATAGATAGACTTTGTTGTGGCTAGCCCTTACTATCTTAAAAAATTAGTTTCAATGAAATACATGAAAGAGATAAGGTGAGATAGCAATACCTAGTGCTGCTGTACTAAGGCCTTTATATACAGTGATTTAGTAATAGGATGAACTGTATAATCAGTGAGGAGTCTTTACAAAACCCAGTATACATCTATAGTTGTTATATATATGGCATGTCACTGTGTGTTATTAATATTAGCTACTGCATATTATATACCAGGGATACGGGTCTGGAGAGAAAGAATGCTAGGGATGGAACCGCGTGGAGAGCTCCTATTAAGTGATCAAGTCCGACACATACAGGCACGTTGGAACCTTTATAAACAAAACCAAAAACTTGCTCTAAGTGACGGGATATAATACTCACTTGGCGTGTGCACTTGGAGGTTGGGTCGTGATACTTCCAGAACATGTCCAACAGGGCGGCGTAGCTGGTCTGCTCTGGGTCGTAATCAATGTCCACCGTCTCAGTGTGGTCGCCCCTGGAAACACAGACATAATTGTTAATAGTAATGCATATGGATAATCATCTTTTACCACCATTCCTCTTACTATAATTCTACTTCAAACAGTATGTATATTTGTATGTACTGGCACCATATGTATGTGTATGTACAAGTATACTGTATATGTATGTATGTATATATGTACAGGTAAACATGCATGTATGTATATGTAGATGTGGTCACCCCCAGGAAGACTGGTCGTAAATTTTGTTGCAATATTCATCTTTTCATCATCATTCCTCTTACTATATTCCTACTTCAAACGGCAAGTATGTATGTATGTGTGTAAGTATGTATGTATGGTACCAGGTATGTGTGATATGGCAGCTAAGACAGGTGGCCAGAACAAGTACAAAATCTTGGAAATTATTAAACTGAGAATTCCATTCTTGATAGCGTTCATTATTTTATTGTTCTGTTTGTGCTTCTGGATCCTTCCCACCATAAATACGGTACTTATCAGATGGGGACTGGGAGGATGATGATGATGATGATGATGACAATAATGATGATGTCAGACTCTCATTCTCCATCCAATCCACACGATAAACTCAGAAGCTATAATGTCTCTCCCCTTCATTCCTCCATCTCATCCTTGGTCTCCCTTTCTCCTTCTCTCACATACTCCCTTAAGGCCGGTTCACACAAGCAAAATCGCGGCCATTTTTTGCCGGAATTTGCTCCCCGGTAGAAATTCCGGCTGCTTTTTTTTGCCGGTATGGAGAGACTGACATGTCGGCCTTTTTTTTTGCCAGAATCGGGAGAACAAGGCCGGGCCAATTTAAATGGATGCACTGAACAAGGCAAAGCTCTGGGAACGAAGATGAATAAGATATCTTGTGTATTTACACTACTACAGTACTACTACTACTCTCACTTTAATGTTCATGCCAGTTTGGGTGTCTGGTATGACCATGAGTATAAAAGAATGATTATTTAAGTAAGAGTTAAAGGTATACACAAGGAATCGTATACGTGATTTTATGCTTAAGAAAATTTATGCATATGGCCCCTGAAGCCACTGGAAAGCTGAGTGACAGTAAAGGCTTGTTCACACGAACTAAATTGCGGCCGTGAGGGTTCATCTTGAAGTAGGCGAAGTGCAAATGCAAGAGCTGCACACCTAGTACAAGTACGGTGGTCCATCTTTGTTTGTAAACACTGTTGATGCATTTCTGAATCTGCAGTCCTTGTACGTGTGAACACCTTTCCGGGAGAAATGCCCAAACTGGCATTCTTTGCCGTGATTTAGCTTGTGTGACCAGCCTTTGTAGTCAGTCTCTCAATGGACTCACAGGATATTCCTCCATGTCATCTTTGGTCTCTCCCTCCCCCTCTTCTAGTCAGTCTCTCATTCTCCAACCTCTCCACACGGTAAACTCACAAGTTACGATACGTTGGGTTGACCTTGGAGCCGCCAGCAAAGCCCGCCCTGGTGCGTATTACCCCCGGGGCGGCCCCAAACTGCGCCTCCGGGAACCAGAATCATGCCATCCCAAACGTGGCCTTCTTCGTCGCCATTGTCGGCTCCAACAGCTCTGAGGTTCGTACACCAAGGTTCATCTGTCAAGTGAACCAATGTGTAATCTACCGACAGGGTCTATCTACCTCTGGCCAGACACATAATCTTGAAAGGGGTGGCTGTTTGTTGTTTTACAGGGAGGGGCACTAACCCTCCACCAACCCACCTCTTGACACATAGGGAACAATGTCTACCAATCGCTTAAACTATTCCGTCACTAACATTAGCTACTACACGAATGTTATTTGACAAACTCAGTTCTTGAATTTGGCTCTCTGTTATCTTTTGTCTTTTCTTAGTGGGAAAAATTTTGCTGGCTTCTGGCCTTGGGTTACATCTTCCTTGCATTAAAAAAAAATAATAATAATAAAATAAAAATTTTAAAAAACCATAAAAATACAAAACCTTCAATTTCTGACTTTCAAAGAGCTGGTTGTCATGTTTTCAAATTTGAAATTAGTCAAGATGGACTCTCCCAATGACTGGGTAAGACTGGAAATTGGAATTGATTAGGCTTGAATGACACGGATCTACTTTAGGTTAAGTGGCATTGGGGTAGGTTAATGCCTAAAATGGCTTGAAAATCATTTGTTTTTTACTTTCATCATTAGGAAAAAAAAAAATACTAGGCTAGAGTTCAATGTTTACAAAGCCAGTAAACAATACACTATATTTGAGGTAGCAGAAGCACATTATCAAACCAGTACTTCTTCCTGATAGTCTGTTATATTTTTCTGATTATTTCTTGGGTGGTAAGTAAACAAGACATGCAAAATTTATTTCCCCCGTTGTTTTTAGCTGTTCCTCTGCGTCAACTCATTTGATTTGTCAAGTGTAATGGTGGAAGGGACTATCCTAACATAAATCTTTCATTAAACCTAACCTAACCTAGTTTAACTGTACCTAATAATTCAATCCAACCTAACCTAACCTAATCCAACCTAACCTAGCATCCAGCTGGGAAGTTGGGAAACAAAATCCACCTTTCAGTACACTAAGATTCTTCCACTGCTGTCAACAAACAACTGCAGGTACGGCTTAAGGTACTGTATGTGATGATAAAAAGTGGGAATATTTCAGTAGGAAGAAGTAATTTACCATCCAGAAAAAGTCAGGGAAATACAGAAAATGAACTGGACGAATATGAACTGAATTGGTCATGTCCCTCTATTGCCTCAAATAAGGTGTGTTTTACCAGAGCCTAACCCATATTTAAGACACCACAATATCTCACTTATTTTTTTATTTAGAGAAGAAAAGTATGATGGTTGACTTACAACTGTACAATGAAGTGATTTACGATAATATTCCACCGAATTCTGGTGTTATGGTTGTGTAACATTTACTTTCGTTTTTAATATCCTAACCTTACTAATCTAACCTAATTAATCTAATCTAACCTAACAAATCTACTCTAACCTAATTAACCTAATCTAACCTATAATCTACAGGAACTACCCTATGGCCTATGTGCAAAGAAAAAAAAATGCTTAATACTGGAAGCTCGTCCACAGAATACGAGTGTCATTGTGAAATGCATGATTACGTTCCCATGACCCATATCTTTCTCTCTCTCTCTCTCTGGATTATTCTATGAACTTTTCTCTGTGTTAGAGGTATATGATAAATCATGTACTTCTCTCCATAAAATAAATTAGTAATATCACCCTGAGGCAACAATAATAAACCAAAACAATTAGGTCATCTTGAAGATAATACAAGGCCAGAGGTTGTGATAAACCTCACAGCGTATAAGTTTACAAATATTACATTGCTACACACGAACAATGTCACTAAAAAGACAGCAAAAGCACTTACGTTTGGTCTCAGGAAGGAGTGAAGTTGTCTAATGATATTCATCAAATACTTGGAAAGACCCGACTGATGTAACACTTCCTCACTTCGGAATTCGTCTCTCTCTCTCTCTCTCTCTCTCGCTCGAGTCGCTGCGGACGTTCCGGACTGTATATAGTAAAATACGTAAACATTTTCTTTGTTTTTTACGGTAATTTATGGCAAGATATATCATATTTGATGAAAAAAATAAATAACAAGCGAATTTTACGTGTTACTGAACACAATGTATTGCTTTATTGTTTGCGAAACCCATAAAACCCCCCAAACCAATCACGTTTACTGTGGCTGTACTTTCTCTATTCCCATTCATAGCTTTCAAATTATTCTTTCCATCTGGTCCTTACTTCATCCCCATGGGTTAATAATCTATCACCTACATCCTTCACATTTCTTTCCGCTTTCACTTCTACATTTCCGCACCTCTTTCCAGAATAACTTCCTATTTTCAGAGTAGTTTGTATTCATTTTTCTCCCTAGATCATCATTTACCTCCCTCCTTATTCCTATTCACTAGTCTCTTTATGTGTTTCTTGCTCTCAATATATTCAGTTATTTCAATTGAACTCCTGTCTTGTAACCACTCTAGCCACTTCCTCTTTTCCTCCACTGCTCTCCTAATAATGATGATAAATTCTGGACACTGGATGCTATCAGGATGTTGCTACTCATTCTACCCTAGAGTGGGAAAGGAGGTCTAGATGATGATGATGATGTAGAGTACAACCCTTAAGTGTGGGGAGGCTCCTCACATACAGCTCAACGAGGTGGAGTCAAAGGTTTTTCGTCTCATCAACTCTCCCCCTCTTACTGGCACCCTTCAGCCTGTCTCCTTGCCACACGGTTGCATCTTTATCTCTGCTATCGCTACTTCAATGGTCACTGCTCCTCTGAAATGTCCGCTTGCATCTATCCACCGTTACAGTGGGCGTGTAGCACCCATCTAGCAACAAACTCTCATCCCTTTTCAGTCCAACTCTCTAACACAAGAGTTAACTGATACTCCCACTCCTTCATGTATGCAACAAGTCGGCTCTGGAACTGTCTCCCTCCCCTACTGCCTATGACCTCCTGTCTTTCAAATGCAGTGTATCCTGGCATCTTGAAATGAACAGATCTTGAATTTGGCTCTGTTATCTTGTTTCTGTTTTTTCGTGGAGAACAATCGGCCTTTGGTTCCTTCTTCTATCTATCTATAGCCAGACGTCAAAATCCCGCAAAGGGTGGCCATTTGTCTTTGAGTTAGTTGCTTTTTATGGGGAGGGGCACTAACCCTCTGCCAACCCACCTGTTGACATGTAGGCAACAAATATGGGTTGGTTATATGGTTACCACCCAGCACTGTACAGTAAGTGGTTTCCTGGTTTACAGGAAACCATTTGACTTGTCACTCAATGCAAAGCCACCTGAAAAGTAAAGTAATAAAAAGTGACAGGAAAGATGGAAGAATTCAAATGAGAGAAGGGCAGATCCAGAAAACGAATGAGAGGCGAAGGATGAAGTGGGCAGCAATGAAGGATGAAGTGGAAGGAACAATTTTGTGGGCTGTTGGCCTTTGGTTCCTTCTTTCTTGAATAAAAAAAAAATCACCTTTTCAGTATCAGCATGTCTTATAAATCTTTCTGATATTAGCAAGCCTGTATTCTCACTGATAAAGGAAGCTCCCTATCACCTTTTTCTTAGCAACTTATTTTTGGATACTGTTGGTTAATATACCTTTGCCATTATTCATCTGCAGTATGGTGATATTAGAAGGATTTATGTAACACAGAAGAGGAGAGTACAGTCTAATAATCAAAATAAATCACTAAAGAAAACGTTTTAGGGAGCTTCCTTAACTGACGAGAAAATGAGACCCAAACACTTAAGTTTGTATTTGTCGGGAAACAAAGCTCCCCAACACCTCTTCCTGATCGATTTATCTTTTACAATGAACGGCTAATACCCTCTTGTATGTTATTTACACAGAGTATGGTGGCATTGGAAAGATTTAAGTGACACAGTAAAGGACAGTGATGTGTTATACTCAAAATAAATTGCTTGTGAAAAGGTGTAAGAGAGCCTGATGCTTATACAGGCCTCAGACACTTATTATCCAGCTTATAACACACCTTACACCTCCAGTAACCCTTTCTTTCAGTGCGATGGTGAATCGTTGTTATTCTGCATATCTATCTATGTATCTATCTTGCCACTGCTATAATACACTGTGGTTCATGTGACAATCCAGTTCTTGTGTGTTGTAGGGATGGCTCAGTCAACTTAGCAACAACTTTTTCCATAACCCATCTGATACATTCTAGTGTCTATTTTTTCCATCCACTGACTCCTATCCATCTCCTGCCAGACACCTTAATCCCTTTTGGGGTGGCCACAAACAAATCGCCTCCAAGTAGCCTTGTCCCTTGCCTTTTTTCTGCCCTCCCACCAGCTCACACCTCCCTCTCTCATATACACAGATTGCAAAGTTGAATAATAATGTTAAGAACCTGCCTAACTGTCCTCATTGCTACTAAAAGCTGACAGAGCAACTTCCATAACACACAAGTGTGGAGAGTATAATACATGAAAATCTGATAACTTAGAACTGGGGTAGTGAAGGAACGGCCTACAATAATATAGATATACTGTACATAATACTTAAGTAAGGCCTGATATTACACTTATTCTGGGGTAGATAATACAAGATAAAAAATGGATTATTATACTCCACACCAACCAGCTTGTCTATGCAGCTGTACCCTTTCAGTCAGCATTTGAGACTCATGGAAGGCTGATGTGCAAGTAATAAATAAATATGAACATAAAGCTGTGCCCTATTAGTCACCATTCAAGACTCATGGAAGGTCTATGTGCAAGTTATAGATAAATATGATACTGTATGCCACACTTCACCACTTTATTAACGCAAAAGAAAATCACCTTAACGTACAGTATTAGTCGTCCTGCCAGTAAGTGACTCTTTGGACACACTAGCTGGTATGGAGTATATAGCAGTGTGTGGCCAGCATATACTGTATATATAACAACCCAGTCTGTCTTATGGTCTAAATATCCTTACCACCCCATCATTTTACTATCCAGTCAAGCTAGTTAGGGAGTATAGAAGAGCATTCATAGCATTACACTTCATTACTCTCAAACCATCAACCCTCCAACCAGATACAATATGTCTTTATATTAAATTTCAGCCATCTCATCATTTCACTCAGCTTGCAACAATTGTTTTAAAATATTGAGGTTAGAAACAGCCTTGATAAACCCCCTTTAATACATAATATCCTTCCAAGTTAAATACAATCTATAATACACGAGGCACTTTCTAAATACAGTACAAGCACCTAGAAGCAAGAATAATAAATGAAATATAAATGGAAAAATAAGTAAACAGTTAGTGCCTTCAGATTAGGTATAGTTGTCTGGTCCTCTTTTTCTTTTTTTTTCTTTTTTTCTTTTTTTTTCCTGGTCCTTCTTTTTATTATCAATCTGGCTAATATGGGATGCTATTTATTCTGTTTTGGTAATAGGTCAACAGGATAATCACTCACAAACCATCAGCAGCATTACTCTACATTTCACCACATATCGTCACTCTTCAAAGTTGGCAAATCATCACTCTACTGTTAATCACTCTGAAATCATCACTACTCTTAATCACTCTTCAGTCATTACTCTACACAAACATCACTAATCCCTTGTTTCAACCCTCTTCAATACTGCAATCTACTCTTTATAACTCAAACATCATCACCATATTACTCCACCCCACTCTTAAATCATTACCCTACTCAAACATCACTACTCCTTGTTTCATCAATCTTCACCACTGCAATCTAGTCCTTAAATTTCAAACATCATCACCATATTACTGAACTTCATCACTCAAAAATTATTGCTATACCTCACCCACCATCACTCACTAACCATCACAGAAATCATCATTAAATCTAGTTGCATTGAGGCTAAGGCAATCACTTCTTTTTTTGACAAACTTTAAAAATTATCACATCCTACACAACTCCCTCAAGATTTACTTTAGGTTAACACTGGGTAATTCTGGTCAGCTAAGAAGATGCATATAAGCTAAGGTATTGACTCCTATAGTTGGTTCATTTAACTTGGTCAAGATATTCCACCTTCTACAGCATAGGCCTATTTCACATAATTCAGTGACACAAAAAGGTACTGCCATGGCTCTACATCCTTTCCATAGCTCTTCTTCATGATCAGGACTATGACTACACTTCAACAATCACAAGGGAAAGATGACAATTTTAGGCCAAGTTAAAAATGAAATGAGCATAGCATTTATGATCTAACTTTTGTAACTCTGCCATTCAAGCAACATGTACAAGAGGCAGAAGTGAAGATACTGCTGCCATCTTGATTATTCTTGCTACCTCCAGACAAATTATTTAACTTAGGATGAATCTTTGTCAATTATGTATGAAGGGTATACGTAACCCTTCCAGTTAAGCGAGTCTCCCCGTAAAAAAAAAAAAAAAAAAAAAAAAAAAAAAAAAAAAAATCTGGAAGTAGCAAGAATGAACTAAAAGAAAACTAAAACAGTACAATAAATCTGATAAAGAAACAAACCTACTACACAGCGTCACACACAAACATCACAGCAATAATTTTTTGTATGTGTCTTTGGGTTCGTCGTAGTATCTCCTCTTCAGGGTACGATATTTCCCCTGCATGAGAAGAAAATCTGGAACAGGAATGAACCCTCTACACACAACCAACACCGCACATCTTTCGTAAGTCTCACCGGGCTCGTCATCATATCTCTTCTTCAGCGTACGATATTTTTTCAGCACAAGAAAAAAAGATTTGATTCAGCAACAAACCTTCTACACACCGACACACTGAGACATCACTGTGCATCTTTCGTAAGTCTCTCACTGGGTTCATCGTAGTATCTCTTTTTCAGCGTGCGATATTTCCTCAGCATGTACAGGGCCTCGATCTCCTTGATGACGAACTCCCCCCGTTTGATCATCATCTTGATCTGCTCCGGGTCTGTCTCGTGACGGTTTTTGATGAAGGCTTTTTTGAGTTTCTCCCGGAAGTACACATAGCCCATGGGGTACTCTCGGCCCAGGTGGAGAAGCTGTGGGGATAGCCTTACTTAGGGAGGAAATTAGAGGTAGTCCTTGTTGCAGTGCCTACTGCACTTGTTTTACCTTAACCTGCCCCAGATTTTCGTCCTTTTGTATCTTATTTCATGAAGCACAGTGGCAGAAAGAGACAATGCAATGGATATATGTCCTTCCACAGCACTTTTTTGTAACTTGCATCATATTGTAGTGTTTATCTACTGTTACAACTTGGCATTCATGATGGAGCATTGTAATTTTAGGCCAATTAGAGTGAACAGGCTATAATATTAATGGTGCAACTCCAGCCTCATCTGAATGTGAACCCAATGGACCGCAGGCTGTAGTTCCCCTTCTCCTGCACTTCATCATCCTTCTTTGACGGAACAGGGATGGAGCATTTTTATGATCAGGCAGCAGAGCCACCCAGTCTTGTTGGTGCCAAAATGTGAAGGCATCTCTCTCCAGCAACAGTCCTCATTCTAAGTTGGGGATGCATTCCAAAATGTCAAATTTGGTACACAGTGGCAGGGACATCCATCAACCACTCACTTGGTGCAGTGTTATGTTTACATGAGTCTACAATGACTGACAAGCCAAATCTATCTATTTCACTCTATCTACAGCCAGACACCTTAATACCAATCCCATACGGGAGGGCCACAAGCAAATCACCGCAATGTCATCCTGTCCTCGGCCCTTTGGCTGCTCTCCCTCCAACTCACACATTCCTCTTTCATATATCTCTCCATCCCTCAGCTCATCCTTGGTCTCCCCCTCACCCTCTTTCTCTTTATCTTACACACTCTTCCAGACAGTCTCTTTCTCCATCCAAGTATATGAATATGTGGTGTGGTATCCATATAACCACCAAAGGGCAGCTGGTGGAGTAATGGGATAAGTTGCTCCAACCAGATGCAGTCCATTGAACTTTAAAACAGAGGGATGGCTGGGGTCTGTATAACATTACTGGTAAAATATTGTACAGCATGGCATCACTGAACACAATGAAAATGAAAACACTGAACTAATGAACATTTCTCTCTCTCTCTCTATCCATATGTGCAGTTGCAAGCATGGGTTCCTTTTTCTCTTTAACAAGCACTTCACAGCCTGCTCAGCCCTTGCTCAAATGAGAACTGTTTCTGGACTGTGCTTACCTTCGCTCAAAACCAACAATTTATGCATTGACGTGGGGGCAGGTGCTTCATGGCTCTAGCAGGATGTTCAGCTATAAAACCAATGGGATCAATTAGGGTCAAATTACCCCTTTAAAAAATGTCAGTCCATTTGAAACTGAACAGACCCATCAGTGGCTCAGCTGCAACCATCCTGCAAGGTTTCATCAAATTCCTTTTTCCTGTTCTGGTTGTGCTACATGGGCAGAGAAACACCCAAGATTATAGTACTGTACAGTTTATAGGAAAGGAATTAGACATCGAGTTCAACTTTATCAGCAACAGTGGAGAAACAAAAAAAATCATACCATTTATGTAAAACAGAAATTGTGGAGGGGGGAAAAAAAAAAAAGTCTGATTGTACCGGACTGCATGTGTTAGAAGTATAATGCTGTCTGGTACCAAGATGGGACACTAAAAGAGGAGGACAGTCATTGGCCCAAATATACAGGGTTGTTTATCATTAGTGCATCCTTGAGTGACAGGCCTTGGGGAGGTTTCGTACTGAGAATTATGAGCTGAGAGGAAGAACAGTACCTGAATGTATTAAAGTTTTAGTAAGAAGAATTAGACTGGGATTTGGAGGGCATGAGGAGAGGATGGAGGATGACATCTGGATGTGGAAGGTGAGAAGTGTGAACCTTGAGGGTAGACTTTCAAATGGCAGACTGAAAAAGACTTGGAACGAGGTCAGAGTACGACCTCAGGAAAAAACAAATGAATAGCGGGGCTGCTAGAGATCAAACAGCATGAAAAACACCCATCTGGTGACCAAGATTGACGAATGCAAGCATGTTGGAACGTTTATAAACATGAACGAACAAGTACAAACACAACCACCATCACTCACATTTTTATATAGCTGGATAACTTGGGGCCTGAGTGACATTGTGGCTCACTGTGTGTTGGTGCTGCACTCTCACCCTGTGGGGAAACAAATAAATACATAAAAATTGTAAGAAAATCAAGAAGAGTCGTTTCCTTTCCTGACAGCTCTCATCAACCTCAGAACATGAATGAATACATACTTTTACTAAAATACCTATTTAAGTTCTTTCTAGAGCCTGATAAATTTTCAGCAAATATTGTAAAAGACCTCTCAGAGTGACGAGGCTAATACTGATTTTATATACAGTACTTGAGTTTAAGCTCAAAATACACTTTAATTCAGTGAATGATTATTTAAACTTTATCTGTGCCTGCCCTCCTCTCTTCCTGTTTCTCCCATCTTTCATGTTACTTCTTATTGCTTTTCTTTCCTTTGCAGGTGGCTTTACATTGAGTAACAAGCCAAATGGCTTCCTGTAAACCAGGAAACCATTTACAATGCTGGGTGGTAACCATTTAACCAAACCATACGTGCTCCCTACGTGTCAGCAAGTGGGTTGGTGGAGGGTTAGTGCCCCTCCCCGTAAAACAAATAACTCAAAGTCAAATGGCGACCCCTAACGGGATTATGGCGTCTGGCAATAGATAGATAGATTAATTAAACATTATGATATACCCCCAAAAGGAAACACACCATTAGTTTAGGTTCCTTGGCTCATTTGGTTCTGGCATATTATGTAATGTATTTTGTAAGTTATGTTAAAAACTCCAAAAACCTGCCTTAAATTTTCCTTTTTTTCACATTAACTTACAATACTCCTAACCCTGACTCTTCACTCTCATCTCAGTATGATGGGAGTTAAATGCAGTAATAACTGCTACACATTCCAAATCTCACTCATAAACAGCCACTCAAACTCGAAATTTCCACAAACACTATCTCATTCTACATTCTAAATTTGAATCACAAACATGGCCACTTTAACTCAAAATTTCCACATACACTTTCTCGCTCTACACTCCAAATCTTAATCACATACGCAGTCACTCTAACTCAAAATTTCCACATACACTTTCTCACTGCACGCTCCAAATCTTTATAAAAAAAACACAGCCACTCTAACTTACAATTTCCACATACAGTTTTCACTCCACACTCCAAAAACCTTCCACATCTTTTGCCATGGATGGAAGTCATTAAATTGCTACTACAAACTTTAATCTCACTCACAAACACAGCCACCCCCAACTCAAAATTTCCACAGACACTTGCTTACTCCACTCCAAAAGCCTTCCACAACTTCACCCATTGCATCATGTACTGGGTTTGAGGGAAGGAATATTTTCTAGTAACAGACAGTGGTGTTCTCCAGCCGTTATCTTTCAGGATCTTCTAACACAGCTGGAATATATACAACAGAGCTGTCAGCTAATGTCACGCAGGTGCAGCTGATGAAAAAACGTATCATGCAGGCAGGGTACAACAATATCCCTAGTGATCTCTTTGCCTCCAGTTCTTTTGAGGTGATGAATATCTTTTCTGAATGTATATACAGTATGGCATTGTCCTGAAATCAAGTTTAATAGTGCAGGGCAAAATCATTACAGATTTTGCATACTCATCTGCAGAGTCAGATTTTCAAATGCAATGTGCACTGATACACTGATGATCGACTGTGCAAGGTGATACTACAGTATATCTACACTCACGGCCAAATGCCTTACGAGCGGATGGGGTTGCCAAAAGTGGATTCCCTCCCTGTCACACTGTCCTCTCACCAGACCACAATACATGCATGACCCGACAGTTTCCCTTGGTTAAAACCCCCGTCTACTTTTGGGCCTGTCTGCATGGGTGACAAAAATCCTATACTTGAAAACTGTTACTTCCCTTATGATACCGATATTATGAAGAAAAAATTTATTCCTCCCTATTACAACTGGTCTTACAACATCAGGTTTATGTTCAGATCATAGGACAGACGTTTTGATAACTTCACGGTAAATATTAATTAAGGAGCGTTAACACAAATTCTAAGTTGAAGTCCACAGTAAATATATTACCATTCATTACCCAACGTGATTTGCCGATATCACGTAATTAGGTTATTAATACTCACCAAATACTTTGATGTTAACTACGTACGATGCAGTTATGACCACGAGTTAATATCCTTGAAAGCTGGCAGCAGGCGGTTCCTCCCAGATATTACCTCTGTGAACTGGGAAAAATAATTATTGTTATTGTTGGTCAGCTGACAGGCCATGTGTTTCCCCCTGCCGGCCATTTAGAGAACTTCTGATCTTCGTTGCCTTGGTTACGGGGACGCTCAGGACAGACGTAATCAGGAAGTGCTGAACAAGACCATTTTACTTAACAAAGGATAACCACATCACTTATAATGCCGCCAAAAGCGAAGGTAAGTACACAAGGTATCGGGATCTTTCTATACGAGGCAATGATGCTCCTGAGGTTAATTATCACCGGAAAATTCGGAAAATTCTTGACGCCACCCAAATGTTATCGATATTTCTGCTGGTTTAGTGTCAGTTTTCATTATTGTTTTATTTCGTGAGGTATTTTGAGTTATTTCTATGATCTCTGGTTGTCAAGTAATTTAATGAAAAGTAAGTGTAGGTCTAGGTTACATTCCAAAAAAATATCCCGACAATGAATGTTGATTATTTACATACAGGGATGAGACATACAGTAGTAATAGTAGTAGTAGTAGTAATAGTAGTACCCATATTTTCATCGGGTAAGGAGGCTTCGTAACACCTTAGCGATTTATTTTCCAAACTACCCATTAACATCTATGCTTTATATATCTTTTTATTACATAGATTGCATAACACAAGAATATAGTACTGGAGAAGAATCAGGAATAAATCGGTAAGGAACAGGTGTTAGTCAGGTTCCTAACCACACAATACCGTCCCTAGTCACACTGGTGCCACCACGTGAAGGTGGCACCAATGTGACGAGAGAGAGAGAGAGAGAGAGAGAGAGAGAGAGAGAGAGAGAGAATAATATCGTGTTTTCCAAGACCTTTAGTGAGAGAATAAATTAATAAATAAATATATAAATAAATAAAAACATCTTACGTACGAGAGGAAAGGCATCGTACACTCTCTCTCTCTCTCTCTCTCTCTCTCTCTCTCTCTCTCTCTCTCTCTCTCTCTCTCTCTCTCTCTCTCTCTCAATAAATAAATAAATAAATAAATAAATAACAG
>NC_136976.1:2360000-2367500 GCF_032717465.1 Coenobita brevimanus
TCTCTCTCTCTCTCTCTCTCTCTCTCTCTCTCTCTCTCTCTCTCTCATAATATATATAGTGAACAATGGAATATTTTTTTTTTCCATAATTAGTCGGATCATACACTGACACCCCCCCCCTCTCTCTCTCTCTCTCTCTCTCTCTCTCTCTCTCAGGTACCTCAGTCTGTGGAGAGCCGACCCGGAGACGGCCACGATGAAGGGGGCACTGAATAAGACTGACCAAGTTATTCACGTGAGTAAGACAGACAGACAGACAGAGAGAGAGAGAGAGAGAGAGGAGAATGATACTAGATTATTATAAACATGATAAAAAGAATGATGATGATGATGATAATAATAAAAATAATAATAATAATAATGAAATACCTTTTTAATCCATGTATTAGCTACCTTCTTAATTACTCTCTCTCTCTCTCTCTCTCTCTCTCTCTCTCTCTCTCTCTCTCTCCATTCCCACCTGCCTATCTATTTACCCAACCTGCCTACCTACCCATCTGTCTGTCTGTCTGTCTCTCCCTCTCTCTCTCTCTCTCTCTCTCTCTCTCTCTCTCTCTCACAGGTCATCACGGAACTGGAGACAGTGATGGAGGACGGAAGGGAGGCAACGGAGAAGCAGAGGAGGGACTGGAAAGAGGTGAGATAGATAGATAAGTAGATAGATAGGTATAGACATAATAGATATAGGTAGATAAATAGATAGATAGACACATAAACATACTCATAAATGGTAGATAGACTGATAGATAGATAGACCGATAGATAGAATGATTGATAGATGGGGGTAAATGAATATACTAGAATAAATAGACCTAAAGTGAAAGCTGTCTATCTGTCCATCCATCTATCTACCTATCTATCCATCCATCTATTTATCTATCTATCTATCTCTCCATCCACCTGTCTATCTATTTATCTATCTATCCGTTCATCCATCTATCTATCTATCTATCTACCTATCTACTATCTCTGTCCATCTGTTTATCTATCTATCCATCCATCTGCCTATCTGTCTATATATCTATTTCTTTTTCTGTCCATCCATCTATCTATCTCTGCTTCCATCTATCTAGGCTATCTATCTATCTGTCCATCCATCTATCTATCCGTCCATTCATCTATTTTTCTATCTGTCCAACCATCTACCTATCTATCTATCTGTCTATCCATCTATCTATCTATCTACCTATCTATCTGTCCATCCATCCATCTATCTATCTATCTATCTATCTGTCCAACCATCTACTTATGTCTATCTATCTATCTGTCCACCCATCTATTTATCTATCTACCTATCTCCATCCATCTATCTATTTGTCCATCCATCTATCAATTTCTCTATCTATCAATCTGTCCATCCAACCATCTATCTATCTATCTGTCTATCCATCTATCTATCTATCTATCTGTCCATCCATCCATCCATCTATCTATTTATCTATCCTCCTATCTATCTAACTGTCCATCCATCCATCTGTCTATCTATCCTCCTATCTATCTATCTATCTGTCCATCCATCTATCCATCCATCTATCTATCCTTCTAGATTTGGCTGGAGCTACAAGAGGCCCAGAAGGAGAAACTAGACGAGGCCACCTACCATCAGCTTCTAGATCTAAGACCCTACCTAGATTTGGAGACTATGGTGAGTAGATAAAGGATTTTGTATCTATCGGTGTCTGTCTTTATGTATCTCTGTCTCTGTCTATCTGTTTGGCTATACATCTATCGTCTTTGCATGTTCGTTTAACTCTATGCTTCTGTTTGTCAATTTCTCTCTGTCTCTGTCTGTCTGTCTGTCTGTCTGTCTCTCTCTCTCTCTCTCTCTCTCTCTCTCTCTCTACCTGCTTGCCTGTCTGTCTGTCTATCTATCTATCTATCTTTGTGTGTCTGCCTGTCTATCTGTCAACCAATCTATCTATCTATCTTTCTATCCATCTATCTATTTATCCATATTCTGTATATACCTAATTACTTCACCCACTCAAACCTATCTCTCTATCTGTCTATCTTTCAGTCTATCTATCTATCTGTCTATCTATCTATCTGTGTATCTGTCTATCCATCCATCTATACCTTAAGTTCTTTATTTTTTATGATAATGATGGTGACGATAATGATAATAAAATAAAAATAATAATAATAACTACACCAATAATAATAATAATAATAATAATAATAATAATAATAATAATATCTGAAATCCAGGGGGCAAAATCTCAAAAACAAAAATAGTAACCTTTCCAGCAAAATTGACGGTTGCGCAGCGTGGCCAGAGGGAAGAGCGGGACTTGGAAAAATTAAATGTCCTTTTAAATGCCCCACGTGACCTTTAAATGCCCCGTGTAACCCTTTAAATGCCTCCCGGGTGACCCTTTAAATGCCTCCTGTGTAGCCCTTTAAATGCCTCCCGTGTGACCCTTTAAATGCCTCCTGTGTAGCCCTTTAAATGCCTCCTGTGTAGCCCTTTAAATGCCCCGTGTGACCCTTTAAATGCCTCCCGTGTCGCCCTTTAAATGCCCCGTGTGACCCTTTAAATGCCCCATATTGCCCTTTAAATCTCCCCCGTGTGGTCGATAGGTATTTAATTTTACTTGCTATTTAATTATTTATTTATTTATTTATTTATTTATTTATTTGTATTTTTTCAGGTATATTCCTTTTTCATCTCGTCTCCTCTGGTGTCCATTGCCCTCTGGAGCAACACTACAAGGTCACCTAAGAATAATTCACATGAGGTGGGTCATAGATTGATAGATACATAGATAGATAGACAGATGGCTGGATGGATAGATGGATGGATGGATAGGTAGATAGATGGATGGATGGTGAGGTAGTTGGATGGATGGATAGGTACATAGATAGATGGATGGATGGTGAGGTGGTTGGATGGATGGATAGGTACATAGACAGATGGATGGATGGTGAGGTGGTTGGATGGATGGACAGGTACATAGATAGATGGATGGATGGATGGATGGTGAGGTGGATGGATGGACAGATGGATAGGTAGATAGATGGATGGATGGATGGATGGTGAGGTGGTTGGATGGATAGATGGATGGTGAGGTGGATGGATGGATAAGTACATAGATAGATGGATGGATGGATGGATGGTGAGGTGGTTGGATGGATGGATAGGTACATAGATGGATGGATGGATGGTGAGGTGGATGGATGGATAGATGGATAGGTAGACAGATGGATGGATGGATGGATGGATGGTGAGGTGGTTGGATGGATGGATAGGTACATAGATAGATGGATGGATGGATGGAGGGTGAGGTGGTTGGATGGATGGTGAGATGGATAGATGGATAGGTAGATAGATGGATGGATGGATAGATGAACAGGTAGATAGATGGATGGATGGATGGATGGATAGATGAACAGGTAGATAGATGGATGGATGGATGGATGGATAGATGAACAGGTAGATAGATGGATGGATGGATGGATGGTGAGGTGGATGAATGGCTGGATGGGTGATGAGGTGGATGAATGGATGGATGGATGCATTAACAGACAGATGGATGGACAGATAAATCTGACTTATTGCCAGGCAGATAGATAGATAGATACTGATAGATAAATGAATAGATGGATCGATGGAAGGAGGGCAATAGATAGACATAAAAATTTGAATGACTGGATGATATAAACAGACATAGATAGATAAACTGATAGATAAACAGATAGATAGACAGGTCGATAGATTTGCTAAGATACATTAAGGCTGAAGGCAAGGAAAAAAGATAATCAGCCTGAGAGAGAGAGAGAGAGAGAGATAAAACTAAGAAAAGCTGCCAAACTAATGAGAAAAAAAACTAACCCGAGAGAGAGAGAGAGAGAGAGAGAGAATCAGTCAGCCCAAAAGTAAGCTACCTCACTTTCTCCCATGCAGGTAAAGGAATTAGGCTTCACCTTCACGCTGCCTGCAGACCTGGCGGAAGCGGAATGTGTGGTAAGGGTTATGCGGACGGAATATGACCACTACTCGAAATTCGCACGCACCTACACGCAAGCGGTCGTCGAAGAGCGCATACCTCCGCTTCTGGGTGCGTGCTAGCCTTGTCCTATTCTCTATTAAAGGACTATTTTTCTTTCCTCTTCTACCTGTGTGTATTATTATTTTATCTGTTTGCTATTTGTCCCTGTTTCTTAACTTATATACCTCTGACCGTCTGTCTGGCTGTCTGTCTCACTCCCCCCCCCTCTCTCTCTCTCTCATGTAGTCCCCTTCTGTCTGTCTGTCTCTGTGTGTCCTTCTGCCTGACTCTGTGTGTCTGTCTGTCTGTCTGTCTGTCTGTCTCTCTCTCTCTCTCTCTCTCTCTCTCTCTCTCTCTCTCTCTCATAGGCCCTTCTCTGTCTGTTTGTCTGTCTGTCTGTCTCGTGTGTGTGTGTGTGTGTGTGTGTGTGTGTGTGTGTGTGTGTGCTAAACCCCATCCCATCGAGGACGTCTTAATCTGATCTTATTCTCGCCTCCAGACGCTGCTGAAGAAGACGAAGAAGGAGGCGGACAGGAGGAGTCAGCCCCTACAGATGCTGAGGTCAGGACAACAACAACATCAACAACAACAACAAACAAGAACGATGGTGGTGATGGTGGTGGTGATTGATGATGATGATGATGATGATATAATAATAATAATAATGATAATAATAATAATAACAATAATAATAATAATAATAATAACAATAATAATACTAACAATAATAATAATAATGAAATAATAATAATAATAATAAAGCAGAGAAAAAATAATAATAATAATCAGTGGAATATATAATTTAGGTGTATACACACACACACACACACACACACACACACACATTATCTCACTCCCACTCTCTTAAAACAGGCTGGAGAGAAAGGAGGCAACGAGAAGGATAAGATGGGTGAGTACAGCTTTTTCGGGTCTCAGTCTATCTATCTCTGTCTATCTATCTGTCTGTCTATCTATCCATCTATCTAATTAAGGAAATGCAAAAAAAATAATATCTGACAAATTTTGAGTAACATAATATAATCAATCTTATATACTTTAATTTTTTTTTTTCGATTCGTCATCTCTCTCTCTCTCTCTCTCTCTTGTAAATTAACCATCTCTTTTATTCTATCTATCTATCCATTCATACAATTATCGCTCGTATCTACCCATCCATCAAAATATCTGTCAATCTATCTATCCATCACATCTCTCTAACTATTCATCTATCATCCTGTAACTATCCATCCATCCATCTATCTATCCATCACTCTATCTATCCATCTATCATCCATCCATCTATCTATCCATCACTCTATCTATCCATCTATCATCCATCCCTCTACCAGCTCTTGTCTATCCATCTGTCTATCTATCCACCACACCTCACCACCGCAACGACTCCTCACAGTGCCTCTTGTGGTCAGCAAGTGCAACAAACCGCCTCACTTCCATTTATCTATCACTCCATATCTATCCACCCATCATCCATCCATCCATCAGCCCCTGTCTATCCATCTATCAATCTATCCACCACATCTCACCGCCGCAACGACTCCTCACAGCACCCCCATGGTCAGCAAGTGCAACAAACCGCCTCACTTCCACCTATCTATCACTCTGTATCTATCCATCCATCATCCATCCATCTATCAGCTCTTGTCTATCTATCTGTCTATCTATCCACCACATCTCACTGTCGCAACGACCCCTCACAGCGCCCCCCGTGGTCAGCAAACGCAACAAACCCCCTCACTTCACCAACACTGCTCCGGGCGAACTCAATCTGCGTCGCTATCGTGTACAGGGAGGAGTGTACACCATTGATCTGTTACAAGTGCCTCCCCAGCCCCGTGTACTCGCTGACTGCACAATTACGCAAGGTTAGTACCGGTACATGTAATATTCAAGGTGAGCACATGTGATTTAGACTGGGAGAGGGGATGAGGTGTGGGAGCACGACTGTGTTCAGGGTTGTGTTAATTTGGGTATGGTGTGGTACAGTGTGGTGGTGGTGGTGGTGGTGATGATGATGATGATGCTATACCCGTAGTGAAAGAGGTGTGTCGAGTGGATAGAGTGGAGTGATGATGATGATAGTGGTAATGCTGATGCTGTACCGGTAGTGAAGGAGGTGTGTCAAGTGGATAGGGTGGAGTGATGCTGCTGCTGCTGATGATGATGATGATGCTAGTGATGATGCTGATAAATGCTGATGCTGATAGTGGTGATGCTGATGCTGTACCGGTAGTGGAGGAGGTGTGTCGGTGGATAGGATGGAGTGATGATGATGATGATGATGATAAATGATGATGTTAATGATGCTGATAGTGGTGATGCTGATGCTGTACCGGTAGTGGAGGAGGTGTGCCGGGTGGATAGGGTGGAGTGGGAGGCGCAGTACAATCCACCCGCGGCACCGGAAGTGGCTGGTCAGAGGCGACGGGATCCCGAGGCGGTGGAGCAGGAGATGCGGATGCTCGAGCAGGAACTTCAAAAGCTCCTCCTCATCACCATCAAGTACGACCCTACCACTTGAGATTACACTTGAATTTGTACACAGCCACTTAAAATACACAATATTACACTTGAATTTGTACACAGCCACTTAAAATACACTTAATATTACACTTGAATTTGTACACAGCCACTTAAAATACACTTAATATTACACGAATTTGTACACAGCCACTTAAAATACACTTAATATTACACTTGAAATTGTATACAGCCACTTACATATTACCACTTGATATTACAATTTCATATTACACTTGAAATTGTACCCAGACACTTAAAATACACTTAATATTACACTTGAATTTGTACACTGCCACTTACTTATTACCACTTGATATTACAATTTCATATTACACTTTAAATTGTACACAGCCGCATAAAATTCACTTATTACACACAGCCACTTAAAGTACACTTAATATTACACACAGCCACTTAAAATTCACTTAATATTACACTTGAAATCGTACACAGCCACTTAAAATACACATAAATACACCTGCATAAGGGACGTGTCAAAGAATATTAACCAGCTGTAACTAAAAATAAATCGCTAAGGAAAAGGTGTTAGGGATCCATCTTACTTGTCGAGAATATGGGCTTACGAGAGTGTGTGAGTGAGGTGGAGGCGCAGCTCGAGGATGAGACGGAGGGATGAGGTGCAGGGGTATATGCGGGGGGAGGGGAGGGGCGAGTTGGAGAGAGGACAGCTAGACGGCGGGGGAGGCGATTTATTTGTGGCCACCCCTTGCAAGATTAAGTAATTTAAAGAATCATGCAATTAACAATACCTCTTCTTCAAATGCTAGCTTTACCGCTAACACACACACACACACACACACACACACACACACACACCGCTCGCTGGTGCAGTGGTAACGTTCTCGCTTGCCAACTGGTGGACGGGAGTTCGCGCCTCGCTCAGGTTGCGAAAAGTTTCACTGACGAAGTGGGTGGTTACTGTCCCCCTCGAGCAAGGGGACGGGTGTGT
>NC_136976.1:2370000-2412500 GCF_032717465.1 Coenobita brevimanus
CTCTCTCTCTCTCTCTCTCTCTCTCTCACACAGGTACGCACGACCCGGCTAGGTGTGATGGGCCTGGCAATGAACCGCTTCGCCAACCTACCCTTCCAGAGCTGGGAATTAAAGCCAGCAGGAGATAGAGCTGTCTCACTCACTCTAATCGCGGCCGTGGTGGTGGCTGAGTTTACGATTACGGTGGGTGATAGATAGACAGATAGACAGAGATAGATAGATGGATAGACGGACAAACAGACAGTGGTGCATAGAAAAATAGATAGATATAATTAGGCAGAGATTTTGAGACACGTAGACAAACTGATGGATAGAGAAATAGGTGCATAGAAATATAGATTGATATAGTCAGAGATTTAGATAGACAGATATAGATAGACAGAGTGATTGATAGATAGATAGACACACAGACAAAATATTGGCAAAGTATATAAAAACTAGAAAGAGAAGTTATGGCAGAGAGCAGCATAGATTCATTGATATATACAGTAAACAAGTACGGTAATTTATAAAGATACCTGCGTCACCAGATAATGATAAAAAGAAGATCAAAAGTGCTGGGGATCCTTCAAAGCCTACGAGAATACTATCTATCATCTAGTATATCCAGGAGTGCATTTATCTATCTCTAACCCTTATCGTTATCTATCAGGAGGGGCAGGTGTGTCTAGCCAGCCTTCAGGACGGAGCAAGAACGGCGCTGTCCCACCTCTACGGCAAGCACATGAAGCCTAACACACTAATTAAGGTGCGTAGCGATAGTAACGATATAGTAACGATAGGAACCATATTTACGCTATTGTAATGTTAGACATGTAGTAGTATTAGAGGCAGACTGCGAGGTAATGCTGATTTCATGTGTGGTGTGTCGGGGAGAGCAGGTGGAGATTGTCAGGCGTGAAAGGACTGATCTTGCTGGTGAGTCTCTTGAGTGTGTGGAAGAGTTTTGTTATTTGGGGGACGTGTTATGTGCTGGAGGTGGGGCTGGAGCTGGCTCTGTGGCCAGGGTAAGGAGTGGTTGGAGGAAGTTCAAGAAGCTGTTACCTCTCCTAACAATGAGAGGGCTCTCCCTCCATGCTAAGGGATCTTTGTATGCAGCATGTGTTAGGAGCGTAACGCTGTATGGTAGTAAGACCTGGGCAGCAAAGAGGATATTTGTAGGCTTAAATGTACAGAAACAACAAAAAGATGGATGTGTAATGCGTCCTTGAACACATGGCCTGGGGAGACTACGTAGGACTACAAATGAAGAGTTGAGACGAAAGATGGGACTGGAATGTACGGTTGTTGTGATGAGAGGTATATTGCAATGGGGTGGGTATGTTGAGAGGATGGAGGATGACGCGGAAGATGAGAAGTGTGAACGTCAAGGGTTGGGTTGCGAGTGGCAGACCAAAGAAGACCTGGGACAAGGTCATAGGGCGTGACCAGAGATAGAACAGCATGGACAGCCACCATTAGGTGACCAAGGCCGACGCATGCATACATGTTTGAGCCATTATAAACGATATGATACGACTATTATTAACACTATAATGTACACTATACTCCCTCCGCCTTAACTTGGCCAGATTTTCGTCCTTTATGGCCCATCAATGAAGCTCACTGGTAGAATAAGACAATACTATGACTCTACATCCTTTCCATAGCACTTCTTAACTAGCATCATTATATAGTGTTACCAAGGCTCTACATTCCACAGCACTTCTGCATGACTAGCACAACTTCCTATACTCGCCGTTTTTCACTCCCCCAGACGCTGCAGTTCTACGGAATCAACTTGTTCCCAGACCGCGACTCCTACTGCTACATCGACGGTCTGCCCACGAAGGACCGGGCCACGGAGCACCATCTGTACCGCTGCATGGCCCTCGTCGCCCCAGCGGTCCACTTCGCCTGGAGCCGCTGGAACCTGCTCGCTGGCGCCACCAAACTCGTGTTCCAGATGAAGACAAAGACACTGGCGGCGGATGAAAGCCAGGTCCGCCATCTTTGTTTACAGTGAAATGCGCGGGAGATTTGAGTTGCATTTTTTTTTTTTTTTTAGTACGAGCCGTTTGATTTTCCCATGATGAAGAACCTTCCATTTTCTTCTTTCTTTCCTTCTTCCTCCTCTCCTACTCATCTAGCCTCCTCCCCCTGTTCTTTTTCTTTTCTTCTTCCTCCTTCTCTTCCTCCTCCTCCTCCTCCTTTAACCTATCCCAGCCTAACAGATCAACCTATGACCAACAAACTAACCTAATCTAACACAGAAAAAAATAAAACTACCCTAGATTTTCCTGGATAAAAAAAAAAAAAAAGATCACAAACGATACAGAAAACGGAAATCTGCTGTAGGGATAACTGTAGTATTTTTTCTATAGTACATTCACTTTAATTAGGCGAGATTTTCGTCCCTTTGCAGCTTTATTTCCCATAGCTCAGTGGTAAAAAAGAATAAATGAATAAATAAATAAAGACAATACTAGGGGTCACCATCCTCTCCATGGCACTTCTTCGTGACTAGCATTATAAATTCTAGTGTAAGGCCTACTGCTGGGGATGAAGAAAAAGCTGTTTTATGTCCAAAGAGGGTAAAGTTAAACGCCAGACGATTTTATTCAACTGAGTCATAAGAGCTGGAGTCCCTTAACGGCGGCCATGCAACAACAATGACCATTTTTTCTCTATTATTTCCCTGTTACAGGTCGGGCAGCCATTGGTGTTAGTCACCCCGCATAAGACAGCAGTGTTGGCGTGCACCGAAATATCCCAAGCTTTCTCGACGAAGGATGAGGATGAGAATAAGGTGAGAGAGAGAGAGAGAGAGAGAGAGAGAGAGAGAGAGAGAGAGAGCTGTTATATCGACGGTAATATTTCTTGCACTTTGAAAATACCAACAGATTTAAGGTAGTTGAAGGTGCCAAAAATATCTTAGTTATCCTTTAAATTAGTAAGAGAAAATGGTTTGACAAAATTACAGAAAATGAGCTTTATATGGCTAACGATTGTAAATTTTCGTAGGTGAAGCTGAACTAATATTTGTCGGACAGTTTTCGTAGTCACGTTTCGTCGTTAGTGAGTATTAGTGCATCTAGAGAGAGAGAGAGAGAGAGAGAGAGAGAGAGAGAGAGAGAGGGAGAGAGAGAGAGAGAGAGAGAACAGCAAAATATAGCAGAGACGATGGAACATATTAACCAAGAATTTAAAAATCTTTGCTCAAAATAGAAGAATAATGAGTAAATACTGTTTTTAATGTTAATAATCTGAATACCTCAATTACAGTATAATATTTCAACGTTAGATTATCACCATTAACTCTTGTGATGGGGAAAAATCTAGTATTTTATTTCAGTTTATGATAAAAGACAATACAGAGGTGAGAAGAGCCTGAGTTATTATTATTATTATTATTATTATTATTATTATTATTATTGTACTGTTATTATTATTATTATTATTATTATTATTATTATTATTATTGTACTGTTGTTATTATCATTATTATTATTATTATTATTATTATTATTATTATTATTATTATTATCATTGTTGTTATTGTCTATCTATCTGTTGCCAGGCGCCTTCATCCCGTAAGGGGTGGCCACAAACAAATCACCTCCATGTCACCGTCCCCCGCCATTTCACTGCCCTGCTCCCAGCTCACCCCCCGTCTCTAGCATACCATTGTACTACTACTACTACTACTACTACTATTATTATTATTATTATTATTATTATTATTATTATTATTAATTTTTATCTTTTTCAGTACTACGCCGACCTGTACCAGCTGGTGATGGGTGAACTGACAGATGGTGTGAGGCAGGTGGTACAAGCGGCCCCCCCTGTCTTTATCACCACCATCCACCACATGCTTAAAGCCGCATCTGTTATATCTTACTGCTAAAGTTCTCGCTCTCCATCTCCTTCTCTCTCTCTCTCTCTCTCTAATGGACCTTTCCTTCCTCCTTCCCCCTTTCTCTCTCTCTCTCTCTCTCTCTCTCTCACACACACACACACACACACACACACACACATTCCTTCTCATTTGTTTTTCTCCCTCCCCCCTTCTCTCTCCCTCCCTCCCTCACTCCCTCCCTCCCTCTCTCTCTCTCTCTCTCTCTCTCTCTCTCTCTCTCTCTCTCTCTCTCTCTCTCTCTCTCTCTCTCTCTCTCGCTGGAGGAAAGAGGGGAGAATGTTTACAAATGCTACAGGGAAGGAGGGAGGTAGGGAGAAAAGGAAGGAAGGATTGAAGGAAGGGACGGAAGGAGGAAGGGAGGAAAGGAAGAATGTAGAACGGAGGGAGAAGGAGGGAAGGTAGGGAAAGAAGGAACGAATCAGGGAAGGAAGGAAGGAAGGAAAGAGAGAGGGAGGGAGAGATGGAAGGAAGGAAGGGAGGGGGAGGAAGGAAGAAAGAAAAGAAGGAAGGGGGGAAATGAAGGAAGAAAGGAGAGAGGGAGGGAGGGAGGGAAGGAAGGAAGAATGGAGAAAGAGAGAGAGAGAAAGCTGGAACGAAGGAAGGAGCGAATTAGGGAAGGAAGGACGGAAGGAAAGAAGAGTGAGGGAGGAAGGAAATAAGGAAATAAGGAAGGAAGGAAGGGAAGAGAGAAAGAAAGAAGGAAGGAAGAAAGAAAATAGAAAGAAAGAAGGAAGGAAAACCAAATAGAGGGAGGGTCACAGTAAACTCTCTCTCTCTCTCTCTCTCTCTCTCTCTTCTCTCTCTCTCACGGCCGTCCCCAGATGACACAAGGCCGGAAGTGGGTCACAGGAGCCCGGAAGTGTTCAATATTTATTTTTTTTTTTTAATTTTTGGTTTCGTCCTTTCCTTTAAAATTTCCTCGGCTGTGTTTTTGAGAGAGAGAGAGAGAGAGAGAGAGAGAGAGAGAGAGAGAGTCCTAGGGCCCGTTCTGACTTCTCACTTGATGACTTTACCAGAGAGCCTTTCCTCCCCCCCTCTCTCTCTCTTCCTATTCTTTGACATTTCTCTCTCTCTCTCTCTATTTTCCCATTCTTACACACTTCCTTCTCTCTCTCTCTCTCTCTCTCTCTCTCTCTCTCTTCCTATTCTTTGACATTTCTCTCTCTCTCTATTTTCCCATTCTTACACACTTCCTTCTCTCTCTCTCTCTCTCTCTCTCTCTCTCTCTCTCTCACTTAAATTCAAACAAACTATTCCCTTCACCTCGAAGACTTAAAATTTTTACCCTTCTCTAATCACCACAAGTTCTATCTATTTATCTATCTATCTATCCATTTATCTATCTATCTATTTATCTATCTATCCATTTATCTATCTATCTATTTATCTATCTATCTATCTATCTGTTTATCTATCTATCAGTTTCTCTCTCTATAGATCCATCCATCTCAATCCATCTATCTGTCTATCTATTTATCTATCTATTTATGTGTCTCTCTATACATCCATTCATCTATCTCAATCTATCCATCTACCTATCCATCTATGGCCAGACGCCTTAATCCTGTAAGGGGTGGCCACAAACAAATCGCCTCCACGTCGCCCTGTCCACTACCATTTGGCTGCCCTCCCTCCAACTCGCACTCCCCCCCTCTCTCTCTCTCCCTCCATCTCATCCTCGGCCTCCCCCTCCCTCTCTCTCGCATACACTCTCCTAGTCAGTCTCTCATTCCGCACCCTCAGTTTTTCCGCTATGGGTAAGGGTTTCGACCTAGTGACTTCAAGAACGGCGTACAACAAACCCTTCAGTGCGAGAGGCCGTTGATGACCGGAATATAATCGTTTGAAAGGAGAAAGAATCTGTATGCTACTACTACTACTGCTACTATTACTACCACTACAAAACAAAAACAATAACTACTACTTCTACCACCATTACCACTACTACTACTACTACTATTACCGGTAGCTGCTACTGTTACAACCACCATCACCATGACTACTACTACTATTACTACTACTGCTACTACTACTATTACCGGTAGCTACTACTATTACAACCACCAACACCATTACTACTACTACTACTACTACTACTACTACTATTACCGGTAGCTACTACTATTACAACCACCAACACCATTACTACTACTACTACTACTACTACTATTACCGGTAGCTACTACTATTACAACCACCAACACCATTACTACTACTACTACTACTACTACTATTACCGGTAGCTACTACTATTACAACCACCATCACCATTACTACTACTACTACTACTACTACTATTACCGGTAGCTACTGCTATTACAACCACCATCACCATTACTACTACTACTACTACTACTATTACCGGTTGCTACTGCTATTACAACCACCATCACCATTACTACTACTACTACTACTACTACTACTACATTCTCTAATTTGGCCAAAAATTAAATTCCGTCTTTAGAGGTGAGTTCTGAGGACAGATTAACACGAGAACACAATCCTAGTCACGAAGAAGTGCCGTGGAAAGGAGGAAGAACTGGTCTGCGTGAAATTAATAGGCTACGTGAAATTAACATGGTACGTGAAATAAACTGTGAAATTAATAAGCTAAGTGAAATTAAGTAGCTACGTGAAATACACTACGTGAAATTAATAAACTACGTGAAATTAATTGGCAACGTGAAATAAACTACGTGAAATTAATAAGCTACGTGAAACAAACTGCGAGAAATTAATAAGATACGTGAAATTAATAAGCTTTGTGAAATAAACTACGTGAAATTAATAAGCTACGGTACGTGGAATCAACTACGTGAAATTCATAAGCTACGTGGAATCAACTACGTGAAATTAATAAGCTACATGAAATACGCTGCGTGAAATTAATAAGCTACGTGAAATTAATAAACTACGTGAAATTAATAAGCTACGTGAAATTAATAAGCTTCGCGAAATAAGCTACCGGTATGTGAAATAAACTACGTGAAATTAATAAGCTACTGCACGTGAAATTAATAAACTACGTGAAAATAATAAGCAACGTGGAATCAACTACGTGAAATTAATACGCTACATGAAATACACTACGTGAAAGTAATAAGCTACGTGAAATAAACTATGTGAAATTAATAAGCTGCCGTACGTGAAAATAATAAGCTACGTGAATTAAACGTGAAATTAATAAGGTACGCGAAATAAGGACGAATATCCGGCCCGAGTCGGTGAGAAAGAGCATGCTAGTCACGATGAAGTGCCATCAACGAAATCTCAACAGGGTGGACCATACATCACGCTTCCCAACTCCCAAACCTGCGCCCAGACCAGCAGACTGAGCCATACGATTTGGTTAAGGGAAGATCTCGGGCTGAAGGGGTTAAAGAATCTCCCTAACACCTCTTCCTAAGCGATTTATTTTGCTTATGACGCCTTACTGTCCTCTTCTGTGTCACACAAATCCTTCCAATATTGCCTAACTCTGCATAGGCTTAAATCCACAAATAAGTCGCTATCGAAGAGGTGTTAGGGAGCTTCCATACTTATATCCTTCCAGTTTCACCAAATTCTTCACAAATCCACAAATAAATCGCTAAAGAAGAGGTGTTAGGGAGTTTCCTTAGATAAATCCTTCCACTATCGCCATACTCAGCATAAATAACGTACAAAAGGATATTAACCAGCCATATCCAAAAAATAAATCGCTAAGGAAGAGGTGTTAGGGCTTGCCAATAACCCCTCCAGCTGAAGAAAATCGCTGGAGAGAGAGAGAGAGAGAGAGAGAGAGAGAGAGAAGGACCGCCTACGAAGGGGGTTGTGAACTGGGCATCTCTCTCTCTCTCTCTCTCTCCCTCTCTCTCTCGTATCTTACTCGCTTCCTTAATTTTATTTTCTCCCTTCCTTCTTCTTCTTCCTCTTCTCTCTCTCTCTCTCTCTCTCTCTCTCGTTTTTCATTTCCTCCTTTCATTTTCTCACTTTTTCTCCTACGGCCTTCGTCTCTCTCTCTCTCTCTCTCTCTCTCTCTCTCTCTCTCTCTCTCTCCTTCAGCCAACTGTGACGTCACGAGGTCAGTAGAGTTCACTGCTGACGTCACGGCCTGTCTCACATCTCTCCATTGTCTCTCTCTCTCTCTCTCTCTCTCTCTCTCTCTCTCTCTCTCTCTCTCATAAAAATACATACAGTACAGTACATACATACTTATTTTCACACACACACACACACACACACACACATTCACACATGTCATTTTTCGCAGTCATCTCTCTCTCTCTCTCTCTCTCTCTCTCTCTCTCTCTCTCTCTCTCTCTCCCTCTGTTTATATTCGTGTGTGTGTGTGTGTGTGTGTGTGTGTGTGTGTGTGTGTGTGTGTGTGTGTGTGTGTGTGTGTGTGATTTTATAGTAGTTTCCATTTGACATAAGAACTGAAACAAACAAACGTGCATTCTTGCCGAGAGAGAGAGAGAGAGAGAGAGAGAGAGAGAATGACTAGGAAAAAGCATGTGTGTGTGTATGTAAGAATGTGTATGTATGTATGTGAATGTGTGTGTACATATGTGCAGAACTGTGTATGTACTGTATGTATGTATGAAAATGTGTGTGTGTGTGTGTGTGTGTGTGTGTGTGTGTGTGTGTGTGTGTGTGTGTGTGTGTGTGTGTGTGTGTGTGTGTGTGTGAGAGAGAGAGAGAGAGAGAGAGAGAGAGGCGTGTAAAGATAAATGCTTTTTTGTGGTTAGGATATTGCCTTTCACCCCTACGTCTGTCTGTCTGTCTGTCTGTCTGTCTATCTCTCTGCATCTTCGTTTGTCTTCCTTTCTACCCATGTCTGTCTGTCTGTACCTCTCCATGTCTCTCTCTCTCTCTCTCTCTCTCTCTCTCTCTTTGTCCTCATCTCTACCAACTTCTATTGATCTTCTATATATGCTACTTCTCTCTATCTATCTATTCGTCTATCTACCATCCGTCAATCTATCTATATGCCTGTCTATCTATCTAGCCGCTATCTCTTTCCGTCATTTACATATCCATCTATCGTCCTATACATCTATCTACCTCTCTATTCGTCTATTACCGGTCTATCCACGTATATAATTTTCTATCTATTTATCTATCTATTTATCTATCAGCAGTATAATTATTTGCACTATCTATAATTTCGGAAGAACAATTTTTCGCCATAGCTACAGAAAAACGCAAACTTCCCTCATGGTTAGGAGAGGCTTTGCACTCCTTTCAAATAATAATAATAATAATAATAATAATAACAATAATAATAATAATAATAATAATAACATGCAAGAGGTCAACTCTGGAACTGTCTCCCTCTGCCTGCATTTCCTGCTTCCTATGATCTCCAGTCTTTCAAACGCAGTGTGTCCAGGCGTCTAGAAATGATCGAATCTTGAATTTGGCTCTCTCTTGTATTTCGTTTTTCTCTTGGAACAATTTTGCAGGCTCGCGGCCTTTGGTTCCTTCTTCCTCACATAAAAAAAATAATAATAATAATAGCAATAGTAATTATACCAATAATAAATAATACCAATAATAAATAATAATAATAATAATAATAATAATAATAATAACAGTGGGGTGCAAAAGTTCCATCCTCCCTGAAACCCATTTTTTTTGTGTGTGTGTCTGACTCTGGACATAGGCTAAAAAACCCGTTCCCTGAAACCCAACAGTCCTCCTAAGCAGCATACACCTTCTCTTGTCACCACTTCGGCGCTAACCCCCACCGTCCATACTGAATACATGCTAACGGGGGTGTTTGTAAAGTCTGTACATTGGCCCGCATTTTTTTCATTAAAGCTCCCTAACACCTTTTCCTAAGCGATTTACTTTGCTTATTAAACGTTACTGTCTGTTGTGTGTTACGTAAATCCTTCCACTATTGGCATATAGATCATAAACATATAACTTACAAAAGGATGCTAGCCAGCCATAGCCAAAAATAAATCGCCAAGGAAGAGGTGTTAGGGAGCTTCTGACGAGAATACGAGCCACTGACTTCCTCCGTTGTCAGTGTGTGTGTGTGTGTGTGTGTGTGTGTGTGTGTGTGTGTGTGTGTGTGTGTGTGTGTGTATGTGTGTGTGTGTGTGTGTGTGTGTGTGTGTGTGTGTGTGTGTGTGTGTGTGTGTGTCCTAAAATTTCCATTTCTCCAATATTAATGCTGAACTGTAACAAGAGATTAAAAAAAAAAAAAAAAAGTGCTAGTCACGAAGAAGTGCTATGGAAATTATGGAAAGTTGTAATATTCTATCATTCCGTCAGTGCTAAGCCAAAATAAGCTACCAAAAAACGAATATCTTGGCCATTTTAACCCATGAGCTCCCAGGATTCTGTGTGAGGGATTGTGGAGGAAGGGCATTAAGCGTACTGCCCTCCGCCTCTTGGCTCATAGTCGCGAAGCTCATGGGTCCCTGCCCCGGGGTTCCCTTCCTATACTGAGGACACTAGACGCAAATGAAGGCGAAAAACTGTAGTATTTATATTTAGACTACACCCAGACGATTTCGTTTGGGAGAAATGATAAAATTTATAAAAGTTAATATACAAAATAGTAATAAACAGAAATAATGAAAATAAGTAATAAAAAGGTCACTATAAACTCTTACCTTTTCCTGCGCGGGTCGACGTTCACTTGTTTCTGCAGAAGACTCCGTTGTCAAAACACATCTTCACTTACACTAAACACAGATTAACAATTACCTATCCACTTTAACATCAATATAAATACGATACACATTATTTTTCGTTTATACACTCCTTTATAAATCCATAATAATCAGGATAATTAATATTTTACGGCCATGAAGTTCCAAAAATGATCGTGCTTTCGCCATGTTGAAAATTACGTCATTTGATGATGCCCAGACACTTGTTTGGGCGGTAAAGGCACGGCAATGTTACTTTAATTTCACTATTTCTTGCAGTATTTGCCCTCTCATGGCCGGAATAACTCTAGCACTCTATTTCAGCCAACGTCACACGGGTACAATCAACAGAGGGAGTCACAAGAGCCCGGGAGTTGACAAGGGAACAGTACAACATCCCCCTCCCTCGTCTCCAGCCACACTGCCCTTCCTCGCCTGCTTCAAAACCTTTTATTTCGAAACACGCAGGCAGACGACACTTCAGAAATTATCGTACTCCGGGTCTAAATATCAAAATTCAATAAAACATTAAATAGAGATTAGAAATATCAAAGTAAATGAAGTAATTATCAGTGAACATAATATTTCGATCAAAAAGTGAAGAATGGAATAGGTTGGCGCTTCTCGTCCACTCATCTGATGTAGTACTGCCTGCTTCTTTCTTCCTTCGCCTATATCATTCTTTTTCCGTCTGCCCTCCTCTCTTCCTATTTCTCCCATCTTTCCTGTCACTTTTTATTACCCCTTTTTCCTTTTCAGGTGGCTTTACATTGAATGACAAGCCTAATGGTTTCTTGTAAGCCAGGAAACCATTTGCAACGCTGGGTGGTAACCATATAACCAACCCATACGTGTTCCCTATTTGTCAACAAGTGGGTTGGTGGAGGGTTAGTGCCCCTCCCCGTAAAACAAAAAACTCAGAGACAAACGGCCACCTCTTACGGGATTATGGCGTCTGGCTATAGATAGAAAAGATTAAAGATATATAGTTGTTACATGTCAAGCGGAACTCTCTCTCTCTCTCTCTCTCTCTCTCTCTCTCTCTCTCTCTCTCTGGGAAATGAAAACCACCGTACGTTGTAAAATCATTATTATTATTATTATTATTATTATTATTATTATTATTGAAGCACCAGAAAAATGTTAGTAAAATAAGTTACAAAATACAAAACATCTATCCCTTACAAAAGCTATAGCCTAATCAACTTTCATTTTTTTCTGATTACAAATAGAGTGAAAAAAAATAAATCCCTTCAGTACAATGCGATATATATATATTTTTTTTTCATTGAGCTGAAAGAGTTTATAAATATTTTCCAATTAGTATTCCTGTAGTTATATTCATTTTTTTTGGCATAAAGTTATTGTACAGTAATAAATATTTCTTTTATAAAAAATCTGAAAGGAAAATAATGATTAACGATGTAAAAACGGGTTTGAGCGAATAAAGAAAACAGTAATTTTTTTTTCCTAGTGCAAGAAAGAAGGAACCAAAGGCCATAACTCTGAAATATTTCCTGCACAACCCTTTTACTCTCTTGCAAAAAAATAAAATAATATAAAAACAGTCAATAGCCACTCTTGTTACTTCGCAGGCTCCCATATATATATATATATTTTTTCAGTCCCTTTTAGGTCAATTTATTCTTGAAAAAACACGGTATATATTGAAAAAATTATACATACATCAAGAAAAAATTATAAACCACAAATATACCTTTTAAACACACCAGGAACTCCTAAATTATGTAAAAAAATAATAATAATAATTTTTGATAATTCTGCGTACTGATTATGCCGAATATCTTATCACTTAAAATTAATCCTACATTTAAAACGGATATTTATTAGATAGATAGACAGATAGATATAGAACCAAGGCCAATGTTATGTATAGAATTTTCTCCACATTCAAACTTTTACAATGAAAAGTAGTAGTAGTAGTAGTAGCAGTAGTAGTAGTAGTAGTAGCAGGAGGAGGAGGAGGAGGACGAGGGCGAGGAGGAGAAGGAGGAGGAGGACGAGGACGAGGGCGAGGAGGAGAAGGAGGAGGAGGAGGAGGACGAGGGCGAGGAGGAGAAGGAGGAGGAGGAGGAGGACGAGGGCGAGGAGGAGGAGGAGGAGGAGGTAAAAGAAAAAGAAAACGAGAAATATGTCAACCAAAACGGGTCTCGTTCCTAAAATCTTTCTTCCGTTTGTGGCGCCAATTTTTGATACCTTAAAAAATCACCAAAAATTCACAACACATGTAATGCCTCTGTACATGAGCACTTTAGCACATTTTAAGCACATGTTTTTAAGTACTTTTTCCGGTGTACATACCAAGCACATTTTCTCAGTACTTTTCCAGTCTGTTTTCTGGGTCTTTTTGCCTCTGTACACAAGCACTTTAGTACATTTTAAGTACATGTTTTTAGTACATTTTCCAGTCTGTTTTCTGGGTCTTTTTTTTGCCTCTACATGAGCACTTTAGTACATATTTAGTACATTTTCTTAGTACATTTTCCAGTCTGGTTTCTGGATCTTGTTGCCTCTGTACATGAGCACTTTAGTACATTTTAAGTACATGTTTTAAGTACATTTTCCAGTCTGTTTTCTGGGTCTTTTGTCTGTACGTGAGCACTTTAGTACATGTTAAGTACATGTTTTGAAGGACCTTTTCCAGTGTATCTTTTTGTCTGTACATGAGCACTTTAGTACACATTAAATACACGTCTTGAAGTACTATTTCCAGTTTTTTGTCTGTACATGAGCACTTTAGTACATATTAAGTACACGTTTTGAAGTAATTTTTCCAGTGTTTGTTGTCTGTACATGAGCACTTTAGTACATATTAAGTACACGTTTTGAAGTACTTTTTCTTGTCTTTTCTGGCTCTTCTGTCTGTACATGAGCACTTTAGTACATATTAACTACACGTTTTGAAGTATTATTTCCAGTTTTTTTCTGTACATGAGCACTTTAGTACATATTAAGTACACGTTTTGAAGTACTTTTTCCAATTTTTTTGTACATGAGAACCCAGGACGTATCAAGTACACGCTTTTGAGTACTTTTTCCAGTGTTTTTTCTTTTGTCTGTACATGAGCACTTTAGTACATTTTAAGCGCATGTTTTAAGTACTATTTCCAGCCTGCTTTCTGGGTATCTTTGTACAGTACACAAGCACTTTAGTATATATGAAGCAGACAGTAAAGGAAGTTCCCTAACACCTCTTCCTTAGCGATTTATTTCTGGATATGCCTGGTTAAGTACTTTTTAAATATTTGAAATGTACACCGTAGCTCGATCCGTTAAATCCGTTACCTACACTCCATTGGCCGTATTCTCGTGGGATAAGGAGGCTCCCTAACACCTCTTCCTTAGCGATTTGTTTTTGGATATGGCTGGTTATTATCCTTTTGTAAGTTATTTATGTAAAAGATGGCGATATTGGAAGGATTTATGTAACGCAGAAGAGGACTGTAAGGTATAATAAACAAAATAAATCGCTTAGGAAAAGGTGTTCGGGAGCTTTATGCAGAGTACGGCGATATTAGAAGGATTTATGTAACACAGAAGACGACAGTAAGGTGTAATAAGCAAAATAAATCGCTTAGGAAAAGGTGTTGGGGAGCTTTATGCAGAGTATGGCGATATTAGAAGGATTTACGTAACGCAGAAGAGGACAGTAAGGTGTAATAAACAAAATAAATCGCTTAGGAAAAGGTGTTGGGGAGCTTTATGCAGAGTATGGCGATATTGGAAGGATTTATGTAACACAGAAGACGACAGTAAGGTGTAATAAGCAAAATAAATCGCTTAGGAAAAGGTGTTGGGGAGCTTTATGCAGAGTATGGCGATATTAGAAGGATTTACGTAACGCAGAAGAGGACAGTAAGGTGTAATAAACAAAATAAATCGCTTCGGAAAAGGTGTTAGGGAGCTTCCTCAACCGATACGGGCACATTACTTCATTACACCATAGTACACGGTTATGCACATTTTTTCCGGGAGTACATTTTCATTTGAGTACTTTTATGAAGATTTTAGTACATAATGTGACGTCATCCGTGTAACGTTTAGTACATTCCAGCACTTAAGTACACGTCACAGCACACGGCAGAGCACAATATAACTTCTGTACATTGATATTTAAGTACTTCTCTTAGTACATGAGCACGTGAGTATTTTCTGTATTTCCACACAGCGGTTGAGTACATTTTAGCACATCGGAGTACACCTTTAGCACATTTCCTGTCAGCACATATTTAACCAGGCGTTTTTCTGAGACCCTTAGCACATGAGTACATTGTTGCGTTATCCATATCGACGTTAAGTACACGGTAACATTTAAGTACATGTCATAGTACATAATTTAGCACTTTTTAGCACTTTCTCGCCAGTTCATTAATATTAAGTACTTTTCTGCCTATTTTAGTACACTCTGACGTCATCCTTATAATCGCTAAGTACAGGCTAGCACAAAAGTACACATTAATGTACATAATTTAGCACATTTTTCGTTAGCACAGTGATATCTAAGTACACTTCACGATCATTTTAGCACAGTAGTACATGGTCACTGCCCCTCGGTCATCGTTAAGTACACAACCCAGCACTTAAGTACATTTTATAAGTACCTCCCAAACCCTACTTTAGTACAAATATCCAGTACATTTTTCTACTACAATTACGTGTAGAATTCTAGTTCAGTTTAGTACAAATCTCTGGTACAATTTTTGCATTGTAATTTTAGTACATTTTTCGAGTAGTACTTTTTTCATCTATAGCACATTTTTGGTACTACAACTCTCTCTCTCTCTCTCTCTCTCTCTCTCTCTCTCTCTCTCTCTTTCGTCTACCTTGCTTCGTTGTTACCTTGCTCTCTCTCTCTCTCTCTCTCTCTCTCTCTCTCTCTCTCTCTTTCGTCTACCTTGCTTCGTTGTTACCTTGCTCTCTCTCTCTCTCTCTCTCTCTCTCTCTCTCTCTCTCTCTCTCACACACACACACACACACACACACACATATATATTTGCTTCGTACTTGGTCAGCATGAGGAAAATCGATCATTCTGGCCGTCACTCTCCCTCATACTGACACCAGATTCCATTTCAGGGGGTCGTTCTTGAGCAGGGATTTGTGGGGGTCGTCCTTGAGTAGGGATTTTTGAGGGGGTCGTCCTTGAGTAGGGATTTTTGGGGGGTCGTTCTTGAGTAGGGATTTTTTGGGGGGTCGTTCTTGAGTAGGGATTTTTTTCAGAAGAGGAAGGAGCACACCTGGAAGGCCGGGTCGTCCATGGGGGTCTTGATGTAGGGGGGGAGGTCAGGGGTCAGCGCCCCCCCCGACCCCACCACCATACCGCCCCCCTCAGGTATGGCGGGGGCGGCGGATTTCTGTGGAGAGAGAGAGAGAGAGAGAGAGAGAGACTGTATCATTAGTATCAGTAATGTTTATCTATCTATCTATATCTATCTACGTATTAATACTGATAGATAAATAGATAGATAGATATGAGACAATACATACATTCATACACATACAATTAAGTTTAAATTTATACATATTTCACTAAACACTTCACTGAAATTGTATAAAAATAAAGGATAATAATAATAATAATAATAATAATAATAATAACAATAATAATAATAAGAAGAAGAAGAAGAAGAAGAATGATAATAATAACAATGATAATAATAATAATAATAATAATAATAATGATGATAATAATAACAATGATAATAATAATAATAATAATAATAATAATAATAATAATAACTATAATAATGATAATAATAATAACAATAATAATAATAATAATAATAATAATAATAATAATAATAATAAAAATAATAATAATAATAATAAAAATAATAATAATAATAGCAATAATAAAAATAATAATAATAATAACTATAATAATAACTATAATAATAATAATAATAATAATAATAATAATAATAACTATAATAATATTAATAATAATAATAATAATAACTATAATAATAATAATAATAATAATAATAATAATAATAATAATAATAATAACTATAATAATAATAATAATAATATAATAATAATAATAATAATAATAAAGAAAAAAGAACCATAACACCAAGGAAACACACACACACACACACACACACACACACACACACACGTACCTGTTTTTTCAGTGATGCCAAACAAAACGTACACACGGGCCTCCTCTCACCCGTGCCTGTGTACGTAATTGACGAGTGGCGTAGACATGGTTGTTCGACTGGACCTGGTGTACATGGAAACGTACATGAGGATGGGGGACGTACATATGGCTAAGTACATGAGGGTGAGTTACGTGCACATGGAAACGTACATGAAGGTGGGTTACGTACATAAGAATACTACATGAGAGTGGGTTATGTACATATGGAAACGCACATGAGAGTGGGTTACGTACATAGGAAACGCACATGAGGCTGGGGGACGTACACACGGCTACGTACATGAGGGTGTGTTACGTGCACATGGAAACGTACATGAGGGTGGGTTACGTACATACGAATACGTGCACATACAGATATTTATGAGGCTAGATACACACACGTATACATACATAAGGTTACGTACACACAAAAAACACACATGAGGGAAGGCCAGGCTCACACAGAAACGTACACACATGTACACATGAAGCTCAATACACACATATTTATACATACATGGATACGGTTCGACACAGAAAAACATACACAGAAGGTTACGTCCTGTGCACATGACGTACATACATGATACTTGATACACATACACAGACACAAAGGATAGGTGCACATGAGCGTACATGAGCGTAAAGTTATGTACTACTTGTGTGCGTGTGAGGTGGAAGGAGAGGCGTGTGTGTGTGTATGTGTGTGTGTGTGTGTGTGTGTGTGTGTGTGTGTGTGTGTGTGTGAGAGAGAGAGAGAGAGAGAGAGAGAGAGAGAGAGAGAGGGTAGCTTGATAGGGGAGGACAGGGTGACGTGGAGGCGATTTGTTTGTGGCCACCCCTTACGGGATTAAGGCATTTGGTGATAGACAGATAGACACAGAGATTTAGTTAGATAGACAGACAGACATATAGACAGACAGAGAGAGATAGACAGGTGACCAACGCTCTCTCTCACCCGGCAGGAGCTCGTACCAGACAGACAGACAGATAGATAGAAAAATAGATATAGACAGACAGATAGATATATAGATAGATGGACACAGGTTGATAGACAGACAGATAGATATATAGATAGATGGACACAGGTTGATAGACAGACAGATAGACTCTCTCTCTCTTCCGCCAAGAGCTGAGCACCAACATGACACGCACATAGACAGACACATACACACAAACAGGTAGATAGACAGATAGTTAGACAGATAGACAGGTAGGCACAGAGATAGATAGACAGATAGACAGGTAAACAACTCTCTCACCCGCCAAAAGCTACAGAGTGACAGATAGGAAGATAGATAGATAGATAGACAGACAGACAGACAGGTAGCCAGCCAGCCAGCCAGATAGACAGGTAGACAGCACTCTCTCTCACCCGCCAGAAGCTACAGAGTGACAGATAGGAAGAAAGATAGATAGATAGACAGACAGACAGACAGGCAGACAGACAGACAAACAGCTAGATAGACAGACAGATAGACAGACAGACAGCACTCTCTCTCACCCGCCAGTAGCTGGGTTCCAAGGTGACTGATGTAGGAGGAGGCAAGGCGGAGAGTCTCAATCTTGGACAGCTTCCGGTCCGCAGGTTCGGTCGGGATGAGGGTCCGTAGCGTGCTGAAGGCTGAGTTGACGCTGGGGGGGGACCACGCGGGGGTCAGAGGGGGGAGGGGGGGTCTGGGGGGCGAGGGAGAGAGGGGGGGCGCAAGGTGGAGCAGCTAAATAAACAAAAAATGAAAAAGAAATGAAAGAAAAAGATGAAGAAGAAGATGAAGATGAAGAAATAGGGGAGAGAGAGAGAGAGAGAGAGAGAGAGAGAGAGAGAGATCAGAAAAAAAAATCTCGCCGACATGGGAGTCTCCTTAACATCTCTTCCTTAGCGACTTAGTTTGGAAATTACACCTTAAAATTCCATTCTGATTTTTTTTTCTTTGTACACTTTCCATACTATTACCACAAAAAAATGATAATTAAAGTGTAAGGGTCAAACTAAATCGCTTAAGGAACAGTGCAACGGAAGCCTCTCACGCCGCCGAAAACGCGTCTCCACCTCACGCCTCCCCACACAGAAATACAGATTTTATTTATTTATCTATCAATCTATCTATCTACCTGTCTATCTATCTAACTAAATAACCATCTATCTACCCATCTATCTATCTACTAGTGTATTTATCTATTTGTCTATTTATTTATTTATTTTTAACACACATGGGTCCTTATGGTATAGATTCAGATGAAGACATATTCCTTTCTTTTTTCTTTTTTCATCGTCTTCCTTTCTTCTTGGCGATAATTCTGGAGTACAGGGAGAATCCGGAATGTGTCAGGCCTCTCTCTCTCTCTCTCTCTCTCTCTCTCATTGCTGACCGCGCTCTGTACTGTGGCATGCAGGCTACTTGTCTAAAAGTCTTAAGAGAAAATATCAAAAATATGAGGCTTGCTTTCTCCTGTACTCTCTCTGATTGAATGACACCCACCCACCAACACACACCCACACACCCACCCACACCCACACACACACACAGAGCAGGGGACGAAACGGAGCTGGGGTGTGAGCTGGGGTGTGTAGCTGATGTGAGGGTTGGGTAGGGTAGGGAAGGGAAGGGAAGGGTAGCGTAGGGTAGGGTAGGGTAGGGTAGGGCAGGGCAAAGCAGGGGAGGGTAGAGTAGGGTAGGGTAGGGTAGGGCAAGGCAGGGCAGGGCAATTTATGCAGAGGAAGGCGATATTGGAGGGATTTATGCAACACAGAGGAGAACAGTGTGTTAAGCAAAAAAACAAATCACTTAGGAAAAGGTGTTAGGGAGCTTCCTTAATTGATGAGAATACAGGTCTACCTCCTGATACATTAAAAGCACCTCTCTCTCTCTCTCTCTCTCTCTCTCTCTTTCAAAAACTGTCTTAAGAACTAACCTGTGCGTACGATCCCTCTCCCTGGCGTTGGCGTGGCACCTCTGACGTCCCCCTGTGTGGCCCAAAGATTCACCTGATGAGTAGGTGCTGGGGGCGCCGCAGGAGGGGGAGGGCGGCCCCGCGTAGGTGGTAGGTGGGGGAGGGGTGGCCGGACCCGTGGGTGGAGGGTAGGTGGGGGTGAGGCAGGTGGGGAAGGCGGTAGGGGAGGTTTTAGCCGCCTGGGAGAGGGTCGAGTTGGGGTTAGGCGGGAGGGCTGACTTGTACAGATGTCTCTCCTGCCCGTCCTCCTGTTTAAGAGTCAGTATGTTTTTCTCCAAATCGTGACTCTCCAGCATCGACTCCTGCTGCTGACTCTCCATGCCTGACTCCTGCTGACTCTCCAGGGCCGTCAGGAGAGTCAGCCGAGTCCCCGCCGCCGCCGCCATGCTGGGCACCCTGCGACTCTCCACCCGGCGACGCTTGAGCTGGGTCGGACACGGAGCCTCGGCGTGGTGGTCCTTGGCGTCCGGTTGGGGCAGTGATCGCTTACCCATTATTTTTCAGGGGGATTTCAGTGGATTTTCATGGGATTTTCAGAAGGATTTTCATGAGATTTTTATGAGATTTTTATGGGATTTTCATGGGATTCTTATGGGATTTCCAGAGGGATTTTTATGGGATTTCCAGAAGGATTTTTATGGGATTTTCAGAAGGATTTTAGGGGATTTTTTAGAGGATTTTCATGGTATTTTCAGAACGATTTTAGTGGATTTTCAGATGGATTTTTGTGGGATTTTCTGATGGATTTTTGTGGGATTTTCAGAAGGATTTTTGTTTTTTTTAGATGGATTTCAGGTGATTTTCTGAGGGTTTTCAGGGGTATTTCATGGGATATTAGGGGATTTTCAGAGGGATTTCACATGGGATTTCGATACTGTAAATAATTTTCTGAGGTTTGCATGAACTACTGAAGATCCTTTTGGGGGGATTTTTCGGAGGATTTTCAGGTGATTTTCACGAGATTTTCATACGATTTTCAGATGATCTGGGGACTTTTCAGAGGATTTTCAAGAGATTTTCAGACGATTTTCAGAGGATTTTTTGAATTTTCAGAGGGTTTTCAGGGGATATTCACAAGATTTTCAGACGATTTTCGGAGGATGTGGGGAATTTTCAGATGATTTTCAGGGAAACTTCACGAGACTTTCAGACGATTTTCAGAGGATTTTCACAAGATTTTCACGGGATTTTCAGACGATTTTCAGAGGATTTTCACAAGATTTTCACGGGATTTTCAGACGATTTTCAGAGGATTTTCACAAGATTTTCAGACGATTTTCAGAGGATTTTCAGACGATTTCACTGACTGTGTGCCTTAGTGATTTTCGTCGCGTCTTTCCACATTTCTTTGAAAATTAAAAAAAAAATGATCAATACACTTACTTCAACATCCAAAATTTTCAATATTCAGGATTTTGGGTGAATTTTCAGGCCATAATTACTATATATATAATTTTTTTTTTGGGGGGGCATTTCGGGGGGGCATTTTTTTTTGGGGGGGGGCATTTACACAGCATACTTTATATATTTTTTTTGTTCTCTCTCTCTCTCTCTCTCTCTCTCTCTCTCTCTCTCTCTCTCTCCTCACTGGATTAATTTCGTTGTTTTAAATCACTTATAAAATCTTGGTATATTTTTTTTCGACTTTTCTCGTCACTTTTTAAAATCGGTACTTATAATTTTCGAATTTATTTATATATATATATTTTTTTTAGTTTCATAAAATACTCAGTTTTTTTTTTTTTATATATATAGTTTTTTTTTTTTTTCCTGTCAGATTTTGAGTTATTTCGGCTTTCCTAGCACCCTTTGAAAATTATTGTCTGTTTCTCTCTCTCTCTCTCTCTCTCTCTCTCTCTCTCTCTCTCTCTCTCTCTCTCTCTCTCTCTCTCTCTCGGTTATATTTACAGCATGATGGCATCTTTCCCTTCAGCATCAGGCATTTTTCAGCATCTCATAGTCAGCAGTCAGCATTTTTCAGTCAGCATTTTCAGTTAGCATTTTTTCAGCAGCTCACAGTCAGCAGTCAGCATTTTTCAGTCAGCATTTTCAGTTAGCATTTTTTCAGCAGCTCACAGTCAGCAGTCAGCATTTTTCAGTAGCATTTTCAGTCAGCATTTTTTCAGCAGCTCACAGTCAGCAGTCAGCATTTTTCATCAGCATTTTTTAACAGCATTTTCAGTCAGCATTTTTCAGCATCTCACAGTCAGCAGTCAGCATTTTCAGTCAGCATTTTTTCAGCATCTCACAGTCAGCAGTCAGCATTTTCACTCAGCATTTTTTCAGCATCTCACAGTCAGCAGTCAGCATTTCCAGCAGCATTTTCAGTCAGCATTTTTCTGCAGCATTTTCAGTCAGCATTTCTCAGAGCATTCTCAGTCAGCATTCTTTTTAGCAGCATTTTGAGTCAGCATTTTTCAGCAGCTCACAGTCAGCAGTCAGCATTTTTCAGCAGCTCACAGTCAGCATTATTCAGTCAGCATTTTTCAAGTCAGCATTTTTCAGCAGCTCACAGTCAGCATTATTCAGTCAGCATTTTTCAGCAGCTCACAGTCAGCATTATTCAGTCAGCATTTTTCAAGTCAGCATTTTTTAGCAGCTCACAGTCAGCATTATTCAGTCAGCATTTTTCAAGTCAGCATTTTTCAGCAGCTCACAGTCAGCATTATTCAGTCAGCATTTTTCAAGTCAGCATTTTTCAGCAGCTCACAGTCAGCATTATTCAGTCAGCATTTTTCAAGTCAGCATTTTTCAGCATTATCAATCAGCATTTTTCAGCATCATTTTCAGTCAGCGTTTCTCATCAGCATTTCTCAGTCAGAGTTTGGCACTGTCTGGCGCAGGGTATTATTATTATTATTTTTTTCCTTCCTCTGTTCATCTCCTGTAAGAAAAATAAAATAAAAATACATTAGCCAAAAATTACACACACGCATAAATAAATAAATAAATAAATAAATAAATAAATAAATATAAAGAAAACGTGACAAAAACCAAAACAAGACTTGAATCGGATGGCGTTTACTGGATCAAAGAAGCTCCGTAACACCTTTTCCTGAGCGATTTATTTTGTTTATTCCACTCTGCTGTCCTCTTCTGTGCCGCATAAATCCTTCCTATATCGCCATACTATGCATAAAGCTCCCTAACACCTTCTCCTAAGCGATTTATTTTGTTGATTCCATCTTACTGTCCTTTCCTGCCACATAAGATCCTTCCAATATAGCAAAAGCTCCCTAACACCTTCTCCTAAGCGATTTATTTCGTTATTCCACCTTACTGTCCTCTTCTGTCACATAAATCCTTCCAATATCGCCATACTCTGCAAAAATAACAAACACGAGGATATTAACCAGCCATATCCAAAAATAAATCGCTATGGAAACGGTGTTAAGGATCCTAGAGCTTTGCCGACGGTGAGAGGGTTGAAAGAAAATCAGAATAAAAAATGAATATTACGTGAAATTAACGTATCATTACCCGAAAAATAAAAAAAATACGTGAAAATAAGAGAATCACGTGAAAAAGGGAAAAATTACGTGAAAATAAGAGAAGCAAGTGAAAAAAATGGGAAAATTACGTGAAAATAAGAGAAGCAAGTGAAAAAGGGGAAAATTACGTGAAAATAAGAGAAGCAAGTGAAAAAAGGGGAAAATTACGTGAAAATAAGAGAAGCAAGTGAAAAAAATGGGAAAATTACGTGAAAATAAGAGAAAGTGAAAATGAGGAAAAAATTACGTGAAAATAAGAAGAGTGAAAAAAGGGGAAAATTACGTGAAAATAAGGGAAACAGGTGAAAAGAAGAAATTACGTGAAAATAAGAGAAGCAAGTGAAAAAGGGGAAAATTACGTGAAAATAAAGTACCATTAACTGAAAAAGAAGAGTACGTGAAAATAAGAGAAGCAAGTGAAGAGACTATGACGTGAAATTAACAAAAAGGTAACACACAAAAAAGTATCTTAAATAAGGACGTGAAAATAACAGAAAAACGTGAAAATAGCACATCACAAAAAAAAAAAAAGGAAAAATACAGTACGTGGAATTAAGAGAGAAATAAGTGAATAGGACTATCACGTGAAATTAATGAAAACATGGTAAAAAAAATCTTAAACAAGGACGTGAAAATAGAAGTACGTGACAATAACAGAGAACTACGTGATTACCGAAAATCACGTGAAAACGATTATCACGTGAAATTAATGAAAGCATACAAAAAATAATCTTAAACAAGGACGTGAAAATAGAAGTACGTGAATATAACAGAGAACTACGTGATTACCGAAAACACGTGAAAATGACCGAAATATATGTTAAAAAATCATAGTTATCAGAATATCTAACAAGGGACGTAGAAAAAAAATGTAATCACGTGAAAATAAAAATAAATGCAATCACGTGAAAATTAAAATAAATGTAATCACGTGAAAATTAGAATAAATGGAATCACGTGAAAAATAAATGTAATCACGTGAAAATTAATATAAATGTAATCACGTGAAAATAAAACTAAACTTAATCACGTGAAAATAAAAATAAACTTAATCACGTGAAAATAAAAACAAATGTAATCACGTGAAAATAAAAAGAAATGTAATTACGTGAAAATAAAAATTAATGTAATCACGTGAAAATAAGACGACTTGAAAATAACAGAAAATTACGTGAAAATAAAATGATATCTATATACTGTATCTGTCTATCTATAGCCAGACGACTCAATCCCGTAAGATGTGGCCACAAATAAATCGCCTCCATGTCGCCCTGTCCCCTGTCATTTCGCTGCCTTCTCCCCCAACTTAGCCCCCCCCCTTTCTTATATACCTCTCTGCTCTATCCCTCTACCTCATCCTAGGTCTCCCCCCTCCCTCTCTCCACCTCCGCCTTACACTCTCCTAGTTAGTCTCTCGCTCTCTATCCTCTCTACACCTCACTGTATCTCCTAACGCTTTCTATCACATCCACACCCACATCACAACGCTCCTTCACTTCCTCATTTCTCAGTCTCTCCACGCTCCTCTTAAATAACTCATTTCCACTGCTCTCACTCTTGCCTTGTGCCCCTGCAACAACGTCCAAGCTTCACTTCCATACGTTAGAGTTGGTATCACAATACTGTCATGTAGTAACCTTTTCACTTCCATGCTCACTTCCCTGTTTCTTATCATTGCTTTCAAGGAACCAGCAACCTTTCTTCCTTGTTGTACCCTTTCAAGCACTTCATCCTCCTAACTTCCATCCTTATTCATCACACTACCCAAGTACTTAAACGAACTCACATTTTCCAATTCCTCACCATCCAACCTCGCTGTACATTCACTGACTTCACCTCTCCCAAAGACCATCACTTTACTCCTCCCTACATTCACCTTTAGATTCCGTTTCTTACACACTCTCCCAAACTCATCCACCAAGCCTTGCAGCTCCCCTTCGTCTTCACTCAACAACACAGTATCATCTGCAAACAACAGTACAGGGAGTTTCCAAACACTATCCTCTCTCATTAGGGTCGCTCCAACATCCACTACGCTACCTTGTATCTCTTTTATTACCCCATCCATGTACAGATTGAACAACCATGGAGACATGACACATCCCTGTTTCAACCCAACCTTCAAAGAGAAAAACTCACTCAGTTCACCATTCACACACACTGCAGCCTTCGCACCATCGTACATACTCTTCACGGCCTTCAACAGCTTCCCATCTACTCCATATATTCTTAACACTTTCCACAATCCTTGTCTATCCACCCTGTCATATGTTTTCTCCAAATCCATGAAAGCCGCATACAACCTCTTTCCCTTCTCTAGAAACTTTTCCACTAAGGATCTAAGAATGAATATCTGATCTACACAACCTCTCCCCTTCCTAAAGCCTCCCTGTTCTTCTCCAACTAATTCCTCTGTTATTTCCCTAACTCTGTCAATAAGTATCCTACCATACACTTTTCCTATTACACTGACAAATGCCCCTATGATTACCACACACTTCTTTTCCCCTTTTCCTTTGTACAGGGGAATAATTATACCTGACTTCCTCTGGGATTGGAAAATGAAATAAAATCACGTGAAAATAGCAGGAAAATCACGTGAAATAAAGGAAAATTACGTGAAAATAACAGGACACTGAATATACAAAATTAAGTGGGAAGAACAAAAAAATCACGTGCAAATGAAAAAAAATCACGTGAAAATGGAAAAAAATACGTGAAAACAACAAGAAAATCACGTGAAAATGGCAGAAAAATACGTGAAAATAACAGGTAATTACGTGGAAATAACAGAATGCCACAAGAGCTGTCCTACTACCACTGCCACCACCGCCACTGCCACACTGACACTACCACCACGTAGGGGATGCCAACTACCTCTCTCTCTCTCTGTTGTTAATCATCCTTCTCTCCCTCTGACTCCCCCATTCTCTCTCTCTCTCTCTCTCTCTCTGACTCCCCCATTCTCTCTCTCTCTCTCTAATATTCTTCTTCCTTCTCTCCCTCTCTTTAACATTCCTCTCTCTCTCTCTCTCTCTCTCTCTCTCTCTCTCTCTCTCTCTCTAATATTCTTCTTCCTTCTCTCCCTCTCTTTAATATTCCTCTCTCTCTCTCTCTCTCTCTCTCTCTCTCTCTCTAATATTCTTCTTCCTTCTCTCCCTCTCTTTAATATTCCTCTCTCTCTCTCTCTCTCTAATATTCTTCTTCCTTCTCTCCCTCTCTTTAATATTCCTCTCTCTCTCTCTCTCTCTCTCTCTCTCTCTCTCTCTCTCTCTCTCTCTCTCTCTCTCTCTCTCATATTCTTCTTCCTTCTCTCCCTCTCTTTAATATTCCTCTCTCTCTCTCTCTCTCTCTCTCTCTCTCTCTCTCTAACTCCCTCTCTCTCTCTCCGTTTAACCTCCATTCTGTGTGTGTGTGTGTGTGTGTGTGTGTGTGTGTGTGTGTGTAACAAGATAAACTCTAATAATGATGACTAGAGAAGGGGTGAGAAATTAAAGAGAGAGAGAGAGAGAGAGAGAGAGAGAGAGAGAGAGAGAGAGAGAGAGAGTAACGGGAAGGACAAATACCCAATGTAAATATTATGTACCCTTTGGCGACATCTGGCAACCATTAAAGGCACAATCCGTATTTATTTATTTTTATTTATCTGTAATTTTCGGCAATTTCCACCCCCCAAAATTATTACACTGCTAGATGTAATAAATTTTGTATCATCAGTTCACATTCAGATGGTCTTAATAAATAAAAAATAAATAAACCATAAATAAATGGAATAAATGAAAATAAAAAAATCACCGTTATAATTTTCAAAAACAATTATTTGTCTCTGGCTGCGTTTCATCAGTATTATCTTTTTTAGTCTCTCACATCGCTTTTTCTTCTTTCGGGACGTGAAGCAGAGGAGAAACTGAGTCCCGCTGCTCCCTCCGTGTCGTTGGAGCTATGATGTTGCTTGTACGTCATTGGTGAGTGATGAAATGGCTATGTATCTTGCCCTGTAATTAATTTTAGTCTCTGAAAAAAAAAACATTCTCAATAACCACTCTATCTGTGTCATGTAAGCTAGTTTTATTCAGAGTATGGGTTTAAAGTCAAAATATATGTGGCTCACTTCTACGTTAAAATTAAATAATGACCAATAAGTCCAAATAATAATAATAATAATAATAATAATAATAATAATAACAATAATGATAATAATAATAATAATGATAATAATAATGTACCCACGAACGTCAGCTGGTAGCCATTAGATGCAGTCCAACAAAACAGCTTATCTTTATAGCTCCGGCCTTGCTTTGCCGCCGATAATGGCTAAACTATTTTAAAAAGCTTAATATCAAATAATTTTGTGCCCCCAAATCACATTAAGCAACCAACAGACACGAGAAATCCAACATCAGCTTATTAAAGTTTTTCATAATTCATTTTACCGCCAATAACAAATGAATTCATATGTTTGAAATATACGTAATAGTTGCTTACCCGCGAACCGCATCTGGGAGTCATTAGGCACGAATGCACCCCGAGAACCCGCTCTGAACTTGATTTTTACATTTTCTTTATTTTTCAGGCTCTGTTTTCCCGCCAACAACTACTAAACTAACATTTAAAAATATATGTAGTAGTTCTGTACCCTAGAACCACATCTGCCAATCATTACGCAAGAAAATTCAATCATTGGATCATTTATATTTTCTAGTTCAATTTTTCCCGCCAAATAACTGCCAAACAAACTTATCAAGAAACATACATAATACTCTTGTACCCGCGGACCACAGCTGGCAGTCATTAAACCAGAGAAAGACGTGTATATATTTTATCTAAAGGCGACATCTTATTTTCGAATTCCCGCCAAGGCCCAGTGAATCCATAACACTCTTTACGCACCTCATATTACGAGATACTGGCCAATTCAGCCATTTTGGAGCATAAAGCGATCCGATTTGAAGATAAACTGAGCACTATATTCAAATTTTTAAACATTTCCTGGCGCAGTTATATCAATTTGTACCAACTGTAGCGTAGGAGAATTTTTAGGCCTTCAAATAAGCGCGGGAAATCTAACCCGTCGTGTATTTCTGTGACCAAAATGGCGTCACATGTCCACAGGGTCGCAGGGAAACTCGACACCCGCCAGCAGGATGTCGGGGCTCAGTAAAAAACGAGAGTCCCCGAGAGAAGGATGCACCTGCTCCCACACCCACCATTTTTACCCTCCCTCACGCATAGATTTGGCGCCTGTTTGTATTTTTAACTTAATTTCATATGCACATCCTAATTGATTTTTTTGGATGCTTACTTTTAGCCAGTTCAAATTATTTTTTCGTGGTTATCTATCTAGTATCTATTTATCTATCTATATATACTAGTAACGGTTAATATGTGCTTTATATTTTCTTGGATGCTTATTGTAGGTGGTGGCGATTATCATCCACTCACTTCATGTAGTGCTACCTACTTCTTCCTTCACCTTTGTCATTCTTTTGCTGTGTCTGCCCTCCTCTCTTCCTATTTCTCCCATCTTTCCGGTCACTTTTTATTACTTTTCTTTCCTTTTCAGGGAGTGAGAAGCCAAATGGTTGCCTGTAAACCAAGAAACCATTTACAGCGCTGGGTGGTAACCATTTAACCAACCCATACGTGTTCCCTACGTGTCAGCAAGTGGGTTGGCGGAGGGTTAGTGCCCCTCCCCGTGAAACAACTAACTCAAAAACAAACGGCCACCCCTCAAGGGATTATGTCGTCTGGCTATAGATAGACGGATAAATAGATTTCACCGTCTATTCACACTTAAGGCATGTCCGTCACTTTCCTCCCTGACGCATCATATCAAAGAGAATCATCTATGGCCAGAGGAACACACCAAGCCTCTCTCAGCTAAGGAATATTAGCCAGAAGAGGCAAATAAACAGAAAAAGTGAAATATTAGACGAACTTTCGTATCTATGGCCAGAGAAACATACCAAGTCTCTCACAGTTTTGAAATATTAGCCAGCAGAGGAAAATCAAAAGTGGGAGACGAAATATTACACGAACATTTTAAATCTGTACCAACAACAACAACAATGCCTTATCACGACTTTATCTTGATTTTAAAGTTTGCTAAATAATCACAACTTCTGGGAGCAGTTAGCATCCACTTTCACCCTCTGTTTTCTCGTTAAAATCCTTGCTAACCGTAATCCGACTCAGAGTACCAAGGCGAGGCTGTGATTGGCTGAGCTGCACCTGTCACCGCTGACGTCACATTTCCCTCTGACGTCACCATCTTTCCCCGCCCGCCATCATGCCGCCTTTTTTTTTTCAATAATTCTTTCCCGTTTCTCTACGCTACCATCTTTCCCTCCCACCATGCCGTTGTCTTTTTTCAATATTTTTTTCCCTGTTTCTTTATCCTACCATCTTTCCCTCCTACCATCATGCCGCCTTCTTTTCAATATTATTTTCCGTTTTTCCGCGCTACCATCTTTCCCGCCCGCCATACCGCCGACTTTCTTTCAGTAACTTTTTCCTCTTTTCTTTACGCATAGTCAGCGGTGGTTGCTAGATTACATGCAGCTGGCGTAAGGAGAGAGAGAGAGAGAGAGAGAGAGAGAGAGCTGCTAGATGCTATATGAGGACGTGTTAAATGCAATCTGAACCTAACCCTCCCAGTTTTCAAATTTCCGCTACGCTGAATAAAATCGTCTAACAAAAATAAATTAACAAATAAAATAGAATAACTCATAGAAGTGGTAAAATTCTTCTTAACATTATATTAACCTCGTTCTTGCTAGGACAAAGCAGACTCGTTTCAAGCAATCTTTTCTTCTCCAATCTCGCTTAGTCAACAAAACATCATTATTTCCCCATACACGCCTGATTTATGCCCATCTGCGTCGTTAATAATCAAAACAGCCTCACTAGCAATATATTCTAACCATAAAACTAAAAACGGATCGTAATATATCGAAAAATTTATCGTTTTCTCACCGACTCATGCCATCACCTAGAAAACGAGCCTACACGCAAAACATGGCGGAATTTCTCAGGATGATTCGCCATTCCGAGAAATTCATGCAACCTTTCCGCCAAAATTGGAGTAGAAAAAAAAAATTACTGAACGTGAGTAATACAGAAGTACGAAATGAGGTAGAAAAGGGAGAGAGGAGGAGGAGGAGGAGGGAGGCGGTGTTGATGTGGCGCGATATGCAAATTAGGCATTATGATACACACTGCATTCTCTCTCTCTCTCTCTCTCTCTCTTATGCTATCGTGTTCTATTAATATGAACGTTAGATCGCCAAGAAAGGGCCATAAGGTTTGTGTAAGCTGTAAATCTGTCACACACACACACACACACACACACACACACACTCTCTCTCTCTCTCTCTCTCTCTCTCTCTCTCTCTGTTTTTGTCTGTCTGTCTGTCTCCTTCCATATAGCCAGTTCAAAGATATGATCAGGGAGGAGAGAGAGAGAGAGAGAGAGAGAGAGAGAGAGAGAGAGAGAGAGAGAGACAGACAGACAGACAGACAGACAGATCACGTGACACCTGTTTCCCTGTCTGTCCCCCTATTTCCCACAAGTGAGAGAGAGAGAGAGAGAGAGAGAGAGAGAGAGAGGATATAGACTTACAAATAGATAGAGATGGAGACAGATAGTGACAGATAGATCGATAGATAGATAAAGATGGAGAGTTGTATAAATAGATAGCTCGATAGATAGACATGGAGGATGGATATTATACAAACTTAAAGATCGAAATAGACATATTGATAGACAGATAGACAGGGACACAGATAGATAGACAGACAGACAGATAGACAGGGACACAGATAGATAGACAGACAGACAGATGGACGGTTGGACAGATAGACAGTAAAAATAAATTAGATAATAATATAAAATCAAATCATATAGACCTTGGAATAAAAAAAACAACAGCAATAAAGCCACCTGTTTCAAAAGCCATTTAAACGCGAGAAAATCATTTAAAATAACGGTGGGAAACGTACTCACACAACCCTCAAGAAACTCGTTAATTATTTACCCCGCCAAACTCGTAAAATATCTACAACGCGAACTTAATACAGTCTACCCCTTTTCCCGGGCGGCCATCTTGGTTTGGGCTCGTTTTCTGTTTACATTTTTTAAAACTTGGGAAAATCAACCTTACGCCTCGTCTCACTAAAGTTCATATTACGCATTCCTCCAAGTCAGGCTTTTCCCCTTACGGCTTAATTTATATATAAGGCAAAGCCGCCTTTAGGAACGGGGACATAAAGGCTAAAATGACGATAAACATAAAGCCTACGTTGGTCTCCCCATTTCATTTTAAACTCCCGCAAAAATTACCCTTATTCCACCTGTCACTGAGGTTTATACTACCCAGCCTTTCACGCCAGACAGATCACTTTAAACCATTATTATTTTCACGCCAAAACCGCCTATAGGAAAGGAAAAATAAGGCTTAAAATCACGGGGAGAATCGTAATGGTGGAATTTGATCCTGTAAAAACACAACAGTATCGAAATGCGCCCTAGCCATGGGAAAAGCGCGGGAAATTGGAGTACGTTTCCGATTCGCCAAGTTTTTCGTTTAATTCTTAAATATTTCGGTATTTCCACGTTAATATAATTTTAAAAACTTATATACGTTTTTCCCACTCAGTACAATGACGTATTAAATTATTCTTGCTGCCTCCGGAGAATAAAATTGACTTTGAAAAAAAAAAACCGTTGTGATAGAGTTAACGAATGATCTTTTTAACCCTTCAATAAATAAATAAATAAACACAGGGATAAACAAAGTACATAAATAAATGAAATACAGTATAATAAAATCGTGCATAGCTAGTAAGAGAAAATTATGGAGGCCATTCTGTTGTTAAAGGGATCTGTTAACGAAAACGGAAGGGCTGTAGCGTACCATCCTTCGCCTACACGCTCATATTCGCAAATTCTAAAGATCCAGACTAGTGACTTTTAACACACACACACACACACACACACACACACACACACACACACACACACACACACATTGAAGCAGTGTCCTCAGATTAATATATATTTTCTCACAAACAAAATTTCTCTCTCTCTCTCTCTCTCTCTCTCTCTCTCTCTCTCTCTCTCTCTCGTAATTTGAGCCCTACAATTGTCAACAGTTAGGGTAGGTCGCCCCTTCTCTCTCTCTCTCTCTCTCTCTCTCTCTCTCTCTCACATATTGACACCTACACCGGAAGCTACCCCCTCCCCCCTCTCTTTTCTCCCCTCTCCCCTTCCTTCCTCCTTTCCTCCGTCTCTCTCTCTTCTTCCTTCCTTCTTTCTTTCTCCTTCCTTTCCAACTTTTCCTACTTCCTTCTTTCCTTTCTCCACTCACCCCCTCTCACTTTCCTTCCTTCTTTCCTCCCTTCCTCTTCATCTTAGTCTCTCTTCCCTCCAGTCCTCCCTCCTTCCTCCCCACCCTTCTCTCCTCCCTCCCTCCCTCTTTCCCTCCTTCGCTAATTCTTCCTCCCTCCCCTCCTCTAATATTCCACTTCCTCTCTCCCTCTCTCCCTCTCTCTCCCTCTCTCTCTCAGTACATAAAAACTCAATGACTTATCTTTTTTTTTATTTATATTAAAATTACAAACACACTAATTTTTAAAAACCTTAGAGATATTTTTGAATTCTACTTTTCATTCATTTTTTTGTGTCGTTGTCATTGTTTGGGTGAGAAAGAGAGAGAGAGAGAGAGAGAGAGAGAGAGAGGAGATGGAGGAGAGGATGTTATAATAATAATAATAATAATAATAATAATAATAATAATAAATAATAATAATAATAATACAAAGAAACTGAGGAAGGAGGAGGAGGAGGAGACGAAAAGGAAGAAGACGAAGAAGAAGAAGAAGAAGAAGAGGAGGAGGAGGAGGAGGAGTAGGAGGAGGAGGAGGAGGAGGAGGAGGGAAAGAGGACAAGGAAGAAACAACAAATCCCTATATATCTAACTTAAACAATTATGAAAGCTACATTTGGCACATAAACAATAAACAAGACTAAGTAAACAATAAACAAGATAATAAACAAGACTAAGAAACAATAAACAAGATAAACAAGACAAAGTAAACAAAAAACAAGTAAACAATAAACAAGACTAAGTAAACAATAAACAAGACTAAACAAAAGACCAGGTAAACAATAAAAAAAAACAAGTAAACAATAAACAAGACTAAACAAAAGACCAAGTAAACAATAAACAAAAAACAAATAAACAATAAACAAGACTAAGTAAACAATGAACAAGACTAAGTAAACAATAAATAAGACTAAACAAAAGACTAAGTAAACAATAAACAAGACTAAGTAAACAATAAACAAGACTAAATAAACAATAAACAAGACAGTCAACAATAAAAAAGTAAACAATAAACAAAAGAATAAGTAAACAATAGACAAGTAAACAATAAACAAGACAAAGTAAACAATAAACAAGTAAACAATAAACAGACTAAGTAAACAATAAACAAAAGATTAAGTAAACAATAAACAAGATAATAAATAAGACTAAGTAAACAATAAACAACACTATCTCTCTATCAACAAACAATAAGCAAACAGATAAATCTCTCTCTCTCTCAAAAAAAAAAAAAAAAAAAAAAAAAAAAAGAATTTCTAATCTCAGCAAATAAAAAATTCCCTTATAGATTTTTTTTTTCGAATATACGCATCTCATGGACGAAAAATTTAATGGTGGAAAATTTTTGGAGTAAATAAAAAAATAAAAATAAATAATAATAATAATAATAATAATAATAATAATAATAAAATAATAATAATAATAATAATAATAATAATAATAATAATAATAATAATAATAAAACTAATAATAATAATAATAAAACTAATAATAATAATAATAATAATATTAATAATAATAATAATTGCGTATAATTAATCCTTCATTTTATGTGGATAAAAAATTAAGATATTAGGTTTCTGTCTATTTTCTATCTATCTATCTGTCTATTTATCTATCTATTTCCACTATCTATTTGTCTATCTATCAATCTTTCTATGTATCTAATCTATCTAATTTATCTATCTATCTGAACTATCCCTAATCTATCGATGTATCTATCTGTCTATCTATCTCGCTCTATCTATCTATCTAATGCACCTATCTGTCTATCTATCAAGCTCATAAATCACTTAGGAATAGGTGTTAGGGGAGATTTACGTAACACAGAATAGGACGGTAAGGTGTCATAAAATAAATCGCTTAGGAAAAGGTGTTAGGGAGATACTGGAAGGGTCATCTCGCCTACCGCGGCATCCTGACTATAGCCAAATAAGATGGCAATAGATAGATAGATAGATAGATACAGATAGATAAAAAGGGGAATATCTCATTATAGGATGGGTCCAGTGAAGATGGCGATAGATAGATAGATAGACAGATAGATAGATAAAGTAAAAAGGGTTACATCTATCACTTAAGCTGGCTCGAGGGTGAGGTGGAGGTGACATAGATAGATAGATTGATAGACAAATAGATAGATAGATAGATAAACAACCATACATATACAGATAGATAGATAGATAGATAAAACAAAAAGGATTATATCTATCACTTAAGGTGGTTCGAGGGTCAGGTGGAGGACGACTTAGAGGCAAGAGAAGATAGATAGATAGATAGATAGACAGATAGATAGATAAAAAGGGCTATATCTATCACTTAAGGTGGTTCGAGGGTCACGTGGAGGACGACTCAGAGGTCACACTCGACTTGAACCTCCTCAGCTCCTCCTTGATGGCTCTGATGAGGGGGACGGCGGGGTCTGACGCCTTGAGGCCCGTGTCTGGGTCTACTCCTTCTTCTCCTGCAATAGATAGATAGATAGATAAGTAAAAAATAAATAAATAAAGGAATTGTAAGTAGATAGATAAAGATAGATAGATAGATAGACAGATAGATAAAGGAATAGTTAGTAAATTAGTAGATAGATAGATAGGGAGATAGATAAATAGATAATAGACATAGATAAAGGAATAGTTAGTGAATTCGTAGATAAATAAACAGATAGATAGATAGATAGACATAAAGAAATAATAAATACATAAAGGTAACTTCTTCTCCTTAAAGAAAGAAAGAAAGAAAGAAAGGAGTATTCAGAGCACACACACACACACACACACACACACACACACAGACGACCACCACCATAACTACTACTACTACTACTACGAAAACACAGACTACTACAACCACCACGACGCCTCCACCTACTACTACTACCACAACCACCACAACTACCACCACCAACCATTCGCAAACACAACCGCAGCTCCATCGGTACGGTCGGGGCTGGTCGGGGGGTAATTTACGGGGGTGATACTCCGACCGCTTCGACCGCTGCCAGGCCTTCCACTGTACGGTCGAGCGCTGGAGGGTCGACCGCTGGATGCCGCCGTGGCCCTGGATGGTCGGGCGGGGTGTGCGCTGCCTGGACGGACGCTAGATCGAGTCCCGCCCTCACCCCAGGCTGAGCGGGGCGACTTTTCCTCTAAGGGTATGACGCCTACGATCTGGGAGAGAGAGAGAGGTTTGAATAATAAGGTATGGTAAAACAAATCGCTGAGGAATAGGTGTTAGGGAGACTGTATTGGACGGAAAGATTTTGGTGGTGGTGGTGGTGGTGATGATGATGATGATAATGATGATGATGATAATAATAATAATAATAATAATAATAATAATAATGATAATAACAATAATTTTACTTTTATTATTCTTATTAATATCATGCATCATTACAGTTCTATTTACTATCATCATCATCATCATCGCCAACTGCATTTAATGTTATCAAGGAGTGGCTGGTTAGGGTGGGTATGGCCATGTATGTGGGTGCTCACAGCGAGGCACGGGTGAATGGAGATCTGAGTGAAGAGTTTTCCGTGAATGTTGGTGGGGTGCATCAGGGGTCAGTCTTGGGTCCCTTGTTGTTTATCATGGTACTTGAAGCCCTCTCACGTGACTTCAGAAATGGACTCGCGTGGGATGAATTGTGTGCTGATGATGTGGTGCTGACTGCAGAGAATGAAAGGAGAGGCGGAGGAAAGATTTAGGAAGTGGAGAGATGGTATGGAGAGGCGGAGGAAAGATTTAGGAAGTGGAGAGATGGTATGGAGAGGCGGAGGAAAGATTTAGGAAGTGGAGAGATGGTATGGAGAGGCGGAGGAAAGATTCAGGAAGGGGAGAGATGGTATGGAGAGACGGAGGAAAGATTTAGGAAGTGGAGAGATGGTATGGAGAGGCGGAGGAAAGATTTAGGAAGTGGAGAGATGGTATGGAGAGGCGGAGGAAAGATTTAGGAAGTGGAGAGATGGTATGGAGAGGCGGAGGAAAGATTCAGGAAGTGGAGAGATGGTATGGAGAGGCGGAGGAAAGATTTAGGAAGTGGAGAGATGGTATGGAGAGGCGGAAGAAAGATTTAGGAAGTGGAGAGATGGTATGGAGAGACGGAGGAAAGATTTAGGAAGTGGAGAGATGGTATGGAGAGGCGGAAGAAAGATTCAGGAAGTGGAGAGATGGTATGGAGAGGCGGAAGAAAGATTTAGGAAGTGGAGAGATGGTATGGAGAGGCGGAAGAAAGATTTAGGAAGCGGAGAGATGGTATGGAGAGACGGAGGAAAGATTTAGGAAGTGGAGAGATGGTATGGGGCACAAGGGCTTGAGAGTTGATGCAGATAAAACAAAAGTGATGGTGTCTAGGGCTGGTGGCGGTACTGTCAAGGAAGAGGGAGAGTGGCCTTGTGCGATTTGCCACAAGGGCGTGGGAAGTAACTCCATCCTGTGCAGTGTTTGTGATACGTGGGTGCCTAGGAGAGGTAGTGGTGTTTGAGGTAGACTGACTGTGAGATAATGCTGATTTAGTGTGTGTGTGTGTGTGTGTGTGTGTGTGTGTGTGTGTGTGTGTGTGTGTGTGTGTGTGTGTGTGTGTGTGGTGTGTCCGGGAGAGCAGGTGGAGATTGGCAGGCGTGAAAGGATTGAACTTGCTGGTGAGTCTCTTGTGTGGAAGGTACAATACATAAATATATTGTGTTTGCTTGTGTGTTTTTTTTGCCTTTATGTTATAATTACATGCTTGTGGACGGTACATGAATATATTGTGTTTTTTTATGTGTTTTTCTTTATGTTATATGTACATGTTTGTGGAAGATACATAAATATATTGTGTTTTTTTATGTTTTTCCTTTATGTTATATTTACATGTTTGTGGAAGATACATAAATATATTGTGTTTTTTTATGTGTTTTTCTTTTTGTTATATTTACATGTTTGTGGAAGATACATAAATATATTGTGTTTTTCTCTTTTCTTTTTTTTTTTTTTATATTTACATATTTGTGGAAGATACATAAATATATTGTGTTTTTTTATGTTTTTCCTTTATGTTATATTTACCTGTTTGTGGAAGGTACATGCATATACTGTTTGTTTTTTGTTTTCTTTTTGTTACCTGTTTGTGGAAGGTGCATGAATATACTGTGTTTGTTTTTGTGTTTTTTTACTTTTTTTTATACTTACCTGTTTGTGGAAGGTGCATGAATATACTGTTTGTTTGTTTGTTTGTTTTTTCTTGTACTTACCTGTGCATCCTTCCAAGGCTGTACTGAGCCGTGTACTGCCGCTACTGACCAAGGCCTCTCACCCCCTCCTTCACCTTCCTCTTCATGGATCTCGTATACCCTGTGAAGAAAGAAGTTATCATCATCATCATCACTATCATCATTATCATCATCATAATCGTCATCATCATCATCATCATCACTATCACCATCATCATCATCATCATCACCATTATCACTATCATTACCACCACCATCATCATCGTTATAATCATCATCATCATCATCACTGTCATTACCATCATCATCACCACCATCACCATCACCACCATCATCATCATCACTATCATTACCATCACCACCACCATCATCATCACTATCACCATCATCATTATCATTACCACCATCACCATTATCATTACCACCACCACCATCATCATCATTATTATCATCATTATCATCATCACCATCATCACCACCATTACAACTATCAACATCATCACTATCACCATCATCATCATCACTATCATTACCATCATCATCATTATCACTATCACCACAACCATCATTACCACTATCATCATTATCATCATCATCATCATCACTACCATCACCACCATCATCATCATCATCATTACCATCATCATCAAACATCATGTACGTATCAAACCACATACACGTCCTGAAGGTACACACACTGACCTCTGCTGTACGGCGGCTGACCTCGCACGACCTTTCCTGGGGGGGGAGGGGGTGGTGAGGGGCGTGACCTTATCTCCGGGGCGCTGACCGTGCAGGAGGGAGAACGCATCGTCGAGGAGGTCATGGAAGCGGCGACGGAGGCGGGACACGTTCGGGACGCTGACCTCTGACCCCGCGGATTCCGTGAGCTGGGACGATGAGGTGGAGGGCTGGCGGGTGAGGCGGGTGTACTGGGGATAGATGGATGGATAGATAAATAGATAGATAAATGGAGAGAGAGAGAGAGAGAGAGAGAGAGAGACTTAGGAACCTGAAAGGAAAGGATGATGGTTGCTGGGTAAAGAAGCTCTCCTAACACCTCTTCCTTAGCGATTTATTTTTGGATATGGCTGGTTAATATCCTTTTGTACGTTATTTATGCTGAGTATGGCGATAGTGGAAGGATTTATGCAACACAGAAGAGGACAGTAAGGTGTAACAAGCAAAATAAATCGCTTAGGAAGAGGCGTTAGGGAGCTTCCTTAACCGACGAGAATACGTATGTGTGTGTGTGTGTGTGTGTGTGTGTGTGTGTGTGCGCATTCACGAAAATAAGACAGGTAATTTCCCTAGTGTACGGACAGACAGTGAAGGAGGGAGAGACTGATGCATAGATAGACAGACAAATAGATAGATAGACAGATCAATGGACAGAAAGACAGACAGACAGACAGACTAGTATGCAAGACAGACAGGCAGGCAGATACACAGACAGACAGAGAAGGAGGAACAGAACAATGCACAGACGGAAAGACAGACACAGACTAATGAACAAGACAAGCAGACAGACAGGCATACAGACAGAGAAGGTACAGATCAACGCACACCCTGAAAGACAGAGAGACAGACAGACAGAGGAGAAAGAGACCAGCGCACAGACGAACAAACTAACAAACAGTGCGATAGACAGGTGGCCAATTAGACAGACAAATAACTAGATAGATAGACAGGTAGACAGACTAATCAGCAGCAAGACAGAAAGACAATTAGTGACAGAAATACACACCTCATCATGACTCGTAGACCCAGGAACATCACTCTCTCTTGTCTCCACCTGCGCGTCTCTCATCTCCGGGGGGGTACATGGCCCCACGCCTTCCAGGAGAGGGGGCAGACCGGCCTCCTCCCTCGTGTAGTTCCTTGGGGGGATCGGGGGCGCCTCTGGGTCATACTCGTAGGCGTGGATCTGCGAGCTGGGGGCGCCCTTGGTGGGGGAGATGAGAGGGATGCGAGGGGGAGGCAGGAACTTGGGGAGAGAGGTGCCTGGGATGAAGGGCGAATCCTGCTCCTTCTCAAAGCCCTCGGGGGGTGGGATCAAAGGCTGGGGGAGCAGAGGGGCCCCTGGGTGGAGCTCGTCCTTCAAGTACGACCCGGAGCCCTGGAGCATATTGGCCATGAGCTGATTAGAGGGCTCCGTTGAGAGGTTGGACTGCGTGCGGAGCTGGTTGAAGGGCTCCGTGGAGAGGTTGGATTGCGTGCGTGAGTGCGTTGAGTGCGAGGGATGGTACTGGATGTTAGCGGGGTTTGGGGAGCTGTACACGGGTTCCTCCTCCACCGGGCTGCCTCCACTATCCCGACGACCCGTGGCTCCACTGCGATCCCACGACTGACGACTTCTGGCCCTCCCACCGTCCGTCACCTGTCAGAATATCGCATGTTTATTATTATTATTTATTATTATTATTATTATTATTATTACTGATACTACTACTACTACTACTATTATTATTATTATTATTATCATTTCTCACAGTCGTATGTATGTATCGTTTATAAAGGCTCCGTCACACTTCTTGACTCGGCCTTGGTCACCTAATGGCATGCTCTCCACACTGCTCCATCTCTGGCAGCCTCCCTATTCAGTATCTTATCCCTGAGGTCACACTCTATGACCTCCTCCCAGGTCTTCTTTGGTCTGCCTCTCGCAACCCTACCCCCGACGTTCACACATCTCACCTTCCGCACCCAACTGTCATCCTCCATCCTCTCCACATGCCCAAACCATCTCAGTCTACCCCTCCTCATCACAGCACCAATACATTCCAGTTCCATCCTTCCTCTCAACTCTTCCATCGTAAACCCAGCCCCCCCAGGCCTCGCATTCAAGGACGCACTGCACATCCATCTCAGTCTACCCCTTCTCATCACAACACCAATACACTCCAGTCCCGTCCTTCCTCTCAACTCTTCCATCGTAAACCCAGCCTCCACAGGCCTCGCATTCAAGGACGCACTACACATCCATCTCAGTCTACCCCTCCTCCTCACAACGCCAATACACTCCAGTCCCGTCCTTCCTCTCAACTCTTCCATCGTAAACCCAGCCCCCCCAGGCCTCGCATTCAAGAACACACTGCACATCCATCTAACCATTGTCCTTTCTGTACGTTTGAGCCTGCGAAAATCCTCTTCCTCTACTGCCAAGGTCTCACTACCAGACAGCGTCACACTCCTAACACATGCCACGTACAAAGATCCCTTAACACATGCAGTTCACTGACTTATGTTCAAATTAGTATGTAGTTCTGACACATTCGGAATAATTTTCTAAGCTGAGTTAGACGAGGAAGGACTTAGTTAGAAGAACGTTTATATTTCCACTATTAACATTCTAACTAATTTCTGTGCAATTCTAAGGCATTCTGAGTTAGATGATGATTTTAGTTAGAGCTGTTTTTATAGCTGTAATTTTTTCTTTGTATTTAAAAGAAGCAGTTTATATTCCTAGGTAGTTTGAGGAAGTTTGGCGCCTGGGTGAACGCCGCAGATGATCCAAGTGCTTTATTTATTTATTTTATGTATTTATTTTCTTTATTTTATTTATATGTATTTATTGTTTTATTTACTTATTTTATTTATGTATTTATTTTATTCTATTTATATATATATATATTTTATTTTCTTTCTTTACGTTATTTATTTATTTATTTATTTTCTTTATTTTATTTATATGTATCTTATTTTATTTATTTATTTATTTATTCTTTTTTTTTTTTAAACAAACAGACGCATTTCCTTCTCGTTAAAAATATCTATCTAGACGACAACTAGTTCGATTTCTATCTATCTATCTATAGCCCGACGCCCTAATCCCGCAAAGGGTGGCCGCAGACAAAACGCCTCCAAGTCACTCTGTCACCCACCATTCGACTACCCTCCCCCCAACTCACCCCCCCCTCCCTCATATACCTCTCAACTCCATCCCTCCACCTCATCCTCGGTCTACCCCTCCCTCTCCCTCCCTCCAGCAATTTTTCGAAGTATCATTTTGAGTTACTAGGAGGCTGGTTTACATCATTTCTAGTATTTCAGTTACTAGGAGGTGGAGTTACTAGGAAACTGAGTTACTAGGAAACTGAGTTACTAGGAAACTGAGTTACTAGGAAATTGACTTACTAGGACATTGAGTTACTAGGAAATTAAGTTACTAGAAGATGGAGTTACTAGGAAATTGAGTTACTAGGAAATTTAATTACTAGAAGATGGAGTTACTAGGAAGTTGAGTTACTTGGAGGTGGAGTTACTAGGAAACTGAGTTACTAGGAAATTGAGTTACTAGAAGATGGAGTTACTAGGAAATTGAGTTACTAGAAGATGGAGTTACTAGGAAATTGAGTTACTAGGAAGTTGAGTTACTAGAAGATGGAGGTACTAGGAAATTAAGTTACTAGAAGATGGAGTTACTAGGAAACTGAGTTACTAGGAAATTGAGTTACTAGAAGATGGAGTTACTAGGAAATTAAGTTACTAGAAGATGGAGTTACTAGGAAACTGAGTTACTAGGAAATTGAGTTACTAGAAGATGGAGTTACTAGGAAACTGAGTTACTAGAAGATGAGGTTGCTAGGAAATTGAGTTACTAGGACATTGAGTTACTAGGAAATTGAGATACTAGGAAATTAAGTTGCTAGAAGATGGAGTTACTAGGAAACTGAGTTGCTAGACAATTGAGTTACTAGGAAATTAGGTTACTAGAAGATGGAGTTACTAGGAAATT
>NC_136976.1:2420000-2427500 GCF_032717465.1 Coenobita brevimanus
AGCGATGTCTGAAGATGCGGAGGCTGCGAGACGTCTGTTACATCAATCGTGGGAAGGTCAGGCACTGGGGAAATCACAGTTGGTTCCAGTACAGTCTCTGCCGAGCCTGTGTCAACCTCTGTTACGTTCCTGGTTGTCACTTCTACCACGGGTCCTATGGGGGTGGTTGGCTTCATTCTCGATTCAGTTTCAGGGGTTGATGTGTGGGTGGGTGGGGTGTGTTGGGGGTCCAGTGGGGTGTGGGGGCTAGAGAGGTAGTCTGAGGTGTGAGTGTAAGGGGTAGATAGGGAGGGAGGGGGTGTGTGAGGGGTAGGGAGGAAAGGAGTGTGAGGTGTGGGGAGGGAATCAGGCTGTGTGTGGGTAAGAAGAGGTGGAGGAGAGGTGAAAACTGATGGTGTTTCTTGAGGAGTGGAGAATGGTGAAAGTGGAGTGGAAATGGGCCTTGCAAGTGGAATAGTATCTGTAACAATGATCAAAGTGGGATCCTGTGCACTGAGGGGAGTGGAGGAAGTTGGAGCAGGACTGTGAGTGGGGTCGGGAGTACCGTGAGGGCTCAAAACATCAAGAGAGGAGTGTGTGGGAGTGGTGAGTGGGGTGGTATCCTGCGGTGGACGTGTGGGAAGGGAAACAACTGAGAGAGACGCCTCGATACCAGATGAAGGAAGAAGAGTAACTGTCTTGGAGGGTGATATGACCGGTGGAACATCTGTCTGCCTCTCAGGGTCTGGGGATGTGATGATGAATGTGGTGTGGGAGGTTGGGGGAATGTTGATAGGGGTGGACGTGGTGATGTCATCCCCTGCTGTCGTTTTCTCATCATCGACAGTGCTTGTGTCTTTATCACTGTCACTACTGCTGCCATCACCACTACCAACACCATCCCCTTTACCACCACCACCACTATCACCATCAACACCAACTCCTGTTAGTGAGAAGGGTGTACTCATTTCTGTGGTTGATTCTCCGTCCACAGAGTCCACCTCCATTGTGACGTTTTCTGCAGTAACCTGAGTACCCACTTCTGTTTCCCGGGTTACCTCTTCTGTGGTTTCCATGGTTACTGTTTCCCCTGTTACCTCTCCTCCCACATCAACAGTCGTCCCTCCTTCCATTTCCGCGGTAACTGCATCTCCATGGCTCACAGTTACTCCTTCCCCCATTTCCAAGGTTACTTCTGTTTCCATGCTTACATCTCCTCCAGTTACCATAGTTACCTCTGCTGTTTCTATTGTCACTCCTCCCGTTTCCATGGTAACTGTATCTTCCGAACTGACTCCTTTCCCTTCTCTTGTCGCCTCTTCTGCTTCCTCAGTCACTCCAGCATCACTCGTTGTTGTCATAAATTCTGGGGGACTTGAATCACCTGTATAGAGGTCATCTGGCGTTGTATAAAGGTCACTTGGAGTCGTATAGAGGTCAGTAATTGGAGTACGTGATTCTGAATCCCCACCGATTGAGTCTGGATGAAGAGTTGCATTTTCAGGACCTTTGTGTGTTTCTTCGGATCCCGTTGGGGTTGTTACAGGGACGGTTTGAGCAGTGTCAGGGGTTGTTAGGTCAAAGAGCTCAATTTCGACAGTCATGGTGGAGTTTCGTTCAAAAAGTGGTCGGTAGGTGTTGGTGGAGAAGGGCGGAAGAGGCGAGGTGGGTGGAAATGCATCAGAGATGGTGGAGGGAAGGTGAGAGTCGAAAGTCGAGAAGAACGTGTCAAGTGCAGTGACAGGAATGGTAGGGCTCTCAGAGGGTATATGGATGGGATCAAAAACAGATGAGGAACTGTCTGAGGGAAATGCAGAAGTGCCAGTATCATCAAAAGCATCTGGGGTGACGACATCAACACCTTCATCCAACACTCCGATTCCAATGTCTGTCGGTTCTATGCTGCTCTCCGTTGCATGGGAGTCTAATGGTGTGGTGATGCTGGTTTCTGTTGTGGTGAATCCAGGGTCAGAATGTGTTATTGTGGGACTTTCTGTTTCATTTATGAGGAAGGCAGTGATAGTTGCAGATCCGACAGTCACTGAAGTCCTATTTATTTCAGTACCTTGTTCAGTGACAGGTAAACTAGGACTGATATAGGTAGTTCTGTCAGTCACTGGTACAATTTCTCCTACCAACACTGTCAATGGATCTTCGGTACCATTCTCGGTAGTTCTCACAGTACTTCCAACACTACTACTCACTCCACTACTCCCATTTGCACTAGCGACCTCTGTGGTAGTGTCTGCAAAGCTTCCATCATTTGTGAGAGTAAGCTCAGTATGTCTGGAGGTACTGGGTGGAGTGCGACCATCTCCCTGAGGCGCTGAGGCCGTTTTTGACCCAGTCCACCCCATAGCAGTCATATCCCATGGTTCCTCAGTTACACCCTCTTCGCCGCCTGCTTCTCCTGGGTTGAGGGTCGTTGGAGGTGGGATACGTGGGTCTGTTGGACTTGGGGCAACTGGTAACTCAGGGGTGGCGGTAACTCCCCCTTCAAAAATCCCCAGCGTGGCAGTTGGGGTATTCTCGGAGGGCTGGTGTGGAAGGAGAGTCACAGTGGAAGCCATTGGTCCAGGAAGCTGCGTTGGGGACAGGTATGGGGTTGACGATGGACCGGTAAATGTTGCAGATGGTCCAGGATACTCCATGGATGGGCGCACCAGATCGGTCATGTCGTAAAGTCCCTCCGAGCTTGTGACGGTGGTTGTGGTGACTAATGTTGGGGCTGCGGTTATGATGACTGTTTGGGGCGGCGCGGTGATGGTTCGAGTGACGGTGACGTAGCTCGTCCTGTCAACTTTAGGGTCACCCGGCTTTACATTGTTGTCAGGAGTGATGTCATGAACCTTATCAGTACTATCACTTGAGCTTGGATAGTCACTCTGAGTTTGGTCATGTGGATTGCTATGATCTGAACTATCACTAACATCTTTAGGCGGAACTCTAGAATCACCATCGTTAGAGGGCGTCCAGCAGTTAGCAGTCGGCACGGGGCTGTTAGCATCGGCATCGTTGGAGGGCGTACGAGAAACCTCACCAACCTGATGCGGAACTTTGGAACTGGGATTATTATAGGCCGTCACCAGCACATGACTGGACCCCTCACCCAGCTCCTTGCCACCGCTACGGCTTGGAGCGTGATTCGGATTTGCACCCCCTTCGGAATACCCCATCGGAGCGTCATTTGGATTCGCACCCCAGCCTTCGAAGAGCCCCCCTGGGAGGGCGGTGGGGTGTGTGTAAGGTGGGGTGACGGTGGACGGGGTGATGGTTGGGGGGTCGAGGACGGTGGTGTAGATGGTGGTGGTGAGGAAGACGGTGGTGGTGTAGACGGGTACTCTCATCCATGACGTGTCCCTCGGCCGGTGCTTCCACTCCTCCGTCGGGCCGTCCCCTGGAATGTTCAGCGTGATGTTAGTTCACCTTCATCAACGTGTATTGCAAAGTAGAAGTTCAGCATCATCATTTAACGTAACTACGATCATCATCATTTAACGTAACTACGATCATCATCATTTAATGTAACTAAGATCATCATCATTTAACGTCACTAAGATCATCATCATTTAACGTAACTACGATCATCATCATTTAACGTAACGACGATCAGCATCATTTAACGTAACTACGATCAGCATCATTTAACGTAACTAAGATCATCATCATTTAACGTAACTAAGATCATCATCATTTAACGTCACTAAGATTATCATTTAACGTAACTACGATCAGCATTTAACGTAACTAAGATCATCATTTAACGTCACTAAGATCATTAAATGTAACTAAGATCATCATTAACGTAACTAACATCATCATTTAACGTCACTAAGATCATTAAATGTAACTAAGATTATCATTTAACGTAACTAAGATCATCATTTAACGTAACTAAGATCATCATTTAACGTAACTAAGATCATCACTTAACGTAAAATCTCATAATCATCTTCAACATAACGTAAAATAAAATCACCATCACATGAAAATAATCCTGTGTAATCAAGTAAAGGGATCATTAAATATATATTTAATGCGGTAGGGAAATGTAGCAATGCCTTCAAAAAGATGACGTATTATTCTCATTTTCGTTACTTTCAAATCGATTTTAGGGGAGACTTTTCAAACTAGGGGTCAGATACGGTTTTAAATCCTCCCATACACTACTAAATGTTTTCTTTGAGATGAATAAAACCGTCTGATGTTAATAAGAAAAAATAGTACATCACAAAGCCGTTAAAGGGGATTTGAATTTCCCGCAAGGAAGCAAGGCGTGGGAAGGCGAAGAGGAAGGGCGAGAGGAGGAAAAAGGCGACGACGTAGAGAGAGAGAGAGAGAGAGAGAGACGAAAAGGGAGAGGAGGAACAAGGCGGCGACGACGAAGAGGAGGAGGAGGAGGAAAAGATGAAGAGGAAGAGGAAGAGGAGGCAAAAAGGACGAGGAAAACCAAGAGGGAGAGAAGGAGGAAGTAGAGAGAGGAAGAAATTACCGTTACTGCTTTACGTTCACAGGAAGGTCCAAATATGAAAGGTTAAATCTCTCTGTCAATGTTTGTATGGGAAGTCGACAAAATGTGTATGAGGCTAGAATGTTTATAGTCCATTTCTGAATCGATGTTTATGATATTGTGCTTTTAGAGGTCTGAAAATTCTGGAAAGTAAGAGTTTTTAAGGTTAGTCTCTCTCTCTCTCTCTCTCGTCCCCAGCGCGAGACGGACGGTACCTGACGGGGTCCACAACAGAAAATCCTCCAGACTGTACTCCCTCTTCGCTCGTCCTATTCCTCCTCCCCCTCCTCCACTTCCCTCCATCTCCAGATATTCTCTCCAGTGTCTCCACGAATCGTATCTCCAGGGTAAATGTCCCTCCTGGTCTCTGGCGTGGCGTGGGAGGCGAACCAGGCTGACGAGTTGTGATGTCCTGCCCGCCATGACAACAACGGGCGTCGGTTCAATGGTGATTTCGTCTTCGGCTGCGGGAGGAAAGAAATGTATTAGAAAACGACCAAAAATAAAAAGGCTACTACTACTACTGCTACTACTACTACTGCTACTACTACTACTGCTACTGCTACTACTACTGCTACTACTTCAATAACAAGTGTCGATTCATATCCATCTATAGCCAGACGCCATAATTCCGTAAGGGGTGGCCGTTTGAGCTGGTTATTTTCTGGGAAGGGGCACTAACCCTCCGCCAACCCACTTGTTGACACGTAGGGAACACGCATGGGTTTGTTATATGGTTAACACCCAGCGTTGTAAATGGTTTCCTGGCTTACAGGACACCATTTGGCTTGTCACTCAATGTAAAGCCACCTATAAAGGAAAGAAAAGCAATAAGAAGTGACAGGAAAGATGGCAGAAATAGGAAGAGAAGAGGGCAGGCACAGAAAAAAGACTGATAAAGGCTAAGGAAGAAGTAGGCAGCACTACATCAGGTGAGTGGATGATGGTCGCCACCACCTACCACCCTGGGGAAATGCACCGATGTATCAGAAAAAGGCGAAATAAAAAAAAAAAAACTGAAGGTTATTACTGCTACTACTACAAATTATTTAATAATAATAATAATAATAATAATAATAATAACAATAATAAAGATGATGATAGCAATAACAGCAACAAAAACAACACAATAATAATAATAAAACAACAATAATAATAATAATAGTAGTAGTAATAATAAAATAATAATAATAATAATAATAATAATACCACCTGGAATATGTGGTATAATTAACACCACCACTAACAATATCCTCATCACACCAGCCGCCTGAAAGCTAAGTGGTATGAGGCTAGACCGAACTGGTGTATCTAGGTCAACCCACGCAGTCAAATACCACGCCAATCAATACCACCAGCATACCAAATCATACCACCCCGTTCATTCGCCTCTGGGATGGCGTTACGGTCATATTCTCACTATTTCACCCTCGTCACCTTAAACTGGCTCAGATTATCATTAAGTTTCGTTTCTTTCGTTTTTTTTTACCTTAATTTAGTCCATATATATATTTTTTTTTCAACTCTACTTGCCTAAAATTATCCTTATTAATTTTCGTTCTTTCTTTACCTTAAGTTGTCTGATTATCATTAATTTTCGTGTTTTTCGTTATTTTTCATACAGGGTTGTCCATATATAACGCTGCTCGTGTGTGGCAGGGACGACTCAGGCAGGGGGAGAGAGAGATATATAGATAGATAGATAGATAGAGAAATTAGATACTGAAATATAGATAGACAGACAAATGGAGAGAGAGAGAGAGAGAGAGAGAGAACCACTGTCTCCAATGTGTGTCCCATTTTAAACAACAAACGCACATGTACACACATACATACATACATACATACACACATATACATACATACATGCATAAATTCACATACACACGCACGCAAACCCCATTCCTTCCCTCTTTCATACACTTACTCGGGTACACACACACACACACACACACACACACACACACACACACACTCTCTCTCTCTCTCTCTCTCTCTCTCTCACACACACACACACACACACACACACACACACACACACACACACACACACACACACACACACACACACACACACTCTCTCTCTCTCTCTCTCTCTCTCTCTCTCTCTCTCTCACACACACACACACACACACACACACACACACACACACACACACACACACACACACACACACAATATATCACTTCCACATCACCACAAACATACCTCTCTCACGCACACAAGCCCACACACACACACACACACACACACACACACACACACACACTAATATAAATCTTTATCTATGTATATTTCACACAAAGTCATATTTCTCTCTCTCTCTCTCTCTCTCTCTCTCTCTCTCTCTCTCTCTCTCTCTCTCTCTCTCGCATACCTGTCACTAATCACAAGCTAATGTGTTTTTTTACGGAAGGGGAAGAGAGGGCGGTGTTTGGCTATTGAGAGAGAGAGAGAGAGAGAGAGAGAGAGAGAGAGAGGATCTGAGTGCGTGTTTGTACAGGAGAGAGACAAAAGAGATCTTCAGATACAGAGTGACAGATAGACAGAGATAGAAAGATAGATAGACATAAAACAGTATAGATAGATAGATAGATAGATGGATGGATAGACAGATATTCATAGGTAGGGAGATAGATACAGACATACAGACAGACAGATAGATGATAGATAGAGATAGAGATAGAGATAGATTAAGAGAGAGAGAGAGAGAGAGAGAGAGAGAGAGAGAGAGAGAGAGAATAGTGATTAATTTAACACAACTCTCCACCTCACCCCCCCAACCTTGCATGTCTTAACACCTTTCATTTTTTTATTTATCCTTACTCTCACGCACCCACACTTCAAGGTCAATTTTTTCCCTCACAAAACCTTCCCTTCCTCTCCGAAATCTGGATCCGTGAGCGTCGCGACTATGAGCTGGTAGGCGAAGGACGGTACGCTACTCACCTACAGTACATGAGTTTTCCATCCAACATCCTACACCGATTAAACCAGTATTCTCTCTCTC
>NC_136976.1:2437500-2460000 GCF_032717465.1 Coenobita brevimanus
TAAAATCGTCTAGTAAGAGTAAGATTGAAATTATCTATCTATCCATCTATTGCCAGACGCCTTCATCCCTTAAACGGGGTGGCCACAAACAAATCGCCTCCACGTCACCCTGTCCCCCGCCATTTCACTGCCCCGCTCCCCTTCCCTCATATACCTCTCCACTCCATCACTCCATCTCATCCTTGGCCTTCCCCTCCCTCTCCCCCCCTACTGGAATATCCTTTATTTATTACTCCTTTATTTATTTATTTACTTATTATCTATTTATTTAATTATTTTATTTATTAATCATTTAATTCGTTTATGTATTTAATGTTATTTAGTTCCTTTATTTATTATTCATTTATTTTATTTATTTATCGTTATTTATTTATTCTATTTATTATTTAATTCTATTCATTCATTATTTGTACCTTTATTATTTATTATTTTATTTATTCATTTATCATTTATTTATTTTATTTATTATCTATTTCTTATTATTGTATCTATTTCATTTATTGTTATGTATTTATTATTTTATTTATTTATATATTTATTTATTTATTATTTATCTATTTATTTATTTACTTATTTATTTATCTATCTATTTAAAGGGTAGGTGGGGGTGCTCACCATCCACTCACTCGATGTAGTGCTGCTCTCGGGTGTCTGCCCTGTCCTCTCCTCCATCCTTCTTTCCTTCCATCCTCTTCTGTCTTTCTTTCCTTCATTCTTTCCTCTTCCTTCTGCCTGTGGGTGACTCTACACTGAGTGACAAGCCAAATGGTTTCCTGTACACCAGGAAACCATTTACTACGCTGGGTGGTAACCATATAACCAAATTATGGCGCCTGGTGGTTTAGTGGGTAATTACGGCGCTCCAATCGGATTGAGCCGGTGAAGGTTTATATCCAAGGGATGGTTGGGGTTGATTGCTCACGTAATGCCACTCAGGGATGAGTGAGGCTGGTCACTCTCATCTTAAATGTCAGGACCAACTGCCTAGCCCCGGGCTCCTACGCTCCTCATGAGGCAACGTAGGATGGATGATGGATGGATGGATCTATCTATTTATTTATTTATTATCTATTTATTATTATTTTATTTATTTATTTATTTATTTTGTATTATATTTATTCTATTTATTATTTTATTTATTTATCTATTTATTATTTTATCTATTTATTTATTATCTATTTATTATTTTATTCTATTTATTTATCTATTTATTATTTTATCTATTTATTATTCTATTCTATTTATTTATCTATTTATTATTTTATCTATTTATTTATTATCTATTTATTATTCTATTCTATTTATTTATCTATTTATTATTGTATCTATATTTATTCTATTTATTATTTTATTTATTTATCTATTTATTATTTTATCTATTTATTTATTATCTATTTATTATTTTATTCTATTTATTTATCTATTTATTATTTTATCTATTTATTTATTATCTATTTATTATTCTATTCTATTTATTTATTTATTTATTTACTTTTTATCTATTTACTTATTATTTATTTATTTATTTATTATTCTTTATAATTTGTAAGGCTACCGGAAGTTGGGTTAATTAAACAGGGGGACAATTTCTGAAGGTTACAGCGAGAGGCGTGGAAGAATCTCTCTCTCTCTCTCTCTCTCTCTCTCTCTCTCTCTCACACACACACACACACACACACACACACACACACAGATATAACAGAACAAAGCATACTGGTATATCGTGACTCTCTCTCTCTCTCTCTCTCTCTCTCTCTCACACACACACACACACACACACACACACACAAATATAACAGAACAAAGCATACTGGTATTTCGTGACTCTCTCTCTCTCTCTCACACACACACACACACACACACACACACACACACACACACACACACACACACACACACAGATATAACAGAACAAAGCATACTGGTATATCGTGACTCTCTCTCTCTCTCTCTCTCTCTCTCTCTCTCTCTCTCTCACACACACACACACACACACACACAGATATAACAGAACAAAGCATACTGGTATATCGTGACTCTCTCTCTCTCTCTCTTTCTTTTTAAAAATGTAACATATTTCCGTTTTCCATTAAAGATCAATATTACGCAACATAACCCATTCTGGCGTTACTGAGAGAGAGAGAGAGAGAGAGAGAGAGGCTACGACAATACAGGTGCGACAGGTGTGTTTGTGTAATTAGCTGACGTGGGTAGCGACTTACCGTGGGTGTACGTTTATCTATCTATCTATCTATCTATCTATCTAGTGTCTGTCTGTTCATCCGTCCATCTATCCATCTATCTGTTTGGTGTTTGTCTGTCTGTCTGTCCATTTAGCCATGAATCTGGGAACTGTGCGTCTGTGTGTGTGTGTGTGTGTGTGTGTGTGTGTGTGTGTGTGTGTGTGTGCAAGAGTGGCATCTATGGAACTGTACACGTTTGTCGTTCGTGTTAGTGTGTACGTGAAGGAATGTGCATGTGTGTGTGTGTGTGTGTGTGTGTGTGTGTGTGTGTGTGTGTGTGTGTGTGTGTGTGTGTGTGTGTGTGTGTGTGTGTCTGTGTATGCGCGTGTGTATGTGTGAGCGCGTCTGTCTCCTATCCATCCACCTATGTTTTTTTTTTTCATCTCCCTATAATTCAGTAAAAAAAACACACAAAAAAAACACACACACAAAACTATATATACTTTGGATCATCAATTTTCAACTTTCTCTCCATTGTACAGCTGAGAATATAATATTTTTTTAATTTTTTAATTTTTCGTTCTTGGAGACTTTTTTGGATAATATTATGCTTACTGGTGATGTGTTTGTGTGTATAGGAAGCTGCTCTCTCTCTCTCTCTCTCTCTCTCTCGGTATATCTGTCTTTCAATGCAAATCTGATGACTTCCTTTTGCATCCTCTCTCTCTCTCCCTCTCTCTCTCTCTCTCTCTCTCTCTCTCTCTCTCTCTCTCTCTCTCTCTCTCTGGCTTTCTTTTGCATATAGTTCTGATATTTTCTGTTTTTGGATTTTGATTGGGGGGGTGGAGGGTAGTGCCCCCCACCCCACCCCCTCACCCATCCCCCCCCCACCCCACATCCTTGCTTCCCTATCGTCTGTAAAATGATATCAATCTTCGAAGTCCACACCTCCTGCCACACCACACCACACCACCTCACCACACAACTCCACATCGCACCACACCATAACACACCATACCACATCACACCACCTCACCACACAACTCCACGCAGCACCACCCCAAACGAACACCACGCAACGCTACATCACACAACCTCACCACAACCCCACATCACACCACACCACACCATCACTACACCACACCACACCACCTCACCACACAACTCTACATCACACCACACCACCAACACCATACCACCTGACCACACAACTCCACATCGCACCACACCACACCATAACACACCACACCACACCACATCACACCACCTCACCACACAACTCTACGTCGCACCACACCACACCAAAACACACCACATCACACCACACCACACCACCTCACCACTCAACTCCACGTAGCACCACACCACACCATCACTACACCGCACCATTGCACACCACACACACCACACCAAACCACACCACACCAACACTCACACACCACATCACATCCTACCCCACCCCACCACACCACACCACATCCTGTTTCCCCCTCCTGTGGTAACATAAATAGGATTAGTCTCGCAAGCCTCCCCCCCCCCTACCACACCACCACACTTCCTTATCTGATTATATGGATTCAACCAAAGTGAAGGGGGAGGGAGGAGGGAGGGAGGGAGGGAGGGAGATATGAGGAGGGGGGAAGGATGAGATGAAAAGGGTAGGGGAGAGAGAGGGAGGGGAAAGTGGAGGGAAAGTGAAGGAGAGGGAGGGAGGGAGACAGAAGCAGAGGAAGGGAGGAGGAGGTGAGGTGGAGTGGAGGAAGAAGGATGAAGGGAGGGAAAGGAGGAAGAGGAGAGAAGAAAGAGGGAAGTGAAGAGAGGGGAAGAAATGAGAGGGAAGGAGGGGAAGAAGGAAAGATAGAAGGAGATAAGACAGGACAGGAAAGATGGCAGAACACACACACACACACACACACACACACACACACACACACACACACACACACACACACACACAGCTATTCAAACCACTTCACCTCAATGCCGTCCTTTTAAAAATCACTCATGGCGTCTCCAAATTCGTTTTTAAAATCCCAGAAGAACGAAAGCTACATTAAAATCCCCGAAATTCGAAAAAAGATATAAAAAAAAATCGCATGGATTTACATGAATAATAAAAAAAGAAAAGAAAAAAAGGTCTCTGGTTGAAAGAATGTGGGCATTTAAATTATTTCGTAGGGCATTTAAATTATTTCGTAGGGTATTTAAATTTCGTAGGGCATTTAAATTATTTCGTAGGGCATTTAAATTATTTCGTAGGGTATTTAAATTATTTCGCAGGACATTTAAATTTCTTCATAGGGCATTTAAATTACTTCGTAGGGCATTTAAATTTCGCAGGACATTTAAATTTCGTAGGACATTTAAATAAGTACCTTTGGGGACAGCCTTTTAAATTTGCACCTTTGTTCTGCCAGACTTGTTACTTAGTTCTGCATGTCTTGTGGGTCTGTGTGATTGTGTGTGTGTGTGTGTGTGTGTGTGTGTGTGTGTGTGTGTGTGTGTGTGTGTGTGTGTGTGTGTGTGTGTGTGTGTCTCTCTCTCTCTCTCTCTCTCTGTGTGTGTGTGTGTGTGTGTGTGTGTGTGTGTGTGTGTGTGTGTGTGTGTGTGTGTGTGTGTGTGACTAGCCTACATTTCTCTCCATTTCTCTTTTATTTCGACTTAACATTATATTTTGGTGTCTAACTTTATTTCATGGCATATTTAGGTCATTTTATTGAATCTAAAGACAGAATATGAGAAAAGTAAATTAAATAAAAAAATATATATATATCAATCCAACCGACTGAGTCATTAGCCACATTTTTATATATATTTTTTGTCTTTATCAAAAAATTTCTCACTTTAACACAATTATATTTTTATCTAAGGGAAGGTAGAGTTTGAAAATTGAAAATCAGGATGCACATAAACACCACTCACTTGATGTAGTGCTGCCTACTTCTTCCTTAGCCTTTATCATTCTTTTTTCACTGCCCTGCTCCCAGCTCAAACCCCTCTCTCTCATATACCTCTCCACTCCATCCCTCCATTTCTTTCCCTTACAGGTGGCTTTACATTGAGTGACAAGCCAAATGGTTTCCTGTAAGCCAAGAAACCATTTACAATGCTGGGTGGTAACCATATAACCAAACCATACGTACTCCCTACGTGTCAGCAAGTGGGTTGGTGGAGGGTTAGTGCCCCTCCCCGTAAAACAAATAACTCAAAGTCAAATGGCCACCCCTTACGGGATTATGGCGTCTGGCAATAGATAGACAGATAAACACCAGCTCTCGGATGTACAATAATAAATTTTAACTCCTTTATTTGTACTTAATAAATATAGGTCACTTTATTCAGGCTACTTTATTTAACCTCAACGCACAGTAAGAGCAATAAAGAAGCGTAAATATAAACACCATCCCTACCATAACCAATAATTCAAACTCATTTATTACGATTATGATTAAATACAGGTCACTTTATATTTACTAAGGCCATTTTATTTACCGTAAAAGTAGAGCAAATACCCAGTAAATAAATAAATAAATAAATAAGAAGATCCCGCCGACTGTGACTAGGCCTCTCTTGCTTTAATATTCCTTTATTTCAATTAATCAGTAAAATTAGGCGCCTAACTTTACTGAACGGTATATTTAAATCTTTTTATTAATCCAAGGACAGAAATAGAGCAACAGACCAACAGGAAACAAACAGGACAAATGTTTAAACACGGTGTCGCCGAATCACCCTGACTGCGCGCCAAAACGGGAATGTAAACAGGGCGGAGGTGGATTCGGTGTCGACAATGGCTTCGGCCCCGCTCCTCCTCACCCATTCATAAGAGCATCCGCCCATTCTCTGCCCCGCCCCGCCCCGCTTCCGCCCACATCCCGCCCATTTCATCATCACAGAGAGGCATTGTCGATAATCATAGCCGGGGAGTCCACTTTTGTTTGGGTGCGAATCGTCCTCCCGTCCCGCAAAGAAATCACGGCGGATCTATTGTTATTTAAAGCCTTCAGGACCTGCGCGTGGTGGCACTGATTATGACCGGCCGGATCCACTGCCTGGTTATACAAAAGTCCCTCAATCCCTTCCCTACTCCCCGAAAGGACTACTACTACTACAACTACTACTACTCTCTCTCTCTCTCTCTCTCTCTCTGTCTCCAGACAACTGTAATCATCATTGGAGACTTCGAAGTGAACACACTGAAAAGGCGAGAACTTTTTAGTTCAATAAAATCCTTAAAACAACTATAATAACAATAATAAAAATAAAAACAATAAATAACAATAATAATAATAATAATAATAATAATAATCCCTCCATCATCCAATCCTGTCATCCCATGAGAAGAAGAATAACTAACAATAATAAATATTTAATAAATAATATTAACAATAATCCACCCATCATCCAATCCTTTGTCACCCCATGAGGAGAATAATAATAATAATAATAATAATAATAACAACAATAATAATAATAATAATAAATAATAATAATAATAATAATAATAATAATAATAATAATGGAAATCTGACTCCCCTAACCTGAGGCAAATCGTCTAGAGATGGTACCAAGGAAGTTATAAACCGTCTTGAAGGAGTTATTCCCACGATGCGATATTATTGGGGGATTTTTTTTCTTTCACGGCAATTGCAGACGATTTTATTCAGCTTTCTAGTCTCTCTCTCTCTCTCTCTCTCTCTCTCTCTCTCACACACACACACACACACACACACACACACACGATTTTATTCAGCTTTAGTCTCTCTCTCTCTCTCTCTCTCTCTCTCACACACACACACACACACACACACACACACACACACACACACACACACGATTTTATTCAGCTTTATAGACTCTCTCTCTCTCTCTCTCTCTCTCTCTCTCTCTCACGATTTTGTTAAGCTTTCTAGACCTCTCTCTCTCTCTCTCTCTCTCTCTCTCTCTCTCTCTCTCTCTCTCTCTCTCTCACGTGTATGCTAAATAATTCCCAAGCACATACATACATACTGTAAATACGCACATGACCTTTCCATGAGTACGACCAAGTTATACGCTCATGCATACGCTTGTTACGTCCACACACACACACACACACACACACACACACACACAGTCATTTATGTTATTTATACGCACACAAAAACACACATACCATCCTTACTTACACAGCATACCCGGTTGTACACACACACACACACACACACACACGTCATTCCATAGCCTACCCTACACTGCTTTCCCTCCCTCTTTCTCTCTCTCGATGACACCAATATAATCTACGCATTGTACCTGCTTAGTCACTAATTCTTAGAGAGAGAGAGAGAGAGAGAGAGAGAGAGAGAGAGACAGACAGACAGGCAGAGAGCAGTGTAGGGTAACTCTATGGGGTGACCTTGCATGTGTGTGTGTGTGTGTGTGTACAAATTTATACACACACACAAGGTCTTTCCATTGTTACTGAACATTTATAGGCCTATGTATTACAGTCTATAGCGTATACATCTCTCTCTCTCTCTCTCTCTCTCTCTCTCTGTGGGCTATCTATCAATATGTCTCTATATTACTCTCTCTCGGCTATCTACCACTGTATTTATATTCCTCTCTCTCTCTCTCTCTCTCGCTCTCTCTCTCTCCTATCTATTACTATCTTTATATTCTTCTCTCCCTCCCTCCCTCTCTCTCTCTCTGCTATGTCTCTTTATATTCCTTTTTCTATTTCCTTCACTTGTCTGTGCTATCTGTCATCACCTGTCTGTCTGTCTGTTTGTCTCTCTCTCTCTGACATTTCGCCTCAGCTGTTTTAAATCAATTCTCATCCAGTTGCATCCATTCCCTTGTGATCACGCGTCTTTAGCTGCTAGTCACGAAGAAGTGCTATGGAAAGACTATAGAGCCGTAGAATCATCTTTTTCAACCACTGAGCTATGAGAAATTAGCAACAAAAAGGCCCACCAGTGCTTCTACTCCATATGTGCTAGTCACGAAGAAGTGCTAAGGGAAGAATATACAGTAGAACCACTGCTTAGTTCATTCTGCTGCTTCACTCGTTCTGCTTCCTTCATTCTGCTGCTTCGCTCATTCTGCTTCCTTCATTCTGCTCTTTCGCTCATTCTGCTTCCTTCATTCTGCTCTTTCGCTCATTCTGCTTCCTTCATTCTGCTCTTTCGCTCATTCTGCTTCCTTCATTCTGCTCTTTCGCTCATTCTGCTTCCTTCATTCTGCTGCTTCGCTCATTCTGCTTCCTTCATTCTGCTGCTTCGCTCATTCTGCTTCCTTCATTCTGCTGCTTCGCTCATTCTGCTTCCTTCATTCTGCTGCTTCGCTCATTCTGCTTCCTTCATTCTGCTGCTTCGCTCATTCTGCTTCCTTCATTCTGCTGCTTTGCTCGTTCTGCTTTATTCATTCTGCTGCTTTTCTCACACTGTTCCTTCTGCTGCTTCGCTCATACCTCTTGTTCTGCTCATACTCCTGCTTCACTCGTTCTGCTCGTCTGGTTCGTTCGGATTAAAAAACGCTCGAAACGCGTCCTTCCATATATCTCCCTCACCATCCCGTCTACGAACGGATTGAATCAACATGGCGACATCCCGCATCTTCTGAAAAGCTGCCGATGTAGTGATGTTTAGGATGTATTATTTGCTTTATTTACAACATCCGTGGCTAGGGTAAAGAGTGGTTGGAGGACGATTAGGAAGCTGTTGCCTCTCCTAACATTTCTCTCCCTCCGTGCTAAGGGATCTTTGTATGCAGCATGTGTTAGGAGTGTAATGCTGTACGGTAGTGAGACCTGGGCAGTAAAGGAAGAGGATATTCGTAGGCTTAAACGTACAGAAATGACAATGATTAGGTGGATGTGCAGTGCGTCCCAGAATGTGAGGCCTGGGAGGGCTAGGTTTACGATGGAAGAGTTGAGAGGAAAGATGGGGCTAGAGTGTAATGGTGTTGTGATGAGAAGGGGTCGTCTGAGACGGATGTGTAGTGCGTCCTTGAATGCGAGGCCTGGGAGGGCTAGGTTTAAGATGGAAGAGCTGAGAGGAAGGATGGGGCTAGATTTTAATGGTGTTGTGATGAGGAGGGGTAGATTGAGTTGGTTTGGGCATGTGAAGAGGATGGAGAATGACAGTAGGGTGCGGAAGGTTAGAAGTGTGAACGTCGGGGGTATGAGGCAGACCGAAAAAGACCTGGGACGAGGTCATAGAGTTTGACCTCACGGATAAGGAACTGAATGGGGAGGCTGGAAGGGATGGAGCAGCGTGGAGAGCCGCCATTAGGTGACCAAGGCTGACGAATGCAAGTATGACGGAGCCTTTATAAATGATACAATACGATCCCTACAACAACAACAAAATCATACAGTGAAGGACTAGAATTCAGGTAATGTAACTCCCCCCCCCTCCTATTTTCGAAAGACCAATGATATATTTAATCTGAGAAAATTTTTATTAATCAAAACTTGTAATAAATACCTTAGATGTTACTATAAAATCACTTCAATAAAAAAACAATAATTTGGTAGGCTATCTGAGGAGTTTAGTAGTCAGTATGGATATGGGCTGGCGGTAATTTTGGTGTGTCATCCCCCCCCCTTTCTAAAATTCTGGATCCGCCCCGGTTCAAAATTACTGGAAAATAGTAATAGCAGTAGTTGCAGTAGTAGTAATAGTACTACTACTACTATTAATAATAATAATAATCCAACAACAGCGACAACGACCACTACTACTAATAGTAATAGCAATACTACTACAACAACAACAACAACAACAACAATGACGACAACAAATATAATAATAATAATAATAATAATAATAATAAACAAATAATTACCGGTAAATATCTTAAAAATCATATTCTCACCTGGGATATGGGCGGATGAAGGTGAGGTGAGCATGAGGAAGGTGACCACCACCCCCCACACCCCCCCTACACCTCCCCCCACCACCTCCACACCTCTCATCACTTTCGTCTCTCCTCATCGGCTCACATTCATGCTCTCGCCCTCATCCTCTCGCTCAGTCACTTTCCATTTCGCTCACGGTCACTTTATCACTTTCATCCGAGCGTCCTTAGCGGTTATTTTCAGTTATTTTGAATTTTTGCATCCCCACTCACTTTCAGAACCTGCTACGTCACTCTCAGGGCAAAACAAGTCACTTTCAGGAGCTGCTACGTCACTTTCAGGGCAAAATGTCACTTTCAGTCTTATTTTGGGATGATATCTTGAATTTTATCACCCCCTCTCACTTTCAAAACGGTTAGCCTCACTTTCAATGGGTATTTTGCAGCATCCGTCACTTTCACGCGTTCAGTCACCTTCGACACATTTGCCCTTCACTATCAGCATTCAGGACATCACTTTCAGACCTTGTTACTTTCACTTTCTGAGCTTAGCACCTCATATTCACCGATTTATTTCACTTTCAGCACCCTTTGGTCACTATCACGATCCCCAGTCACTTTCAGGAGCGCCCACATCACTTTCAGTACCTCTTATTACTAGTTTCATCACTGTCACTTTCAGCACGTCATTTTCCCACGCCCTTGATATTTCAGGAGCCTTTAAATCACTTTCAGAGGCTGCCACATCACTTTCAGAGTTAGCTTATGTTTAAATGAGCATCCTTGTCATTTTCAGATGTCACTTTCCGGCGAGATCACTTTCATCTGAGCCCTTGTGTCACTCAGCGTTACTATAATATGTTACAGCATCAGTCATTTTCGGTCACTTTCAGAGGCCTAGTGTGACTTCAGGAGATTTCAAACGACGTCACTTTCAGATCCTTACGTCAGTTTCAGAGACGTCACTCACTATTACGTCACTTTCAGATACGTCATTCATTACGTCACTTTCAGATGCCGGTAAGTTCACCCTCGCTCAGTTCACTGTCACTATCACCTCGTCACTTCACTTTCACCTTCACTGCTTCCCCACACAAACCGGCATTTTCAAAACACATCAACACGGCGAAAATGACGCTAAAGATGACCGTGAGAGTGAGCCTCCATGTCAAGAGAATTGTGCTCTCATCTCACTCTCTCAAAATTTGCCCCAAAAAACTCCATTATTTCGAAAAACGACCACGCTTTCACGCAGTTGTTATTGTCTACGTTTCCATGGCGACCGTGGGGCGATGCCAGGGTCACGCAAAATCACGGGGAAAGCGAGATAAGAGCGAGAAACAGCGAGAAGGAGGTGAGGCCACGAGGACGGCCAGACAACGACAGAGCGTCTGGCAGGGGCAACGCGGGGGAAGTAGTCAATGGCGGCCGGCCAAACTGTCGTACCGGAGATGTGCTTTTAATCGATTTTAGCGGCTATTTATGCGCTATCCTGGTACTCTGTGTGCTTAAAGTTACGTAGAGTCTAACCATTTGCTATAATCTACTAGCCAAGGACGAATTTCCTTTTGTTTCAATGTTATTAAATCATGCTCTCGTATCAGTTAAACGCCATTTTGCTTTCGTACTTTTTAGGTAAACCACGACCTATGTCAATAATTTAGCCCACTTTCTCATTTACTTAGTATTTTAAACTGCTTCTACTTAAAATGACGTGGATTATAAGTATTCGTGACATTACCCTTCCCAGCTTATTCTTTTTTATTTTATAGTTTTTTTTTCCCTGGGTCATGGTTAGTTATCGTACACACAGACAAGATACGCGAGTAAGTTAGGTGCAAAGTTATCCTCTTTTTATGCGTTATTTTAAACTTCGTGTGCTTGGCGTTGCGTAGATTTGAAATAATCTTGACAATATATGCCATAATTTTTTTTTTTTAAGTGCTAGGTGTTAATTTTGACGTATACTCGTTATTTTCTTTCATTAGCAACAATTTTACATTCTTATTTACATGGTAGCCTATTTTTGAGCTGTTTGTAATTTAAAATGACGTTATTTATATTAGTTCTGACGATCTTTTATCTGATTCCCTTTCTTTCTGGTGAAGCGACTGAGAGTTGTCGTTCAAATTCAAACATTCCACTTAAGACAACATCGTACAAACTCTAAAATTACGTACTAACACCATATATATTACTTTTGGTACTGGGCCATTTAATACCTCCTTGTTTTTTTTATTTTGCAAAGCTTTAAGTGAAATAGATGTATAATTCCCGAAGGTTAAGAGGTAAAGAAAATAATGTTACCGTACATGAAAGGCATTGCGTGAAAAGTAACCGCCATGATTGTTGTCTGATCGGTTACACGTAAAGGTTATCTTCATTCTCATCCCCTCCCCTCACCACTGTGCCTCGATCGATAAAACTATCTACCTGGGAGAGGGGAGAAGGAAAGAGGGAGAGGGTGAGAGAGGGAGCGAGGAGGAGAAAGAGAGGGAAACGTGTGCAGAGAGCTAGAGAGATGGTAGGCGAGAGAGATGCAGCGAGGGAATGGGGAGACACGCAGAGAAAGAGAGAGAGAGAAGGGAATTGAGGGGGCGGGGGAGAGAGGATTGAAACAGAGATGAGGGAAGGAGGAAATGGAGGCGTAGAGAGACAGACAGAAAAAAAGGAAGAAAGAGATGGAGAGACAGAGAGATAGGGGGTGAGGGGGCGTGTGTGTGTTTGGAGTCGTATCCTAGCAACGGCGTCTGCCACCTGTGGGATAACGCACACCGGCTAACACACACACACACACACACATACACGCAGAAATGTATACACGTTTCATACATATACTCATACTCACGCACACATATACACACATACATACTCGACTACACGCCACACACATGCACATATACATACATACATATACGCACACACACTTCATACATTCACAGACACCTCATACATTCATACACACGTCATACACACACGCAGACACGACACGCACATGTACGGACACACACACACACACACACAAACACACACCTTTGGTTCCTCCTTTCTTGCATAAAGAAAACACAAAAGTACACATGCATGCAAACGTACATACATACATATATACATACACACATCAGACATACACACATTTAAAGTGTACATAATTCATAAGGTTAATTTTCCATGCCTATATAACTGGTCTAATAATAATAATAATAATAATAATAATAATAATAATAATAACAGTAGTAGTAGTAGTAGTAGTAGTAGTAGTAGTAAGAATAATAATGAACACAAAGGAAGGATTGTGACTGGCGCAGGTGTGGTACAGGGTAGGCAAAAGTTAGCCTAATATTTCACCACTTCTGCTTCTCCCTCCCTCTCTCTCTCTCTCTCTCTCTCTCTCTCTCTCTCTCTCTCTCTCTCTCTCTCTCTCTCTCTGCTGGCTGGATATTTCACTTTCTCTGCCTCTCACTTTCCTCTTCAAGTTAATAATGCTAAGCTGAGAGAGGCTTGGTATGTTTCTCTGCCTAATATTTCACCTCTTCTGCTTCTCACTTTCCTCTTCTGGCTAATATTCCTCTCCTGCTTCTCACTTTCCTCTGCTGGCTAATATTGCTGAGCTGAGAGAGGCTTGGTATGTTTCTCTGCCTAATATTTCACCTCTTCTGCTTCTCACTTTCCTCTGCTGGCTAATATTCCTCTCCTGCTTCTCACTTTCCTCTGCTGGCTAATATTGCTAAGCTGAGAGAGGCTTGGTATGTTTCTCTGCCTAACATTTCACCTCTTCTGCTTCTCACTTTCCTCCGCTGGCTAATGTTGCTAAGCTGAGAGAGACTTGGTATGTTTCTCTGCCTAACATTTCACCTCCTGCTTCCAACTTTCCTCTGCTGGCTAATATTGTTAAGCTGAGAGAGGCTTGGTATGTTTCTCTGGCCATAGATGATTCTCTCTGATATGATGAGTCAGGGAGGAAAGTGACGGACATGCCAGAAGTGTGACGCAGACCCGGTGGAATAGTATGCAAACTTTTGATTCTCACTGTAACCTCATTTACTGCATCTCTCTCTCTCTCTCTCTCTCTCTCTCTCTCTCTCTCTCTCTCTCTCAGTGTAAACAAAGCGACAAGCTCCATAAACATATGAGAATTTTCAGCTTTGACTCAACGTTCAAGCATTTTTCTGGCCTACAAACTGACAGCTTCAATAATACACCAATCTTGAGTTCTTATTAAGCATGCGTATTAATAAATATGGATAAAACTAGTAGAAATACGTCATTAATAAGGAAACATTAACGTCAGACTGATAAAAAAAAATATTAGTTAACCAACCAAAACAATACGTTTTCTCTAAAAATGTTAACCAAAGAAAGTGTAAATAAAGAGCCATTACTAAGGGGAAACTTATTTATTTAGATATGATTACGAAATTCGTCTCATGTATAGTTAAAAGATTGTCAGGCATGGATTTGGGGGAGGGGCGAGAGGGCGTGAGGGGCATGCCTGTAGTCTGGGGAGAAGTACTTCCTTCAAGTAAAAGAACAATTATTCCTTTTAAACTGAAATATATGCAACAAATACCTTACATAATTGTCAACGCAGAATCAAGAGGAACTTAGTAATTCGGTAATGAGTCAACATGAATTCAAACTTACTGTATTCCGTATAAAATCATCCTACCCCTCCCCCTATTCCAAAGTGCTGGATCTGCCTTCGCTTGCCACAGAATTCTAACATAGACACAGTTTGGCACAGCTGTATGTGTGAGTCAATTTTTCCTGACTCCCACACACGTAGCCGTGAAAATCTCTCTGAGTCACTTTTTCCATGCTGTACGTTTCTGAACCAGACATATCTTTATATACTGAGTCATTTTCATATACCATAGGATTCTGATTTCTGACGTAGACACATTACTAATAGCTTACGGATTTACAGATTTACGCAAGCTCCTGACCACGACAAGTTGGTTTCCGTGAAGTCACACACACACACACACACACACACACACACACACACACACACAATCAAAGCATACACAGGTGTCTATTATCACCGGAAATGAGGGTGGTGTTTGGCTTGGTATCATGTTCTTGACGCAGGTGAGAAGGTATCTGTGCCTGGTGTGGGTGTAGCCGATACGAAATCTCTCGAAGCAAAAGGTGTGGCTTGTCCTTGGCGTGTTTGGTTTCCCGGAGACGGACGATATACCAAAGCTGTTTCCTAGAGAGAGAGAGAGAGAGAGAGAGAAAGAGGTAGTACATTGAGTAAGAGAGAGAGAGAGAGGGAGAGAACATTGAATAGGACGGTACTGTGAGGCATATTCTGAGTCAGGTTGCTGTGATGAATTCTTTACCCTACTTTACACACCTTTTATTATTACCCAGGTGTATTGTGTATCCCAGGTGCATTGTGGTGCGGAAGAGGGACGCCTTCAGGTGGTGGCACTGATATAACCTTGCGGCTCTACTGCCCGGTTATACAAGCGTCCTTCAGCTACTTGTCTATCCCCTGAATGTATGATGGTGGATTGCAGGAGAAGGGACACTTAAGCCTGCAGTCCACTGGGTTCACGTTGCAGATGAGCCTGGGGTTGGAACTACTACCACCACTACTGCCATTACTACTACCACTACTACTACTACTACTACTATCACTACTACTACTACTACTACTACTACTGCTACTACCACTACTACTATCACCACCACCACCACTACTACTACTACTTCTGCCACTACTACCACTACAACTACTACCACCACCATCACCACTACCACTACTACTACTACTACTACTACTACTACTACTACCACCACCACCACTACCACTACTACTACTACCACCACCACTATCACTACTACTATTGCTACTACTACTACTACTACTACTATCACTACTACTACTAATAATAATAATACTAATACTAATACTACCACTACTATCACAACCACTACTACAACTACCACTACTACAACTACTACCACTGTCACTACCACAACTACTACTACCACTACTACTATTAATGGAAGTCTTTAAGAAAAAAAATCCCCCTTGTTAATCCCTGGACTCGGATTTTTTTATATATTAAGCCGTAATTAATCGTCTGACCGTGTGTGTGTGTGTGTGTGTGTGTGTGTGTGTGTGTGTGTGTGTGTGTGTGTGTGTAGAGTCATGAGAAGTGTTTGTTGAATTATTTGTCTGTCTGTCTGTCTGTCTAGCCTGTCTTCTTCTTCATCTGTCTATCTATCTGTCTGTCTAGGAGTGTCTGTCTATTGAACTATCTATCTGGTCTATCTGTGTGTATATATATGTATCTATCTGTTTATCTGGCTATTTATCTATCTATGTCTGTCTACATATTTCTATCTATCTTTTTACGTGTTTATATCTATCTATATCTAATTGTTATCAACCTATCTCAACCCAATGCAACCCAACCCAACCCAACCCAGCCCAACCCAAACCAACCCAACCCAACCCAACCTAACCTAACCCAACCCAACCCAACCCATCCCAACCCAGCCCAACCCAACCCAACCCAACCCAACCCAACCCAACCCAACCCAGCCCAACCCAACCCAACCCAACCCAGCCCAACCCAGCCCAACCCAACCCAACCCAGCCCAACCCAGCCCAGCCCAACCCAGCCCAGCCCAACCCAGCCCAACCCAACCCAACCCAACCCAGCCCAGCCCAGCCCAACCCAGCCCAGCCCAGCCCAACCCAGCCCAACCCAGCCCAACCCAGCCCAGCCCAACCCAACCCAACCCAACCCAACCCAACCCAGCCCAGCCCAACCCAACCCAACCCAACCCAACCCAACCCAACCCAACCCAACCCAACCCAACCCAACCCAACCCAACCCAACCTAACCTAATCCAACCCAACCCAACCCAACCCAACCCAACCTAACCCAATCCAACAAATAAATAAATAAACAAATATATAAGTAAAGGTAAACAAAAAAAAATAATAGTAATGTTATTATAAAAATAGTAGTAGTAGTAGTAGTAGTAGTAGTAGTAATAATAATAATAATAATAATAATAATAATAATAATAATAATAATAATGAATCATCGGATTGAGTTTGAGGAAACTAGAAAAAGAAAACGATTTTCTCTCTCTCTCTCTCTCTCTCTCTCTCAATTTTTTAAACTACCTCTCAGTGGGACGGAGGCAAGATATTAGAAGGCGTGAATGATTATGATTATGCACGAGAGAGAGAGAGAGAGAGAGAGAGAGAGGGGGAGGGAGGGAGGGAGGGAGGGAGAGAGAGAGAGAGAGAGAGTGGAGGAGGGCAAAATCTTTTTCTTTTCCTACTTTGCCTTCTTACAACATCCTGTAATCTTTCTTTCTTCCTTTCTTCCATCCTTCCTTTCTTCCTTCCTTCCTTCCATCCATCCTTCCTTCCTTCCTTCCTTCCTGCTTCCTTCCTTCCTTCATTCCTTTCTTCCTTCCTTCCTTCCTTCCATCCATCATCCTTCCTTCCTTCCTTTCTTCCTTCCTTTCATCCATCCTTCCTTCCTTCCATTCTTTCTTCCTTCTTTCCTTCCTTCGTTCCTTCCTTCCATCCATCCATCCTTCCGTCCTTCCTTCCTTCCTTCCTTCTTTCTTTCTTTCCTTCCTTCGTTCGTTCGTTCCTTCTTTCTTTCCTTCCTTCCTTCCTTCCATCCTTCCTTCCTTCCTTCTTTTCTTCCTTCCTTCCATCCTTCCATCTATCCATCCTTTCTTCCTTCCTTTCTTCCTTCCTTCTTTCCTTCCTTCGTTCCTTCCTTCCCCCATCCATCCTTCCTTCCTTTATTCATTTATTTCTTCTCTCTCAGTAACTATTTTAATTTAGTTTACCTTCAAAGAAAAGAATATGGATACTTTTTAACCATAACACAAATATTTTAATTCCAGTGTGATCAAGGCCGTTCAAAGGAGTAGTATTTGCCGAAAGGAGTGATAGATTTCGAAATGCAGTAAGAACGACGCCGAGAGAGTAGTAGTAGTAGTAGTAGTAGTAGATGTAGTAGCAGTGGTAGTAGTAACTGTAGTAGAAATGGTGGTGGTGAAAGTGGTGGTGGTGGTGGTAGCATAGTAGTAGCAGTAGTAGTAGTAGTAATAGTTATGGTTGTGGTGGTGGTAAGGGTGGTAACAGGAGTAGGCGGTGGTGGTAGCAGTAGTAGTAGTAGTAGTAGTAGTATAGTAGAAGCAGCAGCAGCAGCAGCAGCAGTAGTAGTAGTAGTAGTATCCCAAAGTTCATCTGTAGCGTGAACCCAGTGGACTGCAGGCTGAAGTTCCCCCCTCTCTCCAGCAGTCCACCATCTTCCTTTTGGGGGTTAGGGAAGGGGGTGATGGACGTGCGTATACCCAGGCAGAGAATCCCCCCTCCCCCTCCCCCTCCCTCCCTCCCTTACCCCCCTCCCCCTCCCCCTCCCCCTCCCTCCCTCCCTTTACCCCCCTCCCCCATTAGGTCACCTTTGGCCATGATTCTGTACCTGTTTTGTTTTTGTGGTTGTGGTGGTGTGGTGGTGGTGGTGGTGGTGGTGGTTGTGGTGGTGGTGGTTGTGGTGGTGGTAGTTGTGGTTGAGGTGGTGGTGGTGGTGGTGGTGGTGGTGGTGGTGGTGGTGGTGGTGGTGGTGTGGTGGTGGTGTGGTGGTGGTGGTGGTGGTTGTGGTGGTGGTGGTGGTGTGATGGTGGTGGTGGTTGTGGTGGTGGTGGTGGTGTGGTGGTGGTGGTGGTGGTGTGGTGGTGTGGTGGTGGTGGTGTGGTGATGGTGGTGGTGGTGGTGGTGGTGGTGGTGGTGGTGTGATGGTGGTGGTGGTGTGGTGGTGGTGGTGGTGGTTGTGGTGGTGGTGGTGGTGTGGTGTGGTGGTACTTGTGGTGGTGGTGGTGGTGGTGGTGTGGTGGTGGTGGTGGTGGTGTGGTGGTGGTGGTGGTGGTGTGGTGGTGTGGTGGTGGTGGTGGTGGTGGTGGTGGTGGTGGTGTGGTGGTGTGGTGGTGTGGTGGTGGTTGTGGTGGTGTGGTGGTGGTGGTGGTGGTGGTGTGGTGGTGGTGGTGGTGGTGGTGGTGGTGTGGTGGTGGTGTGGTGGTGTGGTGGTGGTGTGGTGGTGTGGTGGTGGTGGTGGTGGTGTGGTGGTGGTTGTGGTGGTGGTGGTGTGGTGGTGGTGGTGGTGGTGGTGTGGTGGTGGTGGTGGTGGTGTGGTGGTGGTGGTGGTGGTGGTGGTGGTGGTGGTGGTGGTGGTGGTGGTGGTGGTGGTGTGGTGGTGGTGTGGTGGTGGTGGTGGTGGTTGTGGTGGTGGTGGTGGTGGTTGTGGTGGTGGTGGTTGTGGTGGTGGTAGTTGTGGTTGAGGTGGTGGTGGTGGTGGTGGTGGTGGTGGTGGTGGTGGTGGTGTGGTGGTGGTGGTGTGGTGGTGGTGGTGGTGGTGGTGGTGGTTGTGGTGGTGGTGGTGGTGTGATGGTGGTGGTGGTTGTGGTGGTGGTGGTGGTGTGATGGTGGTGGTGGTTGGGTTGGTGGTGGTGGTGTGGTGGTGGTGTGGTGGTGGTGGTGGTGGTGATGGTGGTGGTGTGGTGGTGGTGGTGGTGGTGGTGGTGATGGTGGTGGTGTGGTGGTGGTGGTGGTGGTGGTGGTGGTGGTGGTGGTGGTGGTGGTTGTGGTGGTGGTGGTGGTGGTGGTGGTGGTGGTGGTGGTGGTGGTGGTGTGGTGGTGGTGGTGGTGGTGGTGGTGGTGGTGGTGGTGGTGGTGGTGGTGGTGGTGGTGTGGTGGTGGTGGTGGTGGTGGTGGTGGTGGTGGTGGTGGTGGTGGTGTGGTGGTGGTGGTGGTGGTGGTGGTGGTGTGGTGGTGGTGGTGGTGGTGGTGGTGGTGGTGGTGGTGGTGTGGTGGTGGTGGTGGTGGTGGTGGTGGTGGTGGTGGTGGTGGTGTGGTGGTGGTGTGGTGGTGGTGGTGGTGGTGGTGGTTGTGGTGGTGGTGGTGGTGTGATGGTGGTGGTGGTGTGGTGGTGGTGGTGGTGTGATGGTGGTGGTGGTGGTGTGATGGTGGTGGTGGTGTGATGGTGGTGGTGGTGGTGTGGTGGTGGTGGTGGTGGTGGTGGTGGTGTGGTTGTGGCTGAAAGTGTTAAGAAAAATACTTTGAGATGGTTTGGCCATGTGGAGGGAATGGAGAACGAGAGACTGACTGGGAGAGCATGTGGAGATATGTAGAGACTGACAGGTGCAAAATGAAAGACTGACTAGGAGAGTATGAGGTGGAGAGAGGGAGGGGGAGGCCGAGGATGAGATGGAGGTATGGGTGGAGGGGTATATGAGAGAGCGGGGTGTGTGGGTTGGAGAGAGGGCGGCCTGACGGAGGGAGAGAGGGTGACATGGAGGCGATTTGTTTGTGGCCACCCCTTACGGAATTCAGGATAGATATAGATAGATAGACTGCAGGAAGGTAGGTAGGTGGGTAAATAGATAGGTAGGCAGGTAGTTATAGGTAGTTAGGTAGGTAGATAAATAGATAGGTAGGTAGACAGACAGGTAGGTAGGTACTGTAGGTATGTAGGTAGGTAGATAGATACAGGCATGTAGGTAGGTATGTAGGTGAGTAGATAGAAAGTTACATAGAAAGGTAAGTAGGTAGGTAGGTAGGTGAATAAATAGATGCAGATAGGTAGATACATGGACAGATAAGTAGATAGATACGTAGGTAGGTAGGTAGGTAGGTAGGTAGGTAGATAGACAGATAAATAGATAAATAGATAGATGGATACGCAAGAATAAACCGGATGGGGGCATGAGGGAGGGCAGCTTGTTGTAGCGAGAAGGAGGTTCCCTAACACCTCTTCCTTAGCGATTTATTTTTGGATGTGGCTGACTAATATTTCCCTACTTATAAAGGCGATATTAACATAACAGAAGAGGACGGCTAGGTGGCAAAATAAATCGCTTAGGAAGAGGTGTTAGGGAGACTGAATGGACGAGAATACGAGATCGAGGGCAGGAGAGGGAGACCGAGGAGGAGGGAGGAGGGAGAGAAGTAATTACTGAGAATTATTTTTTTCCTCTTATAAATGAAACGAGGTAATCCCACACGCCCCCAGGGGAGATTGTAGGAAGAGAGAGAGGACTGGCTTGGTGAGAGAGAGAGAGAGAGAGAGAGAGAGAGAGAGAACCTTGTATTTGGTGAGGGAGATTATTATTATTATTATTATTATTATTATTACTGCTACTACTACTACTACTACTACTATTATTATTATTATCATTATTACTGCTACAAGTATTATTGTTATTATTATTATTATTATTATTATTATTTAACTTCGTCATATATATAGTGATGCTTATTGTTTTGTTAAGTATTAGTATTATTTTTCTTTACACCTTTTTCTTAGATCTTTTTATTACACATGAAGGTATCCAAGGGTAACCCAAATGCTTGTGCCACATACAAGTGACCCTGACCTATTTTTGAAGGCCATACTCATTAATGGTACAAAAACTGCATTTTTGAATTTGAAATATCTCAGAAACTAATTGTGATGCAGCTATTTGGGTGAAAATCTTATGATGAAAAAGTTTGCTGAGAATTTTGGCTGAATATTTTGCCATTTAGCCTAGTGGAAAGTACCGAATTCAAGTCTGCTCAGTGTAAACTTTGTCGCACGTTGCAGAGAAAACCACGAAAGCTGTAAGGCTGTAACTTTGCAGAAATACAGCCGTGGTCCCTCCTATTATCTGCAAGGAATATGGTTACAGTTAGGCATATAGTTGGCCAGATACTGAGACGAATGTAAAATGTATCTAAGCTTCATTTGTTTCTTCCACACCTTTGGCTTCAGATCTTGTTAATATTACACAAGAAGCTGCCAGGTATTCGGTGTACGTGTTCCAAATGTGAAAGGCCTTGAACTACTGTTAAAGGTCACAGTCTTGTTTATGGTGCCAACATTTCCGACTTCATGCACCACAGAGTTATGGTGAAGCTTCCTTTTTGTGGCTACACAGCAACTACCAGAAGACCCGCCGACATGTCGTAAAAATACCCCCGCTAATACCAATACACCAGTCCTGTATGAGGCAGCCCTATACCTCATACCAATTAATCTGGCCAGGCATGTATGGCAACACTGTTCCCGCTGAGATTCTGATTGGCTGGAGGTGTTTGCTCTATTTCCTTGTTGCTTAAACCGATACTCTATTATCAGATGTGACATTGAGTTTGTCAACAATACAATTGTCAAAAGCAATAAAAAAAAATCCGTTATATACTTAACAACAACGAATTTTCATAGGAAGATAGAGATATGAGTCAACAAAGTATTATAAGTCCAAGTCAAGTCAGCATTCGAACAACTCCTTTATGTCTTCCACACTCCATCATATAACAGAAAATTAAGGACACATGCTTAATCTAAGCGTTGGTATAACACATTTAAATTTTAAGATCAGTTCGTACTGTGATAATAGAGGAGATATAATGAAACAGTTTTCCTTTAGTCTACTTTGATTGTCGCGA